>NC_082661.1:209721853-210026749 GCF_025265405.1 Mesoplodon densirostris
CAGTTAATTAGCAGAAGAGCCAAAACTAGAGCACAGACTCCCCGTTGCAGGTTCCTGCCCCCTCTCTGCACTCCCATGACTCCTGAGTTATGATCCATGGACACAGACAGCCAGAAGACTGGGCCAGTCATAGACATTGACCTTTCCTTTACACTTCTGTATTCCGTTTTTCATAAGTTCCTTTTTCTTCTGCTCTATTCCTCCTATATCTGAGGTCTACTTTCCAAGCTAAAGCAATTCCTCCATTTGAATACTGTTCACTAACAGAACTAGACCCAGCTGCCCAAGAATTCTCATCGAAGAACACCCTTGCTTCCCTTCGTGACCACCAGGTCGGTGCCAAGCACAATTTTGCATGAAAGTACAAAATGTATACACTTTCCTAAATGTGGTAAGACCCAGGAGTAAAACCCACCTTCATTAAAATTGCAGGGCTATTTTCATCTCCTTTCTGGCACAAGCAGAGAATTGCAGGAGCCACAAAAATAAACTTAAGAGAGGCAGATTTAATTTCACATGTGTATTTAAAATCTGATAGACTCAGCTATGGGCAATGGAGAATCTAAATCTGAATGGGACTCAGCTCCTATGTCAGGGAGCTGATTGTCTCA
The DNA here is from genome assembly GCF_025265405.1 of Mesoplodon densirostris. Classification (NCBI taxonomy): domain Eukaryota; kingdom Metazoa; phylum Chordata; class Mammalia; order Artiodactyla; family Ziphiidae; genus Mesoplodon; species Mesoplodon densirostris. The sequence continues at coordinate 209,722,465 of NC_082661.1, forward strand.
TGGAGGATTCAGTTGTATAACCAGAGCCGACCCAGTGAATGCGCTACCAGAGTTTTCAACTAAGGAGGATGGGGTCAGAACGGAAGCTCTTCCTTGGGGGTATTGCGGTGGGCTTCACGGAAGAGGTGGCCACCCTGATGCAGGTGATATTGACAGAGTAGGGTGGGTGGGGTGCATTCTAACTAAGAATACAGCTTAAGGAAAATTACCTGACCGAAACAAAATGAAATGTATAAGAGGAAAAAGCAGCTATGGTTTGGAATGTACCTTAAGTCCAACAAGGAATTGAACAGAACTGATCATTGGCCAGAATCTTCTCAAGTCCTTCAGAGGTCAGAAGACGAACAAAGCATTTTAACAGGGAGTCTCTTAAACTTAAGAGATGGGTGCCTCTGACCTCAGCCTCCCACGTGAGAGCAAAGGCTCTCAAGCTCTAACTTGCACATAAGTCACCTAGAGATTTTATGAAAAAGTAGACTACTGTTCAGTAGGTCTGGGTGGGACCTGAGATTCTGCATTTCTAAGAAGCTTCCAGGTGACGACCATGGTCTAGAAGACGAGCCCAGCCACAGATGTGACGCTTGCAGGCCCCAGGGGGCCAAGCTCATCTGTGTGCAGCAGGGGAGGTGGGAGCTTGGCTACGTGGCTGGGCGTCCACGTTCCGTCCCGTAAGCAAGGCCCTACAGGACACGGGGCAGACCCAGAGCTGGAGGGCAGGGCCTCAGCCTCCAGCACAGCGCAGTCTTGCCTCAGGTCCTAACGTGTCAGGAGTGGGTGGATTAAGGTTTAAGAAAATATTTTATATGTTTAGAAGAGTTGAGAGTCATTCTTATTTTTTTAGGGAAGAAATTGTATTTAATTAGATTAATTAATTCATCATTTTAAGTTGAAGTATAGTTGATTTACAATGTTGTGTTAGTTTTAGGTGTACAGCACAGTGATTCATATATATATATTCTTCTTCAGATTCTTTTCCATTATAGGTTATTACAAAATATTGAGTATAGTTCCCTGTGCTATAGAGTAGGTCCTTAGTGGTTATGAGAGTCACTCTTTAAACAGCAGAATCTTGGAGTGTACAGTGAAGGGAGGCCGAGCGGCTCCGCGAGCTCCTCTCTCTCCACTTTCCCATAGAGAAGCCCTGACTGGCCGCTGAGGGCGAGCCACACACACGCCCTCGCGCCCGGCGAACCCGCGCGGTCAGTATCATAGGACACAGGCTTTGCCGCAGTTCATCTTCCTCCCTGTGTACTTTCCGTTTGCCTTCCTGGAATTCTGCTGCATCACAGAAGCTGGAAGTTCTGATGTTCCATTGAACTCACGATGGAAAGTCTTGACTTGACCGGTCAGAGTAATGAAAGGCAGTCATAGAAATAAAGATTATTCCGCAGAAGGAGAAGGAGCTGGAAAACGACCAAAACGAAAGTGCCTTCAGTGGCATCCATTGCTAGCAAAGAAACTTCTTGACTTTTCAGAAGAGGAAGAAGAGGAAGACGAAGAGGAGGATATTGATAAGGTTCAACTTCTTGGGGCCGCTGGTCTAGAGCAAGATGGTGAAACTGAAGATGATGAATCACCAGAACAGCGAGCCCGGAGACCAATGAATGCATTTCTCTTATTTTGCAAACGTCATCGCTCTCTTGTACGTCAGGAACACAGGAACAGGCTTGATAACCGAGGTGCTACCAAGATACTAGCTGATTGGTGGGCTGTTCTCGATCCAAAGGAAAAGCAGAAATACACAGACATGGCCAAGGAGTATAAACATGCATTTATGAAAGCAAATCCTGGCTACAAATGGTGTGCTACCACAAACAAGCCTGTGAAATCCCCAACATCCACTGTCAATCCACGGGAGAAACTATGGGCCTTCCCATCTGACTCTTCAAGAGCCTTGCCAAGCCCCAAGAAAACAAAGCCTGAAGAAATGCCTCAGCTTAACTTTGGGATGGCTGATCCTACTCAAATGGGAGGCCTGAGCATGCTGCTTTTAGCTGGAGAACATGTTCTTGGTACACCAGAGATATCCTCTGGCACTTGCAGGCCTGATGTTTCAGAATCCTCTGAATTGCGTCAGGAGTCACCATTATTTCAGTTTGCCGAGATATCTTCAGGTACCTCCCACCCTGATGTTCCGTCAAAACAATGTCAAGCATCAGCCTTGTTTCAGTTTGCAGAGATCTGCTTGAAGACTTCACAGTTGGGCGGTGCTGAACCTGTAAAACGCTGTGGAGAGTCTGCACTCTTTCAACTGGCAGAGATGTGCCTGGCATCAGAGGGGGTGAAAATGGAAGAATCAAAGCTAATAAAAGCCAAAGAATCAGATGGCGGAAGAATTCAAGAACTGGAGAAGGGCAAGGAAGAAAGAGAAATGAAAATGGAGAAAATAGATGAAGCCAGGTTCCAGAAAGAAGCAGAATTTGAAAAATCAGCTAAGGAAAATGTAAGAGATTCTAAGGAATTAAGAAATTTTGAGGAGCTGCGAATGGATGATATAATGGGTATAAAAATGGAAGCTCCTAAAGCAATTAAAAAGGAAGAATTAGAGGAAGATCAAAAATGTAGTCACTTCCCTGATTTTTCTTACTCTGGCAGTAGCAAGATAATAATAAGCGATGTTCCCAGTAGGAAGGATCACATGTGCCATCCTCATGGCATTAGGATCATCGAGATTCCCACAGCGTTAAGCAAACCAGAAAAGCTAAAAAAGGAAAAGAAGAAAACCAAAATGGATCGACAGGGAAATGATAAATCCACACCCAAGAAGACTTGCAAAAAGAGGCAGTCCTCGGAATCTGATATCGAGAGTGTCATGTACACCATTGAAGCTGTTGCAAAGGGAGACTGGGGCATCGAGAAGCTTGGAGATACCCCTCGCAAGCAGGTGCATACATCCTCGAGTGGCAAGGGAAGCATTTTGGATGCCAAGCCACCAAAGAAGAAAGTGAAATCAAGAGAGAAGAAAATGTCAAAGGAGAGATCCTCAGACACCACCCAAGAGTCAAGACCTCAAGATTTTATCAGTATTTCTGCCAGCAAGAACATTTCTGGTGAGGTCCCAGAGGGTATAAAAGCAGAACCTTTGACCCCTACGGAGGATGCATTACCACCCAGTCTATCGGGACAGGCCAAGCCTGAGGACAGTGAGTGTCACAGAAAAATAGAGACTTGTGGCTCCCGGAAATCTGAGAGGTCTTGCAAAGGTGCTCTTTATAAAACCCTGGTGTCTGAGGGTATGCTCACCTCTCTGCGAGCTAATGTTGGCAGAGGGAAACGAAGGTCAGGAAAAGGAAAGTCCTCTGATCATGAAGAGTGTTGGCATGAAGAAAGCTGGACATTTCACCAGAGTGGGACCAGTGGAAGCAAGAAGTTCAAGAAGACAAAGCCAAAGGAAGACTCTCTCCTTGGCTCAGCAAAGCTGGATGAAGAATTTGAAAAGAAATTCAACAGCCTCCCTCAGTATAGTCCTGTTACATTTGACCAGAAATGTGTACCTGTCCCAAGAAAAAAGAAGAAGACCGGACATATGTCCTCAGAACCGACCCAAACCAGCAAAGGTCCTTTCCAGTCTCAGAAAAAGAACTTATTCCACAAAATTGTCAGCAAATACAAGCACAAAAAGGAGAAGCCTAATGTTCCGGAAAAAGGAAGTGGGGATAAATGGTCAAACAAGCAACTCTTCTTGGCTGCCATTCACCCTACAGAAGCCATATTTTCAGAAGACAGAAACACCACAGAGCCTGCTTATAAGGTTACAAATGCCCCATCCATTCCCAACACTCCAGAGCCAACAAGGGCGCAAGAACCCTTGGTGGGCAGTCAAAAGAGAAAAGCAAGGAAAACCAAGATCACACACCTTGTCAGGACAGCAGATGGCCGGGTATCACCAGCAGGAGGTACTTTGGATGACAAACCAAAGGAACACCTGCAGAGGAGTCTTGTCAAGGTGACCGAGACAGGCTGCAATGACGCATGCTCACACAACCGAGGGGCCACGGAGACGCGGAGCAGCACCCCGGAGATGCCCGCCGTGTCTGCGTTCTTCAGCCTCGCTGTGCCGGCCGAAGTGGCTGCCATGGAACATGCATAGAAGTCAGAGATCAACTCCGCTCCCCCATGATGGACAGCCAAAAGAAATGCCCCCGACTCCTGTACTTATTTCTTGCGCTGACCAGTGAAGCGCCCTTTAATTGTAAAACATTGTGCTTTACCTACTACCCTAGCCTTGTCTTTATTGAGAGATGCTAGTGAGTCCATGTGGTGGCAGATAGAGACAGCAAACAAGTGCTTGTTGCCCTACACGGCCCAGATTCACTTGAAGCAGAAGTTGGCACCCTGGGCCAGTTTGTTCTTTCAGAACCCAGAGTCTTTGAGGGTGATGTTGTCTGTCTGATAATGAGCAGAAATGGGATGATCCTAGAGCTTTGCTTTCTATGGAAGGCTTTTGATGGTAATAGGTGGTAACTTGGTAAAAGGCTGCCTTTACTGTAGCTCATCCAGCATCTCTTTTACCAACCAGAGAGTGTGAAACTAGTTTCATATATTACCTAGTTATTCTTTCAAAACAAAAACCAAAAGCAAAAAAACAAAAACTGACACACTGCACTAGTTATTATTAGATATTCTTAGTCTTTTTTGTACATGGAGGTTTATGTTCTAAGATGGTTTATATAATAGGCTATACCTACATTTACATTGTAGAATAATATTAAAAAGCCTCTTCCAGAGACTCCCAAACAGCACGGGCAGGCAGATGTACCGCTGTTAGCGGTGTATGCTCGGCCTTGTGGTCCATATATTCTGCACTTTTATATTTGCCACCAGAGTGGTAGTTTGCTGGCACAAAGAGAAAGAGAGAGAAGAAGAAAAATTACAGTTCTTACAAGCAGAATTTTTTTCTTAGCCTTGAGTGACCAAGAAGAATTTGCTTGGGTCCAATTGTGGCGAATATTTTCCCAGACAGGGGAAGAGTCCAGCAGATTACAGATTACTGATGTTTTCATGCCTTGAGGATTCTTTTATTTTTACACAAGGGTCTGAGTGACCAATGGATCGTTCATACAGACAAAAAAAGAAAAATAGTATTCAGAAGTGACCTTAGGATTACTTCACTATTCAGAACACATTGAAGACACACTCACTTTGTGTGGTCTTTGAGCTACAGCCCTTTTACATCCATCCCAGACAGACTGGACGGGTAGCAATTGCTATGCACAGCCTAATTGGCACTGCAGGTTTTTAGAGCCATTTTGAGTTTTTGTGGTTACGGAGGTATTGATGAGGGAGGTGTGCCTGACCAGAGTGGGACTCGCAGTTATAGATCCACCTGCAAGTTTCCTGTTTCCTTTTCATGTTTTGTTGCTTTTGAACATAAAACCAACCATACATATGCCAGTGCAACTGGATTAAGTGGCTTAGAACATTCAACATATTGACTCCATCACCTGACGTTCACAGTATCTTGTTTCTTAGCAACAGATGCAAAGTGATAAATCAAAATTAGTCTTCGGCTACAGATTTTACAGGGTATTTGTTCCATAGCACAAAGTATTTCCCCACTCTTGCATCACAGCACAAACTACCAACTTTTAAGTATTGGATTCCAGCAATAATTTTTACTGGTTTTCAAACTGGCGGAATTTTGATAGTGTTAGTTCAAGTTTGAAACTTTTGAATTAGATCTCTAAATGGTGACAGTTTACAAGGTTTTATCTAGCTATCTTATTTATACTTGACTGAATTGTAATGATGATTTTTTTTCTCATCGTAATTTGACCTAATAGCCATACCAAAAAATGACTCTATTAGTACTGACTAGGTTTAGCTTTTCACGGTTGTAGATGTTACTTCAGTTTCGGTGCTGGAAAATATGTACAACATACTAATAGAATTGAAAAAGAACAGAGAGATTTGGGCTTTTGTTTTTTTCAAAGCAGGTAAAGAGGGCATCAGGGCATTGGAACGGTGTCCTCAAAAATGCATATTCCTTGTGGGCATGGAGGAAGAAGGAATTAGTAAGCAAGGTTAATCAGAGGCAGAAGCTTAGCCCCATTCACACAGAAATAAATCAGGTGAGCAACCCCAGATTTTAGCATGATATTTTTACTACGATGCTGTTGTATTAATATTTTCTAAATTTCGAAACACAAAGTGAATGTTTGAAAATTGCTGGGTCCCAGTGTTGGTGGCTGTTGGAGTTTCTGGACCACTTGCTAGCAGTGATTTAAAAATTATAATTAGCTAAAATCCAAAAAAAAAAATAAAATCAACAACAAAAGTTGTTTGGTGCAGAACATGCACCTTGACAATGGCACTAACTTGTTATTCTCTAGAACATGTTAGAATAGGTCTATTTTTGCCAGTGCCCTCTCCTCCAGTCCTCTGATTACATTTCACTAGAGTTCCTTAACAGAGTGCTGTATATTCATGGGACCTTTCTTAAAAAGAAGCAAAACAAAAGATGACTTTTTTCTATGTGATTAATATATCTTACTTGATCTGCTTTTCCTAAACCTCAGTGGCTTTTCCCTTAGGCAGGGGTCGGGGTGGAGGGCGACCTACTGGATACGACTGTTTTCAGGTACTTCAGAAAAAAAAAAAAAACCCACCTTTTTGTAGACATGCTTAATTTTTAAGCGGTTAGGCACTGAGAGTAGCAGAAATCCTGCAAAGCTCTATAGTCTTTTAGACACTCACCTTGTCATTTCTCTGAGTAATGTCTTGATTTCAAAAATAGTGCTTTTCTCATGCCCTGAATCCACTGGAGAGGGGTGTTGGTATTTTCAGGTAACAACATTTGTGAGCACAAATATTGCAGACCAACATGTAGTACCCTCCCCCATTTATCATTTTCATTTCACTTCTCTCATTCTTTTTTATTTTAGAAAATCATATTGCTATGGTGTGTACCTTAATCTGCCAGCAAACACCATCTACACTAACATTTGTCCCACAAGCATCCTCAAGAGAAAAAGTTGTTGCACCTTATATATATTTCAAGCAAACCAAAATATGATGCTCTTCTGCCTTTGTTTTATTCTAAATTGTTGTATCATATCTTTCTGAAACCATTCTGAATCTAGTTGAAATTCTCAATATTTATGCTTTTACCTTAATTTCTAGATTCAAACCTGTATATAAATCTTTGGAACAAAATTGTCCTAGCCCTTCTCTGTGTTGCTGGAAGTGGATGATTTAGTCTCAGATGGAGACACAGTACTGTTCCAGTTTTCTTTAGCCTTTTATTTATTTAGTTATTCTGGGTATTTTCCTATGTAATTTTGAAGTGTGTAGAGTATACTATAGTTACTGAAGCTGCAGCTCCAAGAAGCTGAGTGAAAGAGAGAAAATACTGTAAGACGCCCTTCTTAAGTGTTTATTTGTTTGGATAACTGTAATGAGGCCAGGAAAAGGCAAAAGGTCCCACAGCCACTTTGAAGACACAGGTTCTTATCCCCAAACTAGGTTAGGTCCCAGATTTTAGATGAAAATGGTGAATTCTTTAAAGCCCTCTTTTTTAAAAGGATATATCATACCATTGTAATTCTGACAGTCTTTTCCCCCCCGAAAATATATTTATTTAATTCCGTCAGATGAGCTTTCTACCAGTGCCCCCTCAAAGCCATGCTCAACTCATTCCCACGTTATCACTGTTATTATAGTTCCTGCCATTCAAACTGCTGCCGAGAAAAAAAGTGATCGAACACTGTGAACAAAATGGAGCATCTGAACGGGTCTGGTTATTTAGAATCCAACTTGTGTAATCCCTGTCACTCTCTTATCAAGTCAGATGCTACTCTGCCTGAGTCATAGAAAATTTTGTTTGCACTCTGTAGTCCTTGGCTCATCCTCTGGAAATGTTTGCACCTATGTAAAATCTCAAGCAGATTATAAATCGATACAGCACTAGGAGTAAGCTGAAAACTGAATGACATGTTTTGTCTATACAGTTCCGGGGGAGGGATGGGGAATATCAAGTAGCTCTGTTCCAAGTTTGGCATTTGGCATTAATGTGAAGCAGTGGGACCATGCTGCCTGTTAAACTACTGTATGAATCCTAAGTGTTCTGGAGACCAGCAGCTGGAGGCTGGAGGCCAGCATCCATACAGCAAAGGGGAAGCATCGCCGCTTCTTGGGGGAAAAGGAAGGAAGTCGTGCAAGGCCTGGAGTCATCATTTGTAAAGGGGAAGTCGGGGTGTACGTGATGCTGTGAGAAGGTTCACCTTTGATTGCACTGCTTCACAGAGCCCTCAGATAAGGCCAATCCTAATGGGCTACCTCGGCTTTAACGGTTAATTCCAGTAAGTCCTGTTTCAAAGGTTTGTCTTTTTTTGCTTCTACCGTCAGGGCCACTGTTTTCCACTGCAGTGTTTTGACTTCCCAAACCACCTTCTCCAGAGAGAACAATGTATTGCTGAAAATGGGCAGTAGAAGCAAATGCTCTTATTACATTTGACCTATAAAGTATTCAGAGTGACTGTTAGGTGGGAATTAAAATTTAGCTTTCCCCACATAGGATCTTGTTTTGCACCTTATAAAGAGTGTACTAATTGTTAATTAGGTGTTGCTTTTATTTAGACAAGCATTCCCAAAGAATTAGATTTGGATTTTGTGTTTCTTTGAGTTTGGGGATTTTTTATTTTACAGTTATCTTATTTAGATTGACTAACCTCATACTTACAATAAAAAAAGAAACAGTGGTTCAGTTCATCTTACCAGATATGTCTGGTGATGTATTCAGAGTCTGATGGACTGCTTTGCTTTTATATAGTTTGGAAGTGATAGTGAAGTTTATTATACCCCATATTAAATGACCTTGTCCTTTTCACTGGGGACATTATCTTACATTTTAGAAACAGAAGCAGCAAAAGAGTGAACAACAAGACAAGTACATTTGATTCCCCTCATACACGTCCATCTGTTTGTGCTACGCTTTCCTTAAAAATATCAATATACATTTTCTTCACACGTACAGAAAGTTTCCTCTCCTGGCCAAATTTTATTTGTGGTGGTATGATTTATAATAATAACAGAAAAGAGGAAACCTTGTACTTAGAAATTCGGTGGCCACTGTTTCCTTGTTGCAGTCAGTGGTCAAAATTGATCCTGCCCTGAAGTTGATCTTTTTTATTTATTTATTTATTTATTTATTTATTTATTTATTTATTTATTAGTTTCTGCTTAATAACAAAGTGAATCAGTCATACATATACATCTGTTCCCACATCCCTTCCCTCATGCATCTCCCTCCCTCCCACCCTCCCCATCCCACCCCTCCAGGCGGTCACAAAGCACCGAGCTGATCTCCCTGTGTTCTGCGGCTGCTTCCCACTATCTATCTACCTTACGTTTGGTAGTGTATATATGTCCATGCCTCTCTTTCGCTTTGTCACAGCTTACCCTTCCCCCTCCCCATATCCTCAAGTCCATTCTCAAGTTAGGTCTGTGTCTTTATGCCCGTTTTACCCCTAGGTTCTTCATGACATTTTTTAAAAAAATTCCATATATATGTGTTAGCATACGGTATTTGTCTGTCTCTTTCTGACTTACTTCACTCTGTATGACAGACTCTAGGTCTATCCACCTCATTACAAATAGCTCAGTTTTGTTTCTTTTTATGGCTGAGTAATATTCCATTGTATATATGTGCCACATCTTCTTTATCCATTCATCGGATGATGGACACTTAGGTTGTTTCTATCTCCGGGCTATTGTGAATAGAGCTGCAATGAACATTTTGGTACATGTCTCTTTTTGAATTATGGTTTTCTCAGGGTATATGCCTCGTAGTGGGATTGCTGGGTCATATGGTAGTTCTATTTTTAGTTTTTTAAGGAACCTCCATACTGTTCTCCATAGTGGCTGTACCAATTCACATTCCCACCAGCAGTGCAAGAGTGTTCCCTTTCTCCACACCCTCTCCAGCATTTATTGTTTCTAGATTTCTTGATGATGGCGATTCTGACTGGTGTGAGATGATATCTCATTGTAGTTTTGATTTGCATTTCTCTAATGATTAATGATGTTGAGCATCCTTTCATGTGTTTGTTGGCAGTCTGTATATCTTCTTTGGAGAAATGCCTATTTAAGTCTTCTGCCCATTTTTGGATTGGGTTGTTTGTTTTTTTGCTATTGAGCTGCATGAGCTGCTTATAAATTTTGGAGATTAATCCTTTGTCAGTTGCTTCATTTGCAAATATTTTCTCCCATGCTGAGGGTTGTCTTTTGGTCTTGTTTATGGTTTCCTTTGCTGTGCAAAAGCTTTGAAGTTTCATGAGGTCCCATTTGTTTATCTTTGTTTTTATTTCCATTTCTCTAGGAGGTGGGTCCAAAAGGATCTTGCTGTGATTTATGTCATAGAGTGTTCTGCCTATGTTTTCCTCTAAGAGTTTGATAGTTTCTGGCCTTACATTGAGGCCTTTAATCCATTTTGAGCTTATTTTTGTGTATGGTGTTAGGGAATGATCTAATCCTATACTTTTACATGTCCCTGTCCAGTTTTCCCAGCACCACTTATTGAAGAGGCTGTCCTTTCTCCACTGTACATTCCTGCCTCCTTTATCAAAGATAAGTTGACCATATGTGCATGGGTTGATCTCTGGGCTTTCTATCCCGTTCCATTGATCTATCTTTCTGTTTCTGTGCCAGTACCACACTGTCTTGATTACTGTAGCTTTGTAGTATAGTCTGAAGTCAGGGAGCCTGATTCCTCCAGCTCCGTTTTTCGTTCTCAAGATTGCTTTGGCTATTCGGGGTCTTTTTTTTTTCCAAACAAATTTTGAAATGTTTTGTTCTAGTTCTGTGAAAAATGCCACTGGTAGTTTGATAGGGATTGCATTGAATCTGTAGATTGCTTTGGGTAGTAGAGTCATTTTCACAATATTGATTCTTCCAATCCAGAAGCATGGTATATCTCTCCATCTATTTGTATCATCTTTAATCTCTTTCATCAGTGTCTTATAATTTTCTGCATACAGGTCTTTTGTCTCCTTAGGTAGGTTTATTCCTAGATATTTTATTCTTTTTGTTGCAATGGTAAATGGGAGTGTTTTCTTGATTTCATTTTCAGATGTTTCATCATTAGTGTACAGGAATGCCAGAGATTTCTGTACATTAATTTTGTATCCTGCTACTTTACCAAATTCATTGATTAGCTCTAGTAGTTTTCTGGTAGCATCTTTAGGATTCTCTATGTATAGTATCACGTCATCTGCAAACAGTGACAGCTTTACTTCTTCTTTTCCGATTTGGATTCCTTTTATTTCCTTTTCTTCTCTGATTGCTGTGGCTAAAACTTCCAAAACTAGGTTGAATAAGAGTGGTGAGAGTGGGCAACCTTGTCTTGTTCTTGATCTTTGTGGAAATGGTTTCAGTTTTCCACCATTGAGGACAATGTTGGCTGTGGGTTTGTCATATATGGCCTTGATTAGGTTGAGGAAAGTTCCCTCTATGCCTACTTTCTGCAGTGTTTTTATCATAAATGGGTGTTGAATTTTGTCAAAAGCTTTCTCTGCATCTATTGAGAGGATCCTATGGTTTTTCTCCTTCAATTTGTTAATATGGTGTATCACATTGATTGATTTGCGTATATTGAGTAATCCTTGCATTCCTGGAATAAACCCCACTTGATCATGGTGTATGATCCTTTTAATGTGCTGTTGGATTCTGTTAGCTAGTCTTATGTTGAGGCTTTTTGCATCTATGTTCATCAGTGATATAGGCCTGTAGTTTTCTTTCTTTGGGACATCCTTGCCTGGTTTTGGTATCAAGGTGATGGTGACCTCGTAGAATGAGTTTGGGAGTGTTCCTCCCTCTGAAATTGTTTGGAAGAGTTTGAGAAGGATGGGTGTTAGCTCTTCTCTAAATGTTTGATCGAATTCGCCTGTGAAGCCATCTGGTCCTGGGCTTTTGTTTGTTGGAAGATTTTTAATCACAGTTTCAATTTCAGGGCTTGTGATTGGTCTATTCATATTTTCTATTTCTTCCTGATTCAGTCTTGGCAGGTTGTGCATTTCTAAGAATTTGTCCATTTCTTCCAGGTTGTCCATTTTATTGGCATAGAGTTGCTTGTAGTAATCTCTCATGATCTTTTGTATTTCTGCAGCATGAGTTGTTACTTCTCCTTTTTCATTTCTAATTCTATTGATTTGAGTCTTCTCCCTTTTTTTCTTGATGAGTCTGGCTAATGGTCTGTCAATTCCTTAAGTTGATCTTTATGCACAGAATTAGTTACTGTGAACATTACTACTCTTTCCAGAGATTTTCTAATAACTTGGGCCAGAACTGGTTACCGAGGAGCAAGGACCTAATTCCATGCCTCCACACCCTCCGACTGCACCGCACCACACGTCTTACCTCACAAGCTCTAACCTAAATCACAGAGGCACGCGTTTCGTGGACTAACCATCACATCCCCTGGCGGCCTCAGGGGAGTGCTCACGTCCACTGACACCTCCCTTTAGTGCGTCAGCTCGTAGCGGCAGAACTGGGGTGGGGGAGGTTTGTGATCTGGAGCTCAGCACATGCTCGGCAACATGTTTCTCATTTCCTTAGCATTCATGGCTTGCTCTCAGGAATCTGTCGAAAAGGAATAAAAACCACCTGCGAGTCCACATTACCAGATTATGAACTTTTCCCATAGGTTTGAATTGCTTACTTACCTATTATAAATTAACCACAGCTTCATTTGGCCACCAGGTCTTAAGTCTGTTGACAGTTTTCAGCATGACCGAATTGCTCATTTTTCTTGCTTTCAGAAATTGGCTTGGTTGTCTTTAGAGTTGGTGTAAACGTGCCATGTAATAAATGATTTCCACTTAATGGTACAACAGAATTATTGCTTTCTTAGATGTATGTGTAGTAAAAGTCAATATACACGTTTATATAATTTCTTTCCTCAAAATCTTATACTTAATTTAATTTCTAAAAATTGCACATGTAAGTCATGTGTATAACATGCTAAAGTACTTTAACTGTGATCTTAAAACTGAATAAAAAATATTTAATAGAAAATCAGAATATTGGGCTTCCCTGGTGGCGCAGTGTTTGAGAGTCCACCTGCCGATGCAGGGGACGCGGGTTCGTGCCCCGGTCCGGGAAGATCCTACATGCCGCGGAGTGGCTGGGCCCGTGAGCCCTGGCTGCTGAGCCTACGCGTCCGGAGCCCGTGCTCCACAACGGGAGAGGCCACAGCAGTGAGAGGCCCGCGTACCGCAAAAAAATAAAAAATAAAAAAAAACTCAGAATATTTTAGTATTGCAAGAGTTCTGCAGCTCTTAATAGTTTGTAAATCCACTATCTCATTTGTAATTAACATTCTCAATTCTCTTACTCTATGCCTTTTTATAAGGGAATAGTGAAGACAACTTTCTTTGTTGAAAAGGGTATAAGGTATGACAAAGCCCTGAGATATTTCAGGAAATTGTATTTATTGAGAAACTGACCAAGAACCCACATTTTTCCCTGTTACTGTAAGAAGTCTCCAGAGAAAGATTTTCAAAGACTGTCAGTTCAGTATTCACTGGAAGAAGTCTGGCTATTTTGATCCCTAACTGAATTTACATAGATCATCTACATTTGAACATTCAGAGGTACTTAAGAACATTGCTTTTGTTCTGGACCATATGATGTATTTTAAAATTTAAAGTTGAAACATAACATATAGTGCTTCTTTGCAAATATGAGTCCAAATAAGAACAGAAATCAGTCACTGTAGAAAAACATGTAGCCCAACAGAAATCTTGACTGGGCAAGGAAGCTTCACCTACTTCACCTAGGGACGAACCCGCGTCCCCTGCATCGGCAGGCGGACTCTCAACCACTGCGCCACCAGGGAAGCCCTGAAAGGAATTTTTTATCCAAAGTTTATAATGAGTGTCTACAAATCAGTGAGAAAATTACAAATGCCCAGTTTAAAACTGGGCAAAAGATAAAGACAAGTTATTCACAGAGCAAACTGTATAAATAATAAATCAACACATAAAAAATGTTCAACCTCACTAGAAATCAGGGAAAAGCCAATTTAAACATGAGATCGTATTTTTAACTTCAAATTGGGGGGGAAAACCGAAAGAGGGAGTGTTGAGGAAGGATTTGGGAACCAGTTCTTTACATATAGTACTGATAAGGTTGTAAATTTCAGGGAAATTTGTGAAGGAACATTTCAAAAGTTTATACATCCAGCAGTTCTACTTCTATAAATCTTTCCTAGAGATATGTGTACTTGTGTGAAAATTTATATTTACAAAAAAATATTTTCTGCTGCGTTGTTGGCAATGACAAAAAATTAGAAGGAACCCAAATTCCCATCAATATGAGTGGTTAAATGACAGTAGAGCCATACTCTAGAATGCTCAGCTTCCAGTAACCAGAATAAGCTCGACCAATGTGCACTGATGTGAAAAATTTCCAAGATACATCTTAACCCCCTTGGTAGTATTCTTTTATTTTTTTTTTAATTTAATTTATTTATTTTGGGCTGTGTTGGGTCTTCGTTTCTGTGCGTGGCTTCCTCTAGTTGCGGCGAGCGGGGGCCTCTCTTCATCACGGTGCGCGGGCCTCTCACTGTCGCGGCCTCTCTTGTTGTGGAACACAAGCTCCAGACGCGCAGGCTCAGTAGTTGTGGCCCACGGGCCTAGTTGCTCCACGGCATGTGGGATCTTCCCAGACCAGGGCTCGAACCCGTGTCCCCTGCATTGGCAGGTGGATTCTCAACCACTGCGCCACCAGGGAAGCCCCGGTAGTATTCTTCATATCTTAACATGTGCATACCTATGACACATAAATTCCATGTCTAATTTTCTGTCCTACAAACCTACGAAAAGCTACAGACTTCTGATCAATATCCCCCAAACTATTGTCAATTGTAAGAAGTATGTCCAAAAGAAAAAAAAAGAATCAGAAATCTGTTCAAAACCAGCAGATTTTAAAGAACTTATTATCCCCTCACCCACCTCTGTTCTGCTATAGCAACACTGGAAGACTGCAACTAGGAAAGAGAGCAAGCCTAACTCCCACCTCAAATCTTGTCTCTCAACTACAGGGTATGATGAAGTCATTTAAAAAATATATTTAAAGGAGACTGAACCCTTAGGTGAAAGACCCCAATAAGTTATTTCCCTAAAATAGACAGTAAATAAAGACTTTGGAATGCGTTGCAGTGGAAAGATGTGAAATCTCTTTCTTTGGGTCTTCTTAAAATTATCACATTCCCACATATGTCTGCAGTGTTTTAAATATTTTCCATTTATGTAGTAAACATTGAAAGACAGAAAGACAGAGGTTATTTCCAGCTAGATGTTATCCTTTCCCCCCAATGGAACTATGCTTTCCTTTCTAGACACATGAGCTCTCCTTTTTCGAGTCTGAGATTGGAAGTTCTCATGGTTGAATTGTTAACACATTTATCTTTATTTGGGTTGAGTTTGATCCAGCTACTCTGAAGACTATGGTTTCTTCACTAAAAATTGCTTCCATTGTAGATTTATCACCTGGTTGGCAAACGCTGGATAACTTCAGGCACAAGAACATTACTCTGAACCTGGGTGTGGTCAGTGAGATAGAAACCAACATTATTTTTTCCTTCATGATATGAAATATACTCTAACTTTACTCCCAGGGTTTTGTCCAAAAAGCTCATAAAACATAAATTGACTCTGCCCTTCAGACTCCCATGTTCTCCTCCAGTCTACACAGCAAAGTCTAAGTTCAATTACACCAAGACTGATGCCAAATTTCAAAAAACGAGAGCACCCTCCATTTCTGCTAGTGCCAGGTGTGTTGTTCCAGGTGCACAGAAGTATCTTAAAAAGTCTTAGTAAATCTCATTCTACAATAAATAATTACTCAACAAGTTCTCTCTGGACCAGGGTATACTAAGCCAGTGTCTGCTTTCTATTGCAGGCGAAGAAGTTTGTGGTCTTTCATGGAGCTTCCATTTACCAACCTGGAAATGGCATTCATTTTATTGGCTTTTGTTATCTTTTCCCTCTTTACTCTGGCTTCCATCTACACTGACCCGGATGAGAGGAATGAAGGTAAACAGAGAGAGCTCTTCATAAGAGTCCCCATTTCCTTTCCCCACCCAATCATCTTTCTTTGATTTGGTTTAGTTTCTATTCTGTATGTGAGAATGAGTTTGTTTTGGGGTGTGCTGTGTGTGTGTGTGTGTATGAGAGAAGGGAGACAGAGAGACAGAGAAAGAGAGTTTTATTAAATGGCCTGAAATATCTACTGTGGCATTTTACCATTATTTATTAAGAGAGGTTTGGAAATGGAAACGATTATTCACATGACTTTTAATCCCAGAATTTTGCAGGTCTTATGCCCTGAATTTTATATCTATATCTATATCTATATCTATATCTCTCTATATATGTATATGTATATATATAATTTTTCTTTCACCATCCTCCCATCACTGCCCCTCATCCCTGTCCCCCATCAGAAACTTAAAATGTGCAAAAAGCACAATATCTTTCAAAGTCATTAAAGGTAATTTTCACAGGCTAAATGCAAGTTCACAAGAAACAAATTCCATTATCGTATACATATATGGTGTGTGGAGGTGTGCGCTTTTGTTCAACTATAAATAAGAAGGAAAAGAATTAAAGGTTTTTTCCTAATGAGCTCTTGTCAAAGCCCAAACTTTCAAAAAAAATGTAGAAGCGTTTAAAAAACTCAACACCACATGTTTGCTTATTGCCAGTCATAACAATTATTAGCAATAATATGTAATTTAAATGGCAGTTCTTGGTATTTCACTGTAGTTCAGGTCCTACCAAATTTCACACAAAATTAATGGTGACTGACCATTTTTGAGGGCAAAAATTATATATATATATATATATATATATATATATATATATGGCATATGGTAAGGAAATAATATATGTTTGTAGAGAATAAGATAAAATCATAAAAAGAAAACTGTGCTTCCTAAAATTGTGATACCTCTCCATGAATTTTTGGCTGTGAAAGAAGTGCTCTCTGTAAAAGACAATAGTATTCTCTGTCTTATAAACATACTACACTTACAGAAGTAGAAAACAAGAAGCCACAGTAAACAGACATTTAATTTCTGCTGACATGAAGATTGGGAAGCGTAACTGGAGTCCGTAAAGTCTTTTCCATGCTCCATATTGTTTTAGTTTAAAATGGGTTTGGCTGAAAGAAAGAGTAAGAGCAAAATTGCAGTTACTTTAACTAGATGATAATGTCTTTCTCTCACACATAAAGGAAGCCTGGGGGTAGAAGTTCCCTCCTGACACGACTCCCTGGTATCCTGGACCCAGGCCACACTGTCTTGGTTCCCTCCCATCTCCTATGGCAGCTCCCATGTCCGGCACTGACCCAGCTGGCCCATCTTCCACTATCATCTATGCATGCCTGTCAGCAAGAAGAAGCAAGAGGGCACACCTCTGTCTTTTAAGAGCGCTCCCAGAACCTACACTCACCACTTCCCTTTGGCCAGAATTTAGTCCACGGACATACCGAAAGGAAAGCTGGGAAATGTCATAGTTATTCTGGGAGGCGTGTGTGGAGCAAAAACTTTGGGTTTTGTTCCTAAAGGAAGAGGGGTACAACCAGCAGTGTCTGCCAGACCCGTAGACTCCTAACCATGCATTCACTACGGGGCTGGTAGTCATGAAATTGGGGAATATTTGAGCTAGAAGGAATGTTAAGAGAGCATCTGATTTACTGATGCTTAACCAGAGCTGAATATCAGAAAGGCACCTCATACTTGGGGCCCATCACAAACCCAGCAAATACGCATTTCTGGGTGTCCCACCTGGCCACGTGTCTTTGCACAAGATCCCCTACCCCCCCCCCCATTTTTCTAGCTTTCTTCTCTGGTTAAGAAGCATTGACCAACTATTCATATTTCAGATGTGACAACAGAGACCCACAAATGTTTAGTGAGTTTCTCAGGGGCTCAGTTAATTAGCAGAAGAGCCAAAACTAGAGCACAGACTCCCCGTTGCAGGTTCCTGCCCCCTCTCTGCACTCCCATGACTCCTGAGTTATGATCCATGGACACAGACAGCCAGAAGACTGGGCCAGTCATAGACATTGACCTTTCCTTTACACTTCTGTATTCCGTTTTTCATAAGTTCCTTTTTCTTCTGCTCTATTCCTCCTATATCTGAGGTCTACTTTCCAAGCTAAAGCAATTCCTCCATTTGAATACTGTTCACTAACAGAACTAGACCCAGCTGCCCAAGAATTCTCATCGAAGAACACCCTTGCTTCCCTTCGTGACCACCAGGTCGGTGCCAAGCACAATTTTGCATGAAAGTACAAAATGTATACACTTTCCTAAATGTGGTAAGACCCAGGAGTAAAACCCACCTTCATTAAAATTGCAGGGCTATTTTCATCTCCTTTCTGGCACAAGCAGAGAATTGCAGGAGCCACAAAAATAAACTTAAGAGAGGCAGATTTAATTTCACATGTGTATTTAAAATCTGATAGACTCAGCTATGGGCAATGGAGAATCTAAATCTGAATGGGACTCAGCTCCTATGTCAGGGAGCTGATTGTCTCATGGAGGATTCAGTTGTATAACCAGAGCCGACCCAGTGAATGGGCTACCTGAGTTTCCAACTAAGGAGGATGGGGTCAGAACGGAAGCTCTTCCTTGGGGGTATTGCGGTGGGCTTCACGGAAGAGCTGGCTACCCTGATGCAGGTGATATTGACAGAGTAGGGTGGGTGGGGTGCATTCTAACTAAGAATACAGCTTAAGGAAAATTACCTGACCGAAAAAAATGAAATGTATAAGAGGAAAAATCAGCTATGGTTTGGAATGTACCTTAAGTCCAACAAGGAATTGAACAGAACTGATCATTGGCCAGAATCTTCTCAAGTCCTTCAGAGGTCAGAAGACGAACAAAGCATTTTAACAGGGAGTCTCTTAAACTTAAGAAACGGGTGCCTCTGACCTCAGCCTCCCACGTGAGAGCAAAGGCTCTCAAGCTCTAACTTGCACATAAGTCACCTAGAGATTTTATGAAAAAGTAGACTACTGTTCAGTAGGTCTGGGTGGGACCTGAGATTCTGCATTTCTAAGAAGCTTCCAGGTGACGACCATGGTCTAGAAGACGAGCCCAGCCACAGATGTGACGCTTGCAGGACCCAGGGGGCCAAGCTCATCTGTGTGCAGCAGGGGAGGCGGGAGCTTGGCTACGTGGCTGGGCGTCCACGTTCCGTCCCGTAAGCAAGGCCCTAGAGGACACGGGGCAGACCCAGAGCTGGAGGGCAGGGCCTCAGCCTCCAGCACAGCGCAGTCTTGCCTCAGGTCCTAACGTGTCAGGAGTGGGTGGATTAAGGTTTAAGAAAATATTTTATATGTTTAGAAGAGTTGAGAGTCATTCTTATTTTTTTAGGGAAGAAATTGTATTTAATTAGATTAATTAATTCATCATTTTAAGTTGAAGTATAGTTGATTTACAATGTTGTGTTAGTTTTAGGTGTACAGCACAGTGATTCATATATATATATTCTTCTTCAGATGCTTTTCCATTATAGGTTATTACAAAATATTGAGTATAGTTCCCTGTGCTATAGAGTAGGTCCTTAGTGGTTATGAGAGTCACTCTTTAAACATCAGAATCTTGGAGTGTACAGTGAAGGGAGGCCGAGCGGCTCCGCGAGCTCCTCTCTCTCCACTTTCCCATAGAGAAGCCCTGACTGGCCGCTGAGGGCGAGCCACACACACGCCCTCGCGCCCGGCGAACCCGCGCGGTCACTATCATATGACACAGGCTTTGCCGCAGTTCATCTTCCTCCCTGTGTACTTTCCGTTTGCCTTCCTGGAATTCTGCTGCATCACAGAAGCTGGAAGTTCTGATGTTCCATTGAACTCATGATGGAAAGTCTTGACTTGACCGGTCAGAGTAATGAAAGGCAGTCATAGAAATAAAGATTATTCCGCAGAAGGAGAAGGAGCTGGAAAACGACCAAAACGAAAGTGCCTTCAGTGGCATCCATTGCTAGCAAAGAAACTTCTTGACTTTTCAGAAGAGGAAGAAGAGGAAGACGAAGAGGAGGATATTGATAAGGTTCAACTTCTTGGGGCCACTGGTCTAGAGCAAGATGGTGAAACTGAAGATGATGAATCACCAGAACAGCGAGCCCGGAGACCAATGAATGCATTTCTCTTATTTTGCAAACGTCATCGCTCTCTTGTACGTCAGGAACACAGGAACAGGCTTGATAACCGAGGTGCTACCAAGATACTAGCTGATTGGTGGGCTGTTCTCGATCCAAAGGAAAAGCAGAAATACACAGACATGGCCAAGGAGTATAAACATGCATTTATGAAAGCAAATCCTGGCTACAAATGGTGTGCTACCACAAACAAGCCTGTGAAATCCCCAACATCCACTGTCAATCCACGGGAGAAACTATGGGCCTTCCCATCTGACTCTTCAAGAGCCTTGCCAAGCCCCAAGAAAACAAAGCCTGAAGAAATGCCTCAGCTTAACTTTGGGCTGGCTGATCCTACTCAAATGGGAGGCCTGAGCATGCTGCTTTTAGCTGGAGAACATGTTCTTGGTACACCAGAGATATCCTCTGGCACTTGCAGGCCTGATGTTTCAGAATCCTCTGAATTGCGTCAGGAGTCACCATTATTTCAGTTTGCCGAGATATCTTCAGGTACCTCCCACCCTGATGTTCCGTCAAAACAATGTCAAGCATCAGCCTTGTTTCAGTTTGCAGAGATCTGTTCGAAGACTTCACAGTTGGGCGGTGCTGAACCTGTAAAACGCTGTGGAGAGTCTGCACTCTTTCAACTGGCAGAGATGTGCCTGGCATCAGAGGGGGTGAAAATGGAAGAATCAAAGCTAATAAAAGCCAAAGAATCAGATGGCGGAAGAATTCAAGAACTGGAGAAGGGCAAGGAAGAAAGAGAAATGAAAATGGAGAAAATAGATGAAGCCAGGTTCCAGAAAGAAGCAGAATTTGAAAAATCAGCTAAGGAAAATGTAAGAGATTCTAAGGAATTAAGAAATTTTGAGGAGCTGCGAATGGATGATATAATGGGTATAAAAATGGAAGCTCCTAAAGCAATTAAAAAGGAAGAATTAGAGGAAGATCAAAAATGTAGTCACTTCCCTGATTTTTCTTACTCTGGCAGTAGCAAGATAATAATAAGCGATGTTCCCAGTAGGAAGGATCACATGTGCCATCCTCATGGCATTAGGATCATCGAGATTCCCACAGCGTTAAGCAAACCAGAAAAGCTAAAAAAGGAAAAGAAGAAAACCAAAATGGATCGACAGGAAAATGATAAATCCACACCCAAGAAGACTTGCAAAAAGAGGCAGTCCTCGGAATCTGATATCGAGAGTGTCATGTACACCATTGAAGCTGTTGCAAAGGGAGACTGGGGCATCGAGAAGCTTGGAGATACCCCTCGCAAGCAGGTGCATACATCCTCGAGTGGCAAGGGAAGCATTTTGGATGCCAAGCCACCAAAGAAGAAAGTGAAATCAAGAGAGAAGAAAATGTCAAAGGAGAGATCCTCAGACACCACCCAAGAGTCAAGACCTCAAGATTTTATCAGTATTTCTGCCAGCAAGAACATTTCTGGTGAGGTCCCAGAGGGTATAAAAGCAGAACCTTTGACCCCTACGGAGGATGCATTACCACCCAGTCTATCGGGACAGGCCAAGCCTGAGGACAGTGAGTGTCACAGAAAAATAGAGACTTGTGGCTCCCGGAAATCTGAGAGGTCTTGCAAAGGTGCTCTTTATAAAACCCTGGTGTCTGAGGGTATGCTCACCTCTCTGCGAGCTAATGTTGGCAGAGGGAAACGAAGGTCAGGAAAAGGAAAGTCCTCTGATCATGAAGAGTGTTGGCATGAAGAAAGCTGGACATTTCACCAGAGTGGGACCAGTGGAAGCAAGAAGTTCAAGAAGACAAAGCCAAAGGAAGACTCTCTCCTTGGCTCAGCAAAGCTGGATGAAGAATTTGAAAAGAAATTCAATAGCCTCCCTCAGTATAGTCCTGTTACATTGGACCAGAAATGTGTACCTGTCCCAAGAAAAAAGAAGAAGACCGGACATATGTCCCCAGAACCGACCCAAACCAGCAAAGGTCCTTTCCAGTCTCAGAAAATGAACTTATTCCACAAAATTGTCAGCAAATACAAGCACAAAAAGGAGAAGCCTAATGTTCCGGAAAAAGGAAGTGGGGATAAATGGTCAAACAAGCAACTCTTCTTGGCTGCCATTCACCCTACAGAAGCCATATTTTCAGAAGACAGAAACACCACAGAGCCTGCTTATAAGGTTACAAATGCCCCATCCATTCCCAACACTCCAGAGCCAACAAGGGCACAAGAACCCTTGGTGGGCAGTCAAAAGAGAAAAGCAAGGAAAACCAAGATCACACACCTTGTCAGGACAGCAGATGGCCGGGTATCACCAGCAGGAGGTACTTTGGATGACAAACCAAAGGAACACCTGCAGAGGAGTCTTGTTAAGGTGACCGAGACAAGCTGCAATGACGAATGCTCACACAACCGAGAGGCCACGGAGACGCGGAGCAGCACCCCGGAGATGCCCGCCGTGTCTGCGTTCTTCAGCCTCGCTGTGCCGGCCGAAGTGGCTGCCATGGAACATGCATAGAAGTCAGAGATCAACTCCGCTCCCCCATGATGGACAGCCAAAAGAAATGCCCCCGACTCCTGTACTTATTTCTTGCGCTGACCAGTGAAGCGCCCTTTAATTGTAAAACATTGTGCTTTACCTACTACCCTAGCCTTGTCTTTATTGAGAGATGCTAGTGAGTCCATGTGGTGGCAGATAGAGACAGCAAACAAGTGCTTGTTGCCCTACACGGCCCAGATTCACTTGAAGCAGAAGTTGGCACCCTGGGCCAGTTTGTTCTTTCAGAACCCAGAGTCTTTGAGGGTGATGTTGTCTGTCTGATAATGAGCAGAAATGGGATGATCCTAGAGCTTTGCTTTCTATGGAAGGCTTTTGATGGTAATAGGTGGTAACTTGGTAAAAGGCTGCCTTTACTGTAGCTCATCCAGCATCTCTTTTACCAACCAGAGAGTGTGAAACTAGTTTCACATATTACCTAGTTATTCTTTCAAAACAAAAACCAAAAGCAAAAAAACAAAAACTGACACACTGCACTAGTTATTATTAGATATTCTTAGTCTTTTTTGTACATGGAGGTTTATGTTCTAAGATGGTTTATATAATAGGTTATACCTACATTTACATTGTAGAATAATATTAAAAAGCCTCTTCCAGAGACTCCCAAACAGCACGGGCAGGCAGATGTACCGCTGTTAGCGGTGTATGCTCGGCCTTGTGGTCCATATATTCTGCACTTTTATATTTGCCACCAGAGTGGTAGTTTGCTGGCACAAAGAGAAAGAGAGAGAAGAAGAAAAATTACAGTTCTTACAAGCAGAATTTTTTTCTTAGCCTTGAGTGACCAAGAAGAATTTGCTTGGGTCCAATTGTGGCGAATATTTTCCCAGACAGGGGAAGAGTCCAGCAGATTACAGATTACTGATGTTTTCATGCCTTGAGGATTCTTTTATTTTTACACAAGGGTCTGAGTGACCAATGGATCGTTCATACAGACAAAAAAAAGTAAAATAGTATTCAGAAGTGAACTTAGGATTACTTCACTATTCAGAACACATTGAAGACACACTCACTTTGTGTGGTCTTTGAGCTACAGCCCTTTTACATCCATCCCAGACAGACTGGACGGGTAGCAATTGCTATGCACAGCCTAATTGGCACTGCAGGTTTTTAGAGCCATTTTGAGTTTTTGTGGTTACGGAGGTATTGATGAGGGAGGTGTGCCTGACCAGAGTGGGACTCGCAGTTATAGATCCACCTGCAAGTTTCCTGTTTCCTTTTCATGTTTTGTTGCTTTTGAACATAAAACCAACCATACATATGCCAGTGCAACTGGATTAACTGGCTTAGAACATTCAACATATTGACTCCATCACCTGACGTTCACAGTATCTTGTTTCTTAGCAACAGATGCAAAGTGATAAATCAAAATTAGTCTTCGGCTACAGATTTTACAGGGTATTTGTTCCATAGCACAAAGTATTTCCCCACTCTTGCATCACAGCACAAACTACCAACTTTTAAGTATTGGATTCCAGCAATAATTTTTACTGGTTTTCAAACTGGTGGAATTTTGATAGTGTTAGTTCAAGTTTGAAACTTTTGAATTAGATCTCTAAATGGTGACAGTTTACAAGGTTTTATCTAGCTATCTTATTTATACTTGACTGAATTGTAATGATGATTTTTTTTTCTCATCGTAATTTGACCTAATAGCCATACCAAAAAATGACTCTATTAGTACTGACTAGGTTTAGCTTTTCACGGTTGTGGATGTTACTTCAGTTTCGGTGCTGGAAAATATGTACAACATACTAACAGAATTGAAAAAGAACAGAGAGATTTGGGCTTTTTTTTTTTTTTTTCAAAGCAGGTAAAGAGGGCATCAGGGCATTGGAACGGTGTCCTCAAAAATGCATATTCCTTGTGGGCATGGAGGAAGAAGGAATTAGTAAGCAAGGTTAATCAGAGGCAGAAGCTTAGCCCCATTCACACAGAAATAAATCAGGTGAGCAACCCCAGATTTTAGCATGATATTTTTACTACGATGCTGTTGTATTAATATTTTCTAAATTTCGAAACACAAAGTGAATGTTTGAAAATTGCTGGGTCCCAGTGTTGGTGGCTGTTGGAGTTTCTGGACCACTTGCTAGCAGTGATTTAAAAATTATAATTAGCTAAAATCCAAAAAAAAAAATAAAATCAACAACAAAAGTTGTTTGGTGCAGAACATGCACCTTGACAATGGCACTAACTTGTTATTCTCTAGAACATGTTAGAATAGGTCTATTTTTGCCAGTGCCCTCTCCTCCAGTCCTCTGATTACATTTCACTAGAGTTCCTTAACAGAGTGCTGTATATTCATGGGACCTTTCTTAAAAAGAAGCAAAACAAAAGATGACTTTTTTCTATGTGATTAATATATCTTACTTGATCTGCTTTTCCTAAACCTCAGTGGCTTTTCCCTTAGGCAGGGGTCGGGGTGGAGGGCGACCTACTGGATACGACTGTTTTCAGGTACTTTAGAAAAAAAAAAAAACCCACCTTTTTGTAGACATGCTTAATTTTTAAGCGGTTAGGCACTGAGAGTAGCAGAAATCCTGCAAAGCTCTATAGTCTTTTAGACACTCACCTTGTCATTTCTCTGAGTAATGTCTTGATTTCAAAAATAGTGCTTTTCTCATGCCCTGAATCCACTGGAGAGGGGTGTTGGTATTTTCAGGTAACAACATTTGTGAGCACACATATTGCAGACCAACATGTAGTACCCTCCCCCATTTATCATTTTCATTTCACTTCTCTCATTCTTTTTTATTTTGGAAAATCATATTGCTATGGTGTGTACCTTAATCTGCCAGCAAACACCATCTACACTAACATTTGTCCCACAAGCATCCTCAAGAGAAAAAGTTGTTGCACCTTATATATATTTCAAGCAAACCAAAATATGATGCTCTTCTGCCTTTGTTTTATTCTAAATTGTTGTATCATATCTTTCTGAAACCATTCTGAATCTAGTTGAAATTCTCAATATTTATGCTTTTACCTTAATTTCTAGATTCAAACCTGTATATAAATCTTTGGAACAAAATTGTCCTAGCCCTTCTCTGTGTTGCTGGAAGTGGATGATTTAGTCTCAGATGGAGACACAGTACTGTTCCAGTTTTCTTTAGCCTTTTATTTATTTAGTTATTCTGGGTATTTTCCTATGTAATTTTGAAGTGTGTAGAGTATACTATAGTTACTGAAGCTGCAGCTCCAAGAAGCTGAGTGAAAGAGAGAAAATACTGTAAGACGCCCTTCTTAAGTGTTTATTTGTTTGGATAACTGTAATGAGGCCAGGAAAAGGCAAAAGGTCCCACAGCCACTTTGAAGACACAGGTTCTTATCCCCAAACTAGGTTAGGTCCCAGATTTTAGATGAAAATGGTGAATTCTTTAAAGCCCTCTTTTTTAAAAGGATATATCATACCACTGTAATTCTGACAGTCTTTTCCCCCCCGAAAATATATTTATTTAATTCCGTCTGATGAGCTTTCTACCAGTGCCCCCTCAAAGCCATGCTCAACTCATTCCCACGTTATCACTGTTATTATAGTTCCTGCCATTCAAACTGCTGCCGAGAAAAAAAGTGATCGAACACTGTGAACAAAATGAAGCATCTGAACGGGTCTGGTTATTTAGAATCCAACTTGTGTAATCCCTGTCACTCTCTTATCAAGTCAGATGCTACTCTGCCTGAGTCATAGAAAATTTTGTTTGCACTCTGTAGTCCTTGGCTCATCCTCTGGAAATGTTTGCACCTATGTAAAATCTCAAGCAGATTATAAATCGATACAGCACTAGGAGTAAGCTGAAAACTGAATGACATGTTTTGTCTATACAGTTCCGGGGGAGGGATGGGGAATATCAAGTAGCTCTGTTCCAAGTTTGGCATTTGGCATTAATGTGAAGCAGTGGGACCATGCTGCCTGTTAAACTACTGTATGAATCCTAAGTGTTCTGGAGACCAGCAGCTGGAGGCTGGAGGCCAGCATCCATACAGCAAAGGGGAAGCATCGCCGCTTCTTGGGGGAAAAGGAAGGAAGTCGTGCAAGGCCTGGAGTCATCATTTGTAAAGGGGAAGTCGGGGTGTACGTGATGCTGTGAGAAGGTTCACCTTTGATTGCACTGCTTCACAGAGCCCTCAGATAAGGCCAATCCTAATGGGCTACCTCGGCTTTAACGGTTAATTCCAGTAAGTCCTGTTTCAAAGGTTTGTCTTTTTTTGCTTCTACCGTCAGGGCCACTGTTTTCCACTGCAGTGTTTTGACTTCCCAAACCACCTTCCCCAGAGAGAACAATGTATTGCTGAAAATGGGCAGTAGAAGCAAATGCTCTTATTACATTTGACCTATAAAGTATTCAGAGTGACTGTTAGGTGGGAATTAAAATTTAGCTTTCCCCACATAGGATCTTGTTTTGCACCTTATAAAGAGTGTACTAATTGTTAATTAGGTGTTGCTTTTATTTAGACAAGCATTCCCAAAAATTAGATTTGGATTTTGTGTTTCTTTGAGTTTGGGGATTTTTTATTTTACAGTTATCTTATTTAGATTGACTAACCTCATACTTACAATAAAAAAAGAAACAGTGGTTCAGTTCATCTTACCAGATATGTCTGGTGATGTATTCAGAGTCTGATGGACTGCTTTGCTTTTATATAGTTTGGAAGTGATAGTGAAGTTTATTATACCCCATATTAAATGACCTTGTCCTTTTCACTGGGGACATTATCTTACATTTTAGAAACAGAAGCAGCAAAAGAGTGAACAACAAGACAAGTACATTTGATTCCCCTCATACACGTCCATCTGTTTGTGCTACGCTTTCCTTAAAAATATCAATATACATTTTCTTCACACATACAAAAAGTTTCCTCTCCTGGCCAAATTTTATTTGTGGTGGTATGAGTTATAATAATAACAGAAAAGAGGAAACCTTGTACTTAGAAGTTCGGTGGCCACTGTTTCCTTGTTGCAGTCAGTGGTCAAAATTGATCCTGCCCTGAAGTTGATCTTATTTATTTATTTATTTATTTATTTATTTATTTATTAGTTTCTGCTTAATAACAAAGTGAATCAGTCATACATATACATCTGTTCCCACATCCCTTCCCTCATGCATCTCCCTCCCTCCCACCCTCCCGATCCCACCCCTCCAGGTGGTCACAAAGCACCGAGCTGATCTCCCTGTGCTCTGCGGCTGCTTCCCACCATCTATCTACCTTACGTTTGGTAGTGTATATATGGCCATGCCTCTCTTTCGCTTTGTCACAGCTTACCCTTCCCCCTCCCCATATCCTCAAGTCCATTCTCAAGTTAGGTCTGTGTCTTTATGCCCGTTTTACCCCTAGGTTCTTCATGACATTTAAAAAAAAAATTCCATATATATGTGTTAGCATTCGGTATTTGTCTGTCTCTTTCTGACTTACTTCACTCTGTATGACAGACTCTAGGTCTATCCACCTCATTACAAATAGCTCAGTTTCGTTTCTTTTTATGGCTGAGTAATATTCCATTGTATACATGTGCCACATCTTCTTTATCCATTCATCGGATGATGGACACTTAGGTTGTTTCTATCTCCGGGCTATTGTGAATAGAGCTGCAATGAACATTTTGGTACATGTTTCTTTTTGAATTATGGTTTTCTCAGGGTATATGCCTCGTAGTGGGATTGCTGGGTCATATGGTAGTTCTATTTTTAGTTTTTTAAGGAACCTCCATACTGTTCTCCATAGTGGCTGTACCAATTCACATTCCCACCAGCGGTGCAAGAGTGTTCCCTTTCTCCACACCCTCTCCAGCATTTATTGTTTCTAGATTTCTTGATGATGGCGATTCTGACTGGTGTGAGATGATATCTCATTGTAGTTTTGATTTGCATTTCTCTAATGATTAATGATGTTGAGCATCCTTTCATGTGTTTGTTGGCAGTCTGTATATCTTCTTTGGAGAAATGCCTATTTAAGTCTTCTGCCCATTTTTGGATTGGGTTGTTTGTTTTTTTGCATTGAGCTGCATGAGCTGCTTATAAATTTTGGAGATTAATCCTTTGTCAGTTGCTTCATTTGCAAATATTTTCTCCCATGCTGAGGGTTGTCTTTTGGTCTTGTTTATGGTTTCCTTTGCTGTGCAAAAGCTTTGAAGTTTCATGAGGTCCCATTTGTTTATCTTTGTTTTTATTTCCATTTCTCTAGGAGGTGGGTCCAAAAGGATCTTGCTGTGATTTATGTCATAGAGTGTTCTGCCTATGTTTTCCTCTAAGAGTTTGATAGTTTCTGGCCTTACATTGAGGCCTTTAATCCATTTTGATCTTATTTTTGTGTATGGTGTTAGGGAATGATCTAATCTCATACTTTTACATGTCCCTGTCCAGTTTTCCCAGCACCACTTATTGAAGAGGCTGTCCTTTCTCCACTGTACATTCCTGCCTCCTTTATCAAAGATAAGTTGACCATATGTGCATGGGTTGATCTCTGGGCTTTCTATCCTATTCCATTGATCTATCTTTCTGTTTCTGTGCCAGTACCACACTGTCTTGATTACTGTAGCTTTGTAGTATAGTCTGAAGTCAGGGAGCCTGATTCCTCCAGCTCCGTTTTTCGTTCTCAAGATTGCTTTGGCTATTCGGGGTCTTTTTTTTTTCCAAATTTTGAAATGTTTTGTTCTAGTTCTGTGAAAAATGCCACTGGTAGTTTGATAGGGATTGCATTGAATCTGTAGATTGCTTTGGGTAGTAGAGTCATTTTCACAATATTGATTCTTCCAATCCAGAAGCATGGTATATCTCTCCATCTATTTGTATCATCTTTAATCTCTTTCATCAGTGTCTTATAATTTTCTGCATACAGGTCTTTTGTCTCCTTAGGTAGGTTTATTCCTAGATATTTTATTCTTTTTGTTGCAATGGTAAATGGGAGTGTTTTCTTGATTTCATTTTCAGATGTTTCATCATTAGTGTACAGGAATGCCAGAGATTCCTGTGCATTAATTTTGTATCCTGCTACTTTACCAAATTCATTGATTAGCTCTAGTAGTTTTCTGGTAGCATCTTTAGGATTCTCTATGTACAGTATCATGTCGTCTGCAAACAGTGACAGCTTTACTTCTTCTTTTCCGATTTGGATTCCTTTTATTTCCTTTTCTTCTCTGATTGCTGTGGCTAAAACTTCCAAAACTAGGTTGAATAAGAGTGGTGAGAGTGGGCAACCTTGTCTTGTTCTTGATCTTTGTGGAAATGGTTTCAGTTTTCCACCATTGAGGACAATGTTGGCTGTGGGTTTGTCATATATGGCCTTGATTAGGTTGAGGAAAGTTCCCTCTATGCCTACTTTCTGCAGTGTTTTTATCATAAATGGGTGTTGAATTTTGTCAAAAGCTTTCTCTGCATCTATTGAGAGGATCCTATGGTTTTTCTCCTTCAATTTGTTAATATGGTGTATCACATTGATTGATTTGCGTATATTGAGTAATCCTTGCATTCCTGGAATAAACCCCACTTGATCATGGTGTATGATCCTTTTAATGTGCTGTTGGATTCTGTTAGCTAGTCTTATGTTGAGGCTTTTTGCATCTATGTTCATCAGTGATATAGGCCTGTAGTTTTCTTTCTTTGGGACATCCTTGCCTGGTTTTGGTATCAAGGTGATGGTGACCTCGTAGAATGAGTTTGGGAGTGTTCCTTCCTCTGAAATTGTTTGGAAGAGTTTGAGAAGGATGGGTGTTAGCTCTTCTCTAAATGTTTGATCGAATTCGCCTGTGAAGCCATCTGGTCCTGGGCTTTTGTTTGTTGGAAGATTTTTAATCACAGTTTCAATTTCAGGGCTTGTGATTGGTCTATTCATATTTTCTATTTCTTCCTGATTCAGTCTTGGCAGGTTGTGCATTTCTAAGAATTTGTCCATTTCTTCCAGGTTGTCCATTTTATTGGCATAGAGTTGCTTGTAGTAATCTCTCATGATCTTTTGTATTTCTGCAGCGTGAGTTGTTACTTCTCCTTTTTCATTTCTAATTCTATTGATTTGAGTCTTCTCCCTTTTTTTCTTGATGAGTCTGGCTAATGGTCTGTCAATTCCTTAAGTTGATCTTTATGCACAGAATTAGTTACTGTGAACATTACTACTCTTTCCAGAGATTTTCTAATAACTTGGGCCAGAACTGGTTACCGAGGAGCAAGGACCTAATTCCATGCCTCCACACCCTCCCACTGCACCGCACCACACGTCTTACCTCACAAGCTCTAACCTAAATCACAGAGGCACGCGTTTCGTGGACTAACCATCACATCCCCTGGCGGCCTCAGGAGAGTGCTCACGTCCACTGACACCTCCCTTTAGTGCGTCAGCTCGTAGCGGCAGAACTGGGGTGGGGGAGGTTTGTGATCTGGAGCTCAGCACATGCTCGGCAACATGTTTCTCATTTCCTTAGCATTCATGGCTTGCTCTCAGGAATCTGTCGAAAAGGAATAAAAACCACCTGAGAGTCCACATTACCAGATTATGAACTTTTCCCATAGGTTTGAATTGCTTACTTACCTATTATAAATTAACCACAGCTTCATTTGGCCACCAGGTCTTAAGTCTGTTGACAGTTTTCAGCATGACCGAATTGCTCATTTTTCTTGCTTTCAGAAATTGGCTTGGTTGTCTTTAGAGTTGGTGTAAACGTGCCATGTAATAAATGATTTCCACTTAATGGTACAACAGAATTATTGGTTTCTTAGATGTATGTGTAGTAAAAGTCAATATACACGTTTATATAATTTCTTTCCTCAAAATCTTATACTTAATTTAATTTCTAAAAATTGCACATGTAAGTCATGTGTATAACATGCTAAAGTACTTTAACTGTGATCTTAAAACTGAATAAAAAATATTTAATAGAAAATCAGAATATTGGGCTTCCCTGGTGGCGCAGTGTTTGAGAGTCCACCTGCCGATGCAGGGGACGTGGGTTCGTGCCCCGGTCCGGGAAGATCCTACATGCCGCGGAGTGGCTGGGCCCGTGAGCCATGGCTGCTGAGCCTACGCGTCCGGAGCCTGTGCTCCACAACGGGAGAGGCCACAGCAGTGAGAGGCCCGCGTACCGCAAAAAAATAAAAAATAAAAAAAAACTCAGAATATTTTAGTATTGCAAGAGTTCTGCAGCTCTTAATAGTTTGTAAATCCACTCTCTCATTTGTAATTAACATTCTCAATTCTCTTACTCTATGCCTTTTTATAAGGGAATAGTTAAGACAACTTTCTTTGTTGAAAAGGGTATAAGGTATGACAAAGCCCTGAGATATTTCAGGAAATTGTATTTATTGAGAAACTGACCAAGAACCCACATTTTTCCCTGTTACTGTAAGAAGTCTCCAGAGAAAGATTTTCAAAGACTGTCAGTTCAGTTCTTCTCACTGTAAGAAGTCTGGCTATTTTGATCCCTTACTGAATTTACATAGATCATCTACATTTGAACATTCAGAGGTACTTAAGAACATTGCTTTTGTTCTGGACCATATGATGTATTTTAAAATTTAAAGTTGAAACATAACATATAGTGCTTCTTTGCAAATATGAGTCCAAATAAGAACAGAAATCAGTCACTGTAGAAAAACATGTAGCCCAACAGAAATCTTGACTGGGCAAGGAAGCTTCACCTACTTCACCTAGGGACGAACCCGCGTCCCCTGCATCGGCAGGCGGACTCTCAACCACTGCGCCACCAGGGAAGCCCTGAAAGGAATTTTTTATCCAAAGTTTATAATGAGTGTCTACAAATCAGTGAGAAAATTACAAATGCCCAGTTTAAAACTGGGCAAAAGATAAAGACAAGTTATTCACAGAGCAAACTGTATAAATAATAAGTCAACACATAAAAAAATGTTCAACCTCACTAGAAATCAGGGAAAAGCCAATTTAAACATGAGATCGTATTTTTAACTTCAAATTGGGGGGGGGGAAACCGAAAGAGGGAGTGTTGAGGAAGGATTTGGGAACCAGTTCTTTACATATAGTACTGATAAGGTTGTAAATTTCAGGGAAATTTGTGAAGGAACATTTCAAAAGTTTATACATCCAGCAGTTCTACTTCTATAAATCTTTCCTAGAGATATGTATACCTGTGTGCAAATTTATATTTACAAAAAAATATTTTCTGCTGCGTTGTTGGCAATGACAAAAAATTAGAAGGAACCCAAATTCCCATCAATATGAGTGGTTAAATGACAGTAGAGCCATACTCTAGAATGCTCAGCTTCCAGTAACCAGAATAAGCTCGACCAATGTGCACTGATGTGAAAAATTTCCAAGATACATCTTAACCCCCTTGGTAGTATTCTTTTTTTTTTTTTTTTTAATTTATTTATTTTTGGCTGTGTTGGGTCTTCGTTTCTGTGCGTGGCTTTCTCTAGTTGCGGCGAGCGGGGGCCTCTCTTCATCACGGTGCGCGGGCCTCTCACTGTCGCGGCCTCTCTTGTTGTGGAACACAAGCTCCAGATGCGCAGGCTCAGTAGTTGTGGCCCACGGGCCTAGTTGCTCCACGGCATGTGGGATCTTCCCAGACCAGGGCTCGAACCCGTGTCCCCTGCATTGGCAGGCGGATTCTCAACCACTGCGCCACCAGGGAAGCCCCGGTAGTATTCTTCATATCTTAAAATGTGCATACCTATGACACATAAATTCCATGTCTAATTTTCTGTCCTACAAACCTACGAAAAGCTACAGACTTCTGATCAATATCCCCCAAACTATTGTCAATTGTAAGAAGTATGTCCAAAAGAAAAAAAAAGAATCAGAAATCTGTTCAAAACCAGCATATTTTAAAGAACTTATTATCCCCTCACCCACCTCTGTTCTGCTATAGCAACACTGGAAGACTGCAACTAGGAAAGAGAGCAAGCCTAACTCCCACCTCAAATCTTGTCTCTCAACTACAGGGTATGATGAAGTCATTTAAAAAATATATTTAAAGGAGACTGAACCCTTAGGTGAAAGACCCCAATAAGTTATTTCCCTAAAATAGACAGTAAATAAAGAATTTGGAATGAGTTGCAGTGGAAAGATGTGAAATCTCTTTCTTTGGGTCTTCTGAAAATTATCACATTCCCACATATGTCTGCAGTGTTTTAAATATTTTCCATTTATGTAGTAAACATTGAAAGACAGAAAGACAGAGGTTATTTCCAACTAGATGTTATCCTTTCCCCCCAATGGAACTATGCTTTCCTTTCTAGACACATGAGCTCTCCTTTTTCGAGTCTGAGATTGGAAGTTCTCATGGTTGAATTGTTAACACATTTATCTTTATTTGGGTTGAGTTTGATCCAGCTACTCTGAAGACTATGGTTTCTTCAGTAAAAATTGCTTCCATTGTAGATTTATCACCTGGTTGGCAAACACTGGATAACTTCAGGCACAAGAACATTACTCTGAACCTGGGTGTGGTCAGTGAGATAGAAACCAACATTATTTTTTCCTTCATGATATGAAATATACTCTATCTTTACTCCCAGGGTTTTGTCCAAAAAACTCATAAAACATAAATTGACTCTGCCCTTCAGACTCCCATGCTCTCCTCCAGTCTACACAGCAAAGTCTAAGTTCAATTACACCAAGACTGATGCCAAATTTCAAAAAACGAGAGCACCCTCCATTTCTGCTAGTGCCAGGTGTGTTGTTCCAGGTGCACAGAAGTATCTTAAAAAGTCTTAGTAAATCTCATTCTACAATAAATAATTACTCAACAAGTTCTCTCTGGACCAGGGTATACTAAGCCAGTGTCTGCTTTCTATTGCAGGCGAAGAAGTTTGTGGTCTTTCATGGAGCTTCCGTTTACCAACCTGGAAATGGCATTCATTTTATTGGCTTTTGTTATCTTTTCCCTCTTTACTCTGGCTTCCATCTACACTGACCCGGATGAGAGGAATGAAGGTAAACAGAGAGAGCTCTTCATAAGAGTCCCCATTTCCTTTCCCAACCCAATCATCTTTCCCTATGGTTTGATTTGGTTTAGTTTCTATTCTGTATGTGAGAATGAGTTTGTTTTGGGGTGTGCTGTGTGTGTGTGTGTGTATGAGAGAAGGGAGACAGAGAGACAGAGAAAGAGAGTTTTATTAAATAGCCTGAAATATCTACTGTGGCATTTTACCATTATTTATTAAGAGAGGTTTGGAAATGGAAACGATTATTCACATGACTTTTAATCCCAGAATTTTGCAGGTCTTATGCCCTGAATTTTATATCTATATCTATATCTATATCTATATCTATATCTATATCTATATCTATATGTATATATATAATTTTTCTTTCACCATCCTCCCATCACTGCCCCTCATCCCTGTCCCCCATCAGAAACTTAAAATGTGCAAAAAGCACAATATCTTTCAAAGTCATTAAAGGTAATTTTCACAGGCTAAATGCAAGTTCACAAGAAACAAATTCCATTATCGTATACATATATGGTGTGTGGAGGTGTGCGCTTTTGTTCAACTATAAATAAGAAGGAAAAGAATTAAAGGTTTTTTCCTAATGAGCTCTTGTCAAAGCCCAAACTTTCAAAAAAAATGTAGAAGCGTTTAAAAAACTCAACACCACATGTTTGCTTATTGCCAGTCATAACAATTATTAGCAATAATATGTAATTTAAATGGCAGTTCTTGGTATTTCACTGTAGTTCAGGTCCTACCAAATTTCACACAAAATTAATGGTGACTGACCATTTTTGAGGGCAAAAATTATATATGTATATATATATATATATATATATATATGGCATATGGTAAGGAAATAATATATGTTTGTAGAGAATAAGATAAAATCATAAAAAGAAAACTGTGCTTCCTAAAATTGTGATACCTCTCCATGAATTTTTGTCTGTGAAAGAAGTGCTCTCTGTAAAAGACAATAGTATTCTCTGTCTTATAAACATACTACACTTACAGAAGTAGAAAACAAGAAGCCACAGTAAACAGACATTTAATTTCTGCTGACATGAAGATTGGGAAGCATAACTGGAGTCCGTAAAGTCTTTTCCATGCTCCATATTGTTTTAGTTTAAAATGGGTTTGGCTGAAAGAAAGAGTAAGAGCAAAATTGCAGTTACTTTAACTAGATGATAATGTCTTTCTCTCACACATAAAGGCAGCCTGGGGGTAGAAGTTCCCTCCTGACACGACTCCCTGGTATCCTGGACCCAGGCCACACTGTCTTGGTTCCCTCCCATCTCCTATGGCAGCTCCCATGTCCGGCACTGACCCAGCTGGCCCATCTTCCACTATCATCTATGCATGCCTGTCAGCAAGAAGAAGCAAGAGGGCACACCTCTGTCTTTTAAGAGCGCTCCCAGAACCTACACTCACCACTTCCCTTTGGCCAGAATTTAGTCCACGGACATACCGAAAGGAAAGCTGGGAAATGTCATAGTTATTCTGGGAGGCGTGTATGGAGCAAAAACTTTGGGTTTTGTTCCTAAAGGAAGAGGGGTACAACCAGCAGTGTCTGCCAGACCCGTAGACTCCTAACCATGCATTCACTACGGGGCTGGTAGTCATGAAATTGGGGAATATTTGAGCTAGAAGGAATGTTAAGAGAGCATCTGATTTACTGATGCTTAACCAGAACTGAATATCAGAAAGGCACCTCATACTTGGGGCCCATCACAAACCCAGCAAATACGCATTTCTGGGTGTCCCACCTGGCCACGTGTCTTTAAACAAGATCCCCTACCCCCCCCCCCCCATTTTTCTAGCTTTCTTCTCTGGTTAAGAAGCATTGACCAACTATTCATGTTTCAGATGTGACAACAGAGACCCACAAATGTTTAGTGAGTTTCTCAGGGGCTCAGTTAATTAGCAGAAGAGCCAAAACTAGAGCACAGACTCCCCGTTGCAGGTTCCTGCCCCCTCTCTGCACTCCCATGACTCCTGAGTTATGATCCATGGACACAGACAGCCAGAAGACTGGGCCAGTCATAGACATTGACCTTTCCTTTACACTTCTGTATTCCGTTTTTCATAAGTTCCTTTTTCTTCTGCTCTATTCCTCCTATATCTGAGGTCTACTTTCCAAGCTAAAGCAATTCCTCCATCTGAATACTGTTCACTAACAGAACTAGACCCAGCTGCCCAAGAATTCTCATCGAAGAACACCCTTGCTTCCCTTCGTGACCACCAGGTCGGTGCCAAGCACAATTTTGCATGAAAGTACAAAATGTATACACTTTCCTAAATGTGGTAAGACCCAGGAGTAAAACCCACCTTCATTAAAATTGCAGGGCTATTTTCATCTCCTTTCTGGCACAAGCAGAGAATTGCAGGAGCCACAAAAATAAACTTAAGAGAGGCAGATTTAATTTCACATGTGTATTTAAAATCTGATAGACTCAGCTATGGGCAATAGAGAATCTAAATCTGAATGGGACTCAGCTCCTATGTCAGGGAGCTGATTGTCTCATGGAGGATTCAGTTGTATAACCAGAGCCGACCCAGTGAATGGGCTACCAGAGTTTCCAACTAAGGAGGATGGGATCAGAACGGAAGCTCTTCCTTGGGGGTATTGCGGTGGGCTTCACGGAAGAGGTGGCCACCCTGATGCAGGTGATATTGACAGAGTAGGGTGGGTGGGGTGCATTCTAACTAAGAATACAGCTTAAGGAAAATTACCTGACCGAAAAAAATGAAATGTATAAGAGGAAAAATCAGCTATGGTTTGGAATGTACCTTAAGTCCAACAAGGAATTGAACAGAACTGATCATTGGCCAGAATCTTCTCAAGTCCTTCAGAGGTCAGAAGACGAACAAAGCATTTTAACAGGGAGTCTCTTAAACTTAAGAGATGGGTGCCTCTGACCTCAGCCTCCCACGTGAGAGCAAAGGCTCTCAAGCTCTAACTTGCACATAAGTCACCTAGAGATTTTATGAAAAAGTAGACTACTGTTCAGTAGGTCTGGGTGGGACCTGAGATTCTGCATTTCTAAGAAGCTTCCAGGTGACGACCATGGTCTAGAAGACGAGCCCAGCCACAGATGTGACGCTTGCAGGACCCAGGGGGCCAAGCTCATCTGTGTGCAGCAGGGGAGGTGGGAGCTTGGCTACGTGGCTGGGCGTCCACGTTCCGTCCCGTAAGCAAGGCCCTACAGGACACGGGGCAGACCCAGAGCTGGAGGGCAGGGCCTCAGCCTCCAGCACAGCGCAGTCTTGCCTCAGGTCCTAACGTGTCAGGAGTTGGTGGATTAAGGTTTAAGAAAATATTTTATATGTTTAGAAGAGTTGAGAGTCATTCTTATTTTTTTAGGGAAGAAATTGTATTTAATTAGATTAATTAATTCATCATTTAAGTTGAAGTATAGTTGATTTACAATGTTGTGTTAGTTTTAGGTGTACAGCACAGTGATTCATATATATATATTCTTCTTCAGATTCTTTTCCATTATAGGTTATTACAAAATATTGAGTATAGTTCCCTGTGCTATAGAGTAGGTCCTTAGTGGTTATGAGAGTCACTCTTTAAACATCAGAATCTTGGAGTGTACAGTTAAGGGAGGCCGAGCGGCTCCGCGAGCTCCTCTCTCTCCACTTTCCCATAGAGAAGCCCTGACTGGCCGCTGAGGGCGAGCCACACACACGCCCTCGCGCCCGGCGAACCCGCGCGGTCAGTATCATAGGACACAGGCTTTGCCGCAGTTCATCTTCCTCCCTGTGTACTTTCCGTTTGCCTTCCTGGAATTCTGCTGCATCACAGAAGCTGGAAGTTCTGATGTTCCATTGAACTCACGATGGAAAGTCTTGACTTGACCGGTCAGAGTAATGAAAGGCAGTCATAGAAATAAAGATTATTCTGCAGAAGGAGAAGGAGCTGGAAAACGACCAAAACGAAAGTGCCTTCAGTGGCATCCATTGCTAGCAAAGAAACTTCTTGACTTTTCAGAAGAGGAAGAAGAGGAAGACGAAGAGGAGGATATTGATAAGGTTCAACTTGTTGGGGCCGCTGGTCTAGAGCAAGATGGTGAAACTGAAGATGATGAATCACCAGAACAGCGAGCCCGGAGACCAATGAATGCATTTCTCTTATTTTGCAAACGTCATCGCTCTCTTGTACGTCAGGAACACAGGAACAGGCTTGATAACCGAGGTGCTACCAAGATACTAGCTGATTGGTGGGCTGTTCTCGATCCAAAGGAAAAGCAGAAATACACAGACATGGCCAAGGAGTATAAACATGCATTTATGAAAGCAAATCCTGGCTACAAATGGTGTGCTACCACAAACAAGCCTGTGAAATCCCCAACATCCACTGTCAATCCACGGGAGAAACTGTGGGCCTTCCCATCTGACTCTTCAAGAGCCTTGCCAAGCCCCAAGAAAACAAAGCCTGAAGAAATGCCTCAGCTTAACTTTGGGCTGGCTGATCCTACTCAAATGGGAGGCCTGAGCATGCTGCTTTTAGCTGGAGAACATGTTCTTGGTACACCAGAGATATCCTCTGGCACTTGCAGGCCTGATGTTTCAGAATCCTCTGAATTGCGTCAGGAGTCACCATTATTTCAGTTTGCCGAGATATCTTCAGGTACCTCCCACCCTGATGTTCCGTCAAAACAATGTCAAGCATCAGCCTTGTTTCAGTTTGCAGAGATCTGTTCGAAGACTTCACAGTTGGGCGGTGCTGAACCTGTAAAACGCTGTGGAGAGTCTGCACTCTTTCAACTGGCAGAGATGTGCCTGGCATCAGAGGGGGTGAAAATGGAAGAATCAAAGCTAATAAAAGCCAAAGAATCAGATGGCGGAAGAATTCAAGAACTGGAGAAGGGCAAGGAAGAAAGAGAAATGAAAATGGAGAAAATAGATGAAGCCAGGTTCCAGAAAGAAGCAGAATTTGAAAAATCAGCTAAGGAAAATGTAAGAGATTCTAAGGAATTAAGAAATTTTGAGGAGCTGCGAATGGATGATATAATGGGTATAAAAATGGAAGCTCCTAAAGCAATTAAAAAGGAAGAATTAGAGGAAGATCAAAAATGTAGTCACTTCCCTGATTTTTCTTACTCTGGCAGTAGCAAGATAATAATAAGCGATGTTCCCAGTAGGAAGGATCACATGTGCCATCCTCATGGCATTAGGATCATCGAGATTCCCACAGCGTTAAGCAAACCAGAAAAGCTAAAAAAGGAAAAGAAGAAAACCAAAATGGATCGACAGGGAAATGATAAATCCACACCCAAGAAGACTTGCAAAAAGAGGCAGTCCTCGGAATCTGATATCGAGAGTGTCATGTACACCATTGAAGCTGTTGCAAAGGGAGACTGGGGCATCGAGAAGCTTGGAGATACCCCTCGCAAGCAGGTGCATACATCCTCGAGTGGCAAGGGAAGCATTTTGGATGCCAAGCCACCAAAGAAGAAAGTGAAATCAAGAGAGAAGAAAATGTCAAAGGAGAGATCCTCAGACACCACCCAAGAGTCAAGACCTCAAGATTTTATCAGTATTTCTGCCAGCAAGAACATTTCTGGTGAGGTCCCAGAGGGTATAAAAGCAGAACCTTTGACCCCTACGGAGGATGCATTACCACCCAGTCTATCGGGACAGGCCAAGCCTGAGGACAGTGAGTGTCACAGAAAAATAGAGACTTGTGGCTCCCGGAAATCTGAGAGGTCTTGCAAAGGTGCTCTTTATAAAACCCTGGTGTCTGAGGGTATGCTCACCTCTCTGCGAGCTAATGTTGGCAGAGGGAAACGAAGGTCAGGAAAAGGAAAGTCCTCTGATCATGAAGAGTGTTGGCATGAAGAAAGCTGGACATTTCACCAGAGTGGGACCAGTGGAAGCAAGAAGTTCAAGAAGACAAAGCCAAAGGAAGACTCTCTCCTTGGCTCAGCAAAGCTGGATGAAGAATTTGAAAAGAAATTCAATAGCCTCCCTCAGTATAGTCCTGTTACATTGGACCAGAAATGTGTACCTGTCCCAAGAAAAAAGAAGAAGACCGGACATATGTCCCCAGAACCGACCCAAACCAGCAAAGGTCCTTTCCAGTCTCAGAAAATGAACTTATTCCACAAAATTGTCAGCAAATACAAGCACAAAAAGGAGAAGCCTAATGTTCCGGAAAAAGGAAGTGGGGATAAATGGTCAAACAAGCAACTCTTCTTGGCTGCCATTCACCCTACAGAAGCCATATTTTCAGAAGACAGAAACACCACAGAGCCTGCTTATAAGGTTACAAATGCCCCATCCATTCCCAACACTCCAGAGCCAACAAGGGCACAAGAACCCTTGGTGGGCAGTCAAAAGAGAAAAGCAAGGAAAACCAAGATCACACACCTTGTCAGGACAGCAGATGGCCGGGTATCACCAGCAGGAGGTACTTTGGATGACAAACCAAAGGAACACCTGCAGAGGAGTCTTGTTAAGGTGACCGAGACAAGCTGCAATGACGAATGCTCACACAACCGAGAGGCCACGGAGACGCGGAGCAGCACCCCGGAGATGCCCGCCGTGTCTGCGTTCTTCAGCCTCGCTGTGCCGGCCGAAGTGGCTGCCATGGAACATGCATAGAAGTCAGAGATCAACTCCGCTCCCCCATGATGGACAGCCAAAAGAAATGCCCCCGACTCCTGTACTTATTTCTTGCGCTGACCAGTGAAGCGCCCTTTAATTGTAAAACATTGTGCTTTACCTACTACCCTAGCCTTGTCTTTATTGAGAGATGCTAGTGAGTCCATGTGGTGGCAGATAGAGACAGCAAACAAGTGCTTGTTGCCCTACACGGCCCAGATTCACTTGAAGCAGAAGTTGGCACCCTGGGCCAGTTTGTTCTTTCAGAACCCAGAGTCTTTGAGGGTGATGTTGTCTGTCTGATAATGAGCAGAAATGGGATGATCCTAGAGCTTTGCTTTC
This sequence comes from Mesoplodon densirostris, assembly GCF_025265405.1. Taxonomy (NCBI): domain Eukaryota; kingdom Metazoa; phylum Chordata; class Mammalia; order Artiodactyla; family Ziphiidae; genus Mesoplodon; species Mesoplodon densirostris. The sequence goes on from NC_082661.1 coordinate 209,763,985, forward strand.
TATGGAAGGCTTTTGATGGTAATAGGTGGTAACTTGGTAAAAGGCTGCCTTTACTGTAGCTCATCCAGCATCTCTTTTACCAACCAGAGAGTGTGAAACTAGTTTCACATATTACCTAGTTATTCTTTCAAAACAAAAACCAAAAGCAAAAAAACAAAAACTGACACACTGCACTAGTTATTATTAGATATTCTTAGTCTTTTTTGTACATGGAGGTTTATGTTCTAAGATGGTTTATATAATAGGTTATACCTACATTTACATTGTAGAATAATATTAAAAAGCCTCTTCCAGAGACTCCCAAACAGCACGGGCAGGCAGATGTACCGCTGTTAGCGGTGTATGCTCGGCCTTGTGGTCCATATATTCTGCACTTTTATATTTGCCACCAGAGTGGTAGTTTGCTGGCACAAAGAGAAAGAGAGAGAAGAAGAAAAATTACAGTTCTTACAAGCAGAATTTTTTTCTTAGCCTTGAGTGACCAAGAAGAATTTGCTTGGGTCCAATTGTGGCGAATATTTTCCCAGACAGGGGAAGAGTCCAGCAGATTACAGATTACTGATGTTTTCATGCCTTGAGGATTCTTTTATTTTTACACAAGGGTCTGAGTGACCAATGGATCGTTCATACAGACAAAAAAAAGTAAAATAGTATTCAGAAGTGAACATAGGATTACTTCACTATTCAGAACACATTGAAGACACACTCACTTTGTGTGGTCTTTGAGCTACAGCCCTTTTACATCCATCCCAGACAGACTGGACGGGTAGCAATTGCTATGCACAGCCTAATTGGCACTGCAGGTTTTTAGAGCCATTTTGAGTTTTTGTGGTTACGGAGGTATTGATGAGGGAGGTGTGCCTGACCAGAGTGGGACTCGCAGTTATAGATCCACCTGCAAGTTTCCTGTTTCCTTTTCATGTTTTGTTGCTTTTGAACATAAAACCAACCATACATATGCCAGTGCAACTGGATTAACTGGCTTAGAACATTCAACATATTGACTCCATCACCTGACGTTCACAGTATCTTGTTTCTTAGCAACAGATGCAAAGTGATAAATCAAAATTAGTCTTCGGCTACAGATTTTACAGGGTATTTGTTCCATAGCACAAAGTATTTCCCCACTCTTGCATCACAGCACAAACTACCAACTTTTAAGTATTGGATTCCAGCAATAATTTTTACTGGTTTTCAAACTGGTGGAATTTTGATAGTGTTAGTTCAAGTTTGAAACTTTTGAATTAGATCTCTAAATGGTGACAGTTTACAAGGTTTTATCTAGCTATCTTATTTATACTTGACTGAATTGTAATGATGATTTTTTTTTCTCATCGTAATTTGACCTAATAGCCATACCAAAAAATGACTCTATTAGTACTGACTAGGTTTAGCTTTTCACGGTTGTGGATGTTACTTCAGTTTCGGTGCTGGAAAATATGTACAACATACTAACAGAATTGAAAAAGAACAGAGAGATTTGGGCTTTTTTTTTTTTTTTCAAAGCAGGTAAAGAGGGCATCAGGGCATTGGAACGGTGTCCTCAAAAATGCATATTCCTTGTGGGCATGGAGGAAGAAGGAATTAGTAAGCAAGGTTAATCAGAGGCAGAAGCTTAGCCCCATTCACACAGAAATAAATCAGGTGAGCAACCCCAGATTTTAGCATGATATTTTTACTACGATGCTGTTGTATTAATATTTTCTAAATTTCGAAACACAAAGTGAATGTTTGAAAATTGCTGGGTCCCAGTGTTGGTGGCTGTTGGAGTTTCTGGACCACTTGCTAGCAGTGATTTAAAAATTATAATTAGCTAAAATCCAAAAAAAAAAATAAAATCAACAACAAAAGTTGTTTGGTGCAGAACATGCACCTTGACAATGGCACTAACTTGTTATTCTCTAGAACATGTTAGAATAGGTCTATTTTTGCCAGTGCCCTCTCCTCCAGTCCTCTGATTACATTTCACTAGAGTTCCTTAACAGAGTGCTGTATATTCATGGGACCTTTCTTAAAAAGAAGCAAAACAAAAGATGACTTTTTTCTATGTGATTAATATATCTTACTTGATCTGCTTTTCCTAAACCTCAGTGGCTTTTCCCTTAGGCAGGGGTCGGGGTGGAGGGCGACCTACTGGATACGACTGTTTTCAGGTACTTTAGAAAAAAAAAAAAACCCACCTTTTTGTAGACATGCTTAATTTTTAAGCGGTTAGGCACTGAGAGTAGCAGAAATCCTGCAAAGCTCTATAGTCTTTTAGACACTCACCTTGTCATTTCTCTGAGTAATGTCTTGATTTCAAAAATAGTGCTTTTCTCATGCCCTGAATCCACTGGAGAGGGGTGTTGGTATTTTCAGGTAACAACATTTGTGAGCACACATATTGCAGACCAACATGTAGTACCCTCCCCCATTTATCATTTTCATTTCACTTCTCTCATTCTTTTTTATTTTGGAAAATCATATTGCTATGGTGTGTACCTTAATCTGCCAGCAAACACCATCTACACTAACATTTGTCCCACAAGCATCCTCAAGAGAAAAAGTTGTTGCACCTTATATATATTTCAAGCAAACCAAAATATGATGCTCTTCTGCCTTTGTTTTATTCTAAATTGTTGTATCATATCTTTCTGAAACCATTCTGAATCTAGTTGAAATTCTCAATATTTATGCTTTTACCTTAATTTCTAGATTCAAACCTGTATATAAATCTTTGGAACAAAATTGTCCTAGCCCTTCTCTGTGTTGCTGGAAGTGGATGATTTAGTCTCAGATGGAGACACAGTACTGTTCCAGTTTTCTTTAGCCTTTTATTTATTTAGTTATTCTGGGTATTTTCCTATGTAATTTTGAAGTGTGTAGAGTATACTATAGTTACTGAAGCTGCAGCTCCAAGAAGCTGAGTGAAAGAGAGAAAATACTGTAAGACGCCCTTCTTAAGTGTTTATTTGTTTGGATAACTGTAATGAGGCCAGGAAAAGGCAAAAGGTCCCACAGCCACTTTGAAGACACAGGTTCTTATCCCCAAACTAGGTTAGGTCCCAGATTTTAGATGAAAATGGTGAATTCTTTAAAGCCCTCTTTTTTAAAAGGATATATCATACCACTGTAATTCTGACAGTCTTTTCCCCCCCGAAAATATATTTATTTAATTCCGTCTGATGAGCTTTCTACCAGTGCCCCCTCAAAGCCATGCTCAACTCATTCCCACGTTATCACTGTTATTATAGTTCCTGCCATTCAAACTGCTGCCGAGAAAAAAAGTGATCGAACACTGTGAACAAAATGAAGCATCTGAACGGGTCTGGTTATTTAGAATCCAACTTGTGTAATCCCTGTCACTCTCTTATCAAGTCAGATGCTACTCTGCCTGAGTCATAGAAAATTTTGTTTGCACTCTGTAGTCCTTGGCTCATCCTCTGGAAATGTTTGCACCTATGTAAAATCTCAAGCAGATTATAAATCGATACAGCACTAGGAGTAAGCTGAAAACTGAATGACATGTTTTGTCTATACAGTTCCGGGGGAGGGATGGGGAATATCAAGTAGCTCTGTTCCAAGTTTGGCATTTGGCATTAATGTGAAGCAGTGGGACCATGCTGCCTGTTAAACTACTGTATGAATCCTAAGTGTTCTGGAGACCAGCAGCTGGAGGCTGGAGGCCAGCATCCATACAGCAAAGGGGAAGCATCGCCGCTTCTTGGGGGAAAAGGAAGGAAGTCGTGCAAGGCCTGGAGTCATCATTTGTAAAGGGGAAGTCGGGGTGTACGTGATGCTGTGAGAAGGTTCACCTTTGATTGCACTGCTTCACAGAGCCCTCAGATAAGGCCAATCCTAATGGGCTACCTCGGCTTTAACGGTTAATTCCAGTAAGTCCTGTTTCAAAGGTTTGTCTTTTTTTGCTTCTACCGTCAGGGCCACTGTTTTCCACTGCAGTGTTTTGACTTCCCAAACCACCTTCCCCAGAGAGAACAATGTATTGCTGAAAATGGGCAGTAGAAGCAAATGCTCTTATTACATTTGACCTATAAAGTATTCAGAGTGACTGTTAGGTGGGAATTAAAATTTAGCTTTCCCCACATAGGATCTTGTTTTGCACCTTATAAAGAGTGTACTAATTGTTAATTAGGGGTTGCTTTTATTTAGACAAGCATTCCCAAAGAATTAGATTTGGATTTTGTGTTTCTTTGAGTTTGGGGATTTTTTATTTTACAGTTATCTTATTTAGATTGACTAACCTCATACTTACAATAAAAAAAGAAACAGTGGTTCAGTTCATCTTACCAGATATGTCTGGTGATGTATTCAGAGTCTGATGGACTGCTTTGCTTTTATATAGTTTGGAAGTGATAGTGAAGTTTATTATACCCCATATTAAATGACCTTGTCCTTTTCACTGGGGACATTATCTTACATTTTAGAAACAGAAGCAGCAAAAGAGTGAACAACAAGACAAGTACATTTGATTCCCCTCATACACGTCCATCTGTTTGTGCTACGCTTTCCTTAAAAATATCAATATACATTTTCTTCACACATACAAAAAGTTTCCTCTCCTGGCCAAATTTTATTTGTGGTGGTATGAGTTATAATAATAACAGAAAAGAGGAAACCTTGTACTTAGAAGTTCGGTGGCCACTGTTTCCTTGTTGCAGTCAGTGGTCAAAATTGATCCTGCCCTGAAGTTGATCTTATTTATTTATTTATTTATTTATTTATTTATTTATTTATTTATTAGTTTCTGCTTAATAACAAAGTGAATCAGTCATACATATACATCTGTTCCCACATCCCTTCCCTCATGCATCTCCCTCCCTCCCACCCTCCCGATCCCACCCCTCCAGGTGGTCACAAAGCACCGAGCTGATCTCCCTGTGCTCTGCGGCTGCTTCCCACCATCTATCTACCTTACGTTTGGTAGTGTATATATGGCCATGCCTCTCTTTCGCTTTGTCACAGCTTACCCTTCCCCCTCCCCATATCCTCAAGTCCATTCTCAAGTTAGGTCTGTGTCTTTATGCCCGTTTTACCCCTAGGTTCTTCATGACATTTAAAAAAAAAATTCCATATATATGTGTTAGCATTCGGTATTTGTCTGTCTCTTTCTGACTTACTTCACTCTGTATGACAGACTCTAGGTCTATCCACCTCATTACAAATAGCTCAGTTTCGTTTCTTTTTATGGCTGAGTAATATTCCATTGTATACATGTGCCACATCTTCTTTATCCATTCATCGGATGATGGACACTTAGGTTGTTTCTATCTCCGGGCTATTGTGAATAGAGCTGCAATGAACATTTTGGTACATGTTTCTTTTTGAATTATGGTTTTCTCAGGGTATATGCCTCGTAGTGGGATTGCTGGGTCATATGGTAGTTCTATTTTTAGTTTTTTAAGGAACCTCCATACTGTTCTCCATAGTGGCTGTACCAATTCACATTCCCACCAGCGGTGCAAGAGTTTTCCCTTTCTCCACACCCTCTCCAGCATTTATTGTTTCTAGATTTCTTGATGATGGCCATTCTGACTGGTGTGAGATGATATCTCATTGTAGTTTTGATTTGCATTTCTCTAATGATTAATGATGTTGAGCATCCTTTCATGTGTTTGTTGGCAGTCTGTATATCTTCTTTGGAGAAATGCCTATTTAAGTCTTCTGCCCATTTTTGGATTGGGTTGTTTGTTTTTTTGCATTGAGCTGCATGAGCTGCTTATAAATTTTGGAGATTAATCCTTTGTCAGTTGCTTCATTTGCAAATATTTTCTCCCATGCTGAGGGTTGTCTTTTGGTCTTGTTTATGGTTTCCTTTGCTGTGCAAAAGCTTTGAAGTTTCATGAGGTCCCATTTGTTTATCTTTGTTTTTATTTCCATTTCTCTAGGAGGTGGGTCCAAAAGGATCTTGCTGTGATTTATGTCATAGAGTGTTCTGCCTATGTTTTCCTCTAAGAGTTTGATAGTTTCTGGCCTTACATTGAGGCCTTTAATCCATTTTGATCTTATTTTTGTGTATGGTGTTAGGGAATGATCTAATCTCATACTTTTACATGTCCCTGTCCAGTTTTCCCAGCACCACTTATTGAAGAGGCTGTCCTTTCTCCACTGTACATTCCTGCCTCCTTTATCAAAGATAAGTTGACCATATGTGCATGGGTTGATCTCTGGGCTTTCTATCCTATTCCATTGATCTATCTTTCTGTTTCTGTGCCAGTACCACACTGTCTTGATTACTGTAGCTTTGTAGTATAGTCTGAAGTCAGGGAGCCTGATTCCTCCAGCTCCGTTTTTCGTTCTCAAGATTGCTTTGGCTATTCGGGGTCTTTTTTTTTTCCAAATTTTGAAATGTTTTGTTCTAGTTCTGTGAAAAATGCCACTGGTAGTTTGATAGGGATTGCATTGAATCTGTAGATTGCTTTGGGTAGTAGAGTCATTTTCACAATATTGATTCTTCCAATCCAGAAGCATGGTATATCTCTCCATCTATTTGTATCATCTTTAATCTCTTTCATCAGTGTCTTATAATTTTCTGCATACAGGTCTTTTGTCTCCTTAGGTAGGTTTATTCCTAGATATTTTATTCTTTTTGTTGCAATGGTAAATGGGAGTGTTTTCTTGATTTCATTTTCAGATGTTTCATCATTAGTGTACAGGAATGCCAGAGATTCCTGTGCATTAATTTTGTATCCTGCTACTTTACCAAATTCATTGATTAGCTCTAGTAGTTTTCTGGTAGCATCTTTAGGATTCTCTATGTACAGTATCATGTCGTCTGCAAACAGTGACAGCTTTACTTCTTCTTTTCCGATTTGGATTCCTTTTATTTCCTTTTCTTCTCTGATTGCTGTGGCTAAAACTTCCAAAACTAGGTTGAATAAGAGTGGTGAGAGTGGGCAACCTTGTCTTGTTCTTGATCTTTGTGGAAATGGTTTCAGTTTTCCACCATTGAGGACAATGTTGGCTGTGGGTTTGTCATATATGGCCTTGATTAGGTTGAGGAAAGTTCCCTCTATGCCTACTTTCTGCAGTGTTTTTATCATAAATGGGTGTTGAATTTTGTCAAAAGCTTTCTCTGCATCTATTGAGAGGATCCTATGGTTTTTCTCCTTCAATTTGTTAATATGGTGTATCACATTGATTGATTTGCGTATATTGAGTAATCCTTGCATTCCTGGAATAAACCCCACTTGATCATGGTGTATGATCCTTTTAATGTGCTGTTGGATTCTGTTAGCTAGTCTTATGTTGAGGCTTTTTGCATCTATGTTCATCAGTGATATAGGCCTGTAGTTTTCTTTCTTTGGGACATCCTTGCCTGGTTTTGGTATCAAGGTGATGGTGACCTCGTAGAATGAGTTTGGGAGTGTTCCTTCCTCTGAAATTGTTTGGAAGAGTTTGAGAAGGATGGGTGTTAGCTCTTCTCTAAATGTTTGATCGAATTCGCCTGTGAAGCCATCTGGTCCTGGGCTTTTGTTTGTTGGAAGATTTTTAATCACAGTTTCAATTTCAGGGCTTGTGATTGGTCTATTCATATTTTCTATTTCTTCCTGATTCAGTCTTGGCAGGTTGTGCATTTCTAAGAATTTGTCCATTTCTTCCAGGTTGTCCATTTTATTGGCATAGAGTTGCTTGTAGTAATCTCTCATGATCTTTTGTATTTCTGCAGCGTGAGTTGTTACTTCTCCTTTTTCATTTCTAATTCTATTGATTTGAGTCTTCTCCCTTTTTTTCTTGATGAGTCTGGCTAATGGTCTGTCAATTCCTTAAGTTGATCTTTATGCACAGAATTAGTTACTGTGAACATTACTACTCTTTCCAGAGATTTTCTAATAACTTGGGCCAGAACTGGTTACCGAGGAGCAAGGACCTAATTCCATGCCTCCACACCCTCCCACTGCACCGCACCACACGTCTTACCTCACAAGCTCTAACCTAAATCACAGAGGCACGCGTTTCGTGGACTAACCATCACATCCCCTGGCGGCCTCAGGAGAGTGCTCACGTCCACTGACACCTCCCTTTAGTGCGTCAGCTCGTAGCGGCAGAACTGGGGTGGGGGAGGTTTGTGATCTGGAGCTCAGCACATGCTCGGCAACATGTTTCTCATTTCCTTAGCATTCATGGCTTGCTCTCAGGAATCTGTCGAAAAGGAATAAAAACCACCTGAGAGTCCACATTACCAGATTATGAACTTTTCCCATAGGTTTGAATTGCTTACTTACCTATTATAAATTAACCACAGCTTCATTTGGCCACCAGGTCTTAAGTCTGTTGACAGTTTTCAGCATGACCGAATTGCTCATTTTTCTTGCTTTCAGAAATTGGCTTGGTTGTCTTTAGAGTTGGTGTAAACGTGCCATGTAATAAATGATTTCCACTTAATGGTACAACAGAATTATTGGTTTCTTAGATGTATGTGTAGTAAAAGTCAATATACACGTTTATATAATTTCTTTCCTCAAAATCTTATACTTAATTTAATTTCTAAAAATTGCACATGTAAGTCATGTGTATAACATGCTAAAGTACTTTAACTGTGATCTTAAAACTGAATAAAAAATATTTAATAGAAAATCAGAATATTGGGCTTCCCTGGTGGCGCAGTGTTTGAGAGTCCACCTGCCGATGCAGGGGACGTGGGTTCGTGCCCCGGTCCGGGAAGATCCTACATGCCGCGGAGTGGCTGGGCCCGTGAGCCATGGCTGCTGAGCCTACGCGTCCGGAGCCTGTGCTCCACAACGGGAGAGGCCACAGCAGTGAGAGGCCCGCGTACCGCAAAAAAATAAAAAATAAAAAAAAACTCAGAATATTTTAGTATTGCAAGAGTTCTGCAGCTCTTAATAGTTTGTAAATCCACTCTCTCATTTGTAATTAACATTCTCAATTCTCTTACTCTATGCCTTTTTATAAGGGAATAGTTAAGACAACTTTCTTTGTTGAAAAGGGTATAAGGTATGACAAAGCCCTGAGATATTTCAGGAAATTGTATTTATTGAGAAACTGACCAAGAACCCACATTTTTCCCTGTTACTGTAAGAAGTCTCCAGAGAAAGATTTTCAAAGACTGTCAGTTCAGTTCTTCTCACTGTAAGAAGTCTGGCTATTTTGATCCCTTACTGAATTTACATAGATCATCTACATTTGAACATTCAGAGGTACTTAAGAACATTGCTTTTGTTCTGGACCATATGATGTATTTTAAAATTTAAAGTTGAAACATAACATATAGTGCTTCTTTGCAAATATGAGTCCAAATAAGAACAGAAATCAGTCACTGTAGAAAAACATGTAGCCCAACAGAAATCTTGACTGGGCAAGGAAGCTTCACCTACTTCACCTAGGGACGAACCCGCGTCCCCTGCATCGGCAGGCGGACTCTCAACCACTGCGCCACCAGGGAAGCCCTGAAAGGAATTTTTTATCCAAAGTTTATAATGAGTGTCTACAAATCAGTGAGAAAATTACAAATGCCCAGTTTAAAACTGGGCAAAAGATAAAGACAAGTTATTCACAGAGCAAACTGTATAAATAATAAGTCAACACATAAAAAAATGTTCAACCTCACTAGAAATCAGGGAAAAGCCAATTTAAACATGAGATCGTATTTTTAACTTCAAATTGGGGGGGGGGAAACCGAAAGAGGGAGTGTTGAGGAAGGATTTGGGAACCAGTTCTTTACATATAGTACTGATAAGGTTGTAAATTTCAGGGAAATTTGTGAAGGAACATTTCAAAAGTTTATACATCCAGCAGTTCTACTTCTATAAATCTTTCCTAGAGATATGTATACCTGTGTGCAAATTTATATTTACAAAAAAATATTTTCTGCTGCGTTGTTGGCAATGACAAAAAATTAGAAGGAACCCAAATTCCCATCAATATGAGTGGTTAAATGACAGTAGAGCCATACTCTAGAATGCTCAGCTTCCAGTAACCAGAATAAGCTCGACCAATGTGCACTGATGTGAAAAATTTCCAAGATACATCTTAACCCCCTTGGTAGTATTCTTTTATTTTTTTTTTAATTTAATTTATTTATTTTGGGCTGTGTTGGGTCTTCGTTTCTGTGCGTGGCTTCCTCTAGTTGCGGCGAGCGGGGGCCTCTCTTCATCACGGTGCGCGGGCCTCTCACTGTCGCGGCCTCTCTTGTTGTGGAACACAAGCTCCAGATGCGCAGGCTCAGTAGTTGTGGCCCACGGGCCTAGTTGCTCCACGGCATGTGGGATCTTCCCAGACCAGGGCTCGAACCCGTGTCCCCTGCATTGGCAGGCGGATTCTCAACCACTGCGCCACCAGGGAAGCCCCGGTAGTATTCTTCATATCTTAAAATGTGCATACCTATGACACATAAATTCCATGTCTAATTTTCTGTCCTACAAACCTACGAAAAGCTACAGACTTCTGATCAATATCCCCCAAACTATTGTCAATTGTAAGAAGTATGTCCAAAAGAAAAAAAAAGAATCAGAAATCTGTTCAAAACCAGCATATTTTAAAGAACTTATTATCCCCTCACCCACCTCTGTTCTGCTATAGCAACACTGGAAGACTGCAACTAGGAAAGAGAGCAAGCCTAACTCCCACCTCAAATCTTGTCTCTCAACTACAGGGTATGATGAAGTCATTTAAAAAATATATTTAAAGGAGACTGAACCCTTAGGTGAAAGACCCCAATAAGTTATTTCCCTAAAATAGACAGTAAATAAAGAATTTGGAATGAGTTGCAGTGGAAAGATGTGAAATCTCTTTCTTTGGGTCTTCTGAAAATTATCACATTCCCACATATGTCTGCAGTGTTTTAAATATTTTCCATTTATGTAGTAAACATTGAAAGACAGAAAGACAGAGGTTATTTCCAACTAGATGTTATCCTTTCCCCCCAATGGAACTATGCTTTCCTTTCTAGACACATGAGCTCTCCTTTTTCGAGTCTGAGATTGGAAGTTCTCATGGTTGAATTGTTAACACATTTATCTTTATTTGGGTTGAGTTTGATCCAGCTACTCTGAAGACTATGGTTTCTTCAGTAAAAATTGCTTCCATTGTAGATTTATCACCTGGTTGGCAAACACTGGATAACTTCAGGCACAAGAACATTACTCTGAACCTGGGTGTGGTCAGTGAGATAGAAACCAACATTATTTTTTCCTTCATGATATGAAATATACTCTATCTTTACTCCCAGGGTTTTGTCCAAAAAACTCATAAAACATAAATTGACTCTGCCCTTCAGACTCCCATGCTCTCCTCCAGTCTACACAGCAAAGTCTAAGTTCAATTACACCAAGACTGATGCCAAATTTCAAAAAACGAGAGCACCCTCCATTTCTGCTAGTGCCAGGTGTGTTGTTCCAGGTGCACAGAAGTATCTTAAAAAGTCTTAGTAAATCTCATTCTACAATAAATAATTACTCAACAAGTTCTCTCTGGACCAGGGTATACTAAGCCAGTGTCTGCTTTCTATTGCAGGCGAAGAAGTTTGTGGTCTTTCATGGAGCTTCCGTTTACCAACCTGGAAATGGCATTCATTTTATTGGCTTTTGTTATCTTTTCCCTCTTTACTCTGGCTTCCATCTACACTGACCCGGATGAGAGGAATGAAGGTAAACAGAGAGAGCTCTTCATAAGAGTCCCCATTTCCTTTCCCAACCCAATCATCTTTCCCTATGGTTTGATTTGGTTTAGTTTCTATTCTGTATGTGAGAATGAGTTTGTTTTGGGGTGTGCTGTGTGTGTGTGTGTGTATGAGAGAAGGGAGACAGAGAGACAGAGAAAGAGAGTTTTATTAAATAGCCTGAAATATCTACTGTGGCATTTTACCATTATTTATTAAGAGAGGTTTGGAAATGGAAACGATTATTCACATGACTTTTAATCCCAGAATTTTGCAGGTCTTATGCCCTGAATTTTATATCTATATCTATATCTATATCTATATCTATATCTATATCTATATGTATATATATAATTTTTCTTTCACCATCCTCCCATCACTGCCCCTCATCCCTGTCCCCCATCAGAAACTTAAAATGTGCAAAAAGCACAATATCTTTCAAAGTCATTAAAGGTAATTTTCACAGGCTAAATGCAAGTTCACAAGAAACAAATTCCATTATCGTATACATATATGGTGTGTGGAGGTGTGCGCTTTTGTTCAACTATAAATAAGAAGGAAAAGAATTAAAGGTTTTTTCCTAATGAGCTCTTGTCAAAGCCCAAACTTTCAAAAAAAATGTAGAAGCGTTTAAAAAACTCAACACCACATGTTTGCTTATTGCCAGTCATAACAATTATTAGCAATAATATGTAATTTAAATGGCAGTTCTTGGTATTTCACTGTAGTTCAGGTCCTACCAAATTTCACACAAAATTAATGGTGACTGACCATTTTTGAGGGCAAAAATTATATATGTATATATATATATATATATATATATATGGCATATGGTAAGGAAATAATATATGTTTGTAGAGAATAAGATAAAATCATAAAAAGAAAACTGTGCTTCCTAAAATTGTGATACCTCTCCATGAATTTTTGTCTGTGAAAGAAGTGCTCTCTGTAAAAGACAATAGTATTCTCTGTCTTATAAACATACTACACTTACAGAAGTAGAAAACAAGAAGCCACAGTAAACAGACATTTAATTTCTGCTGACATGAAGATTGGGAAGCATAACTGGAGTCCGTAAAGTCTTTTCCATGCTCCATATTGTTTTAGTTTAAAATGGGTTTGGCTGAAAGAAAGAGTAAGAGCAAAATTGCAGTTACTTTAACTAGATGATAATGTCTTTCTCTCACACATAAAGGCAGCCTGGGGGTAGAAGTTCCCTCCTGACACGACTCCCTGGTATCCTGGACCCAGGCCACACTGTCTTGGTTCCCTCCCATCTCCTATGGCAGCTCCCATGTCCGGCACTGACCCAGCTGGCCCATCTTCCACTATCATCTATGCATGCCTGTCAGCAAGAAGAAGCAAGAGGGCACACCTCTGTCTTTTAAGAGCGCTCCCAGAACCTACACTCACCACTTCCCTTTGGCCAGAATTTAGTCCACGGACATACCGAAAGGAAAGCTGGGAAATGTCATAGTTATTCTGGGAGGCGTGTGTGGAGCAAAAACTTTGGGTTTTGTTCCTAAAGGAAGAGGGGTACAACCAGCAGTGTCTGCCAGACCCGTAGACTCCTAACCATGCATTCACTACGGGGCTGGCAGTCATGAAATTGGGGAATATTTGAGCTAGAAGGAATGTTAAGAGAGCATCTGATTTACTGATGCTTAACCAGAACTGAATATCAGAAAGGCACCTCATACTTGGGGCCCATCACAAACCCAGCAAATACGCATTTCTGGGTGTCCCACCTGGCCACGTGTCTTTAAACAAGATCCCCTACCCCCCCCCCCATTTTTCTAGCTTTCTTCTCTGGTTAAGAAGCATTGACCAACTATTCATGTTTCAGATGTGACAACAGAGACCCACAAATGTTTAGTGAGTTTCTCAGGGGCTCAGTTAATTAGCAGAAGAGCCAAAACTAGAGCACAGACTCCCCGTTGCAGGTTCCTGCCCCCTCTCTGCACTCCCATGACTCCTGAGTTATGATCCATGGACACAGACAGCCAGAAGACTGGGCCAGTCATAGACATTGACCTTTCCTTTACACTTCTGTATTCCGTTTTTCATAAGTTCCTTTTTCTTCTGCTCTATTCCTCCTATATCTGAGGTCTACTTTCCAAGCTAAAGCAATTCCTCCATTTGAATACTGTTCACTAACAGAACTAGACCCAGCTGCCCAAGAATTCTCATCGAAGAACACCCTTGCTTCCCTTCGTGACCACCAGGTCGGTGCCAAGCACAATTTTGCATGAAAGTACAAAATGTATACACTTTCCTAAATGTGGTAAGACCCAGGAGTAAAACCCACCTTCATTAAAATTGCAGGGCTATTTTCATCTCCTTTCTGGCACAAGCAGAGAATTGCAGGAGCCACAAAAATAAACTTAAGAGAGGCAGATTTAATTTCACATGTGTATTTAAAATCTGATAGACTCAGCTATGGGCAATAGAGAATCTAAATCTGAATGGGACTCAGCTCCTATGTCAGGGAGCTGATTGTCTCATGGAGGATTCAGTTGTATAACCAGAGCCGACCCAGTGAATGGGCTACCAGAGTTTCCAACTAAGGAGGATGGGATCAGAACGGAAGCTCTTCCTTGGGGGTATTGCGGTGGGCTTCACGGAAGAGGTGGCCACCCTGATGCAGGTGATATTGACAGAGTAGGGTGGGTGGGGTGCATTCTAACTAAGAATACAGCTTAAGGAAAATTACCTGACCGAAAAAAATGAAATGTATAAGAGGAAAAATCAGCTATGGTTTGGAATGTACCTTAAGTCCAACAAGGAATTGAACAGAACTGATCATTGGCCAGAATCTTCTCAAGTCCTTCAGAGGTCAGAAGACGAACAAAGCATTTTAACAGGGAGTCTCTTAAACTTAAGAGATGGGTGCCTCTGACCTCAGCCTCCCACGTGAGAGCAAAGGCTCTCAAGCTCTAACTTGCACATAAGTCACCTAGAGATTTTATGAAAAAGTAGACTACTGTTCAGTAGGTCTGGGTGGGACCTGAGATTCTGCATTTCTAAGAAGCTTCCAGGTGACGACCATGGTCTAGAAGACGAGCCCAGCCACAGATGTGACGCTTGCAGGACCCAGGGGGCCAAGCTCATCTGTGTGCAGCAGGGGAGGTGGGAGCTTGGCTACGTGGCTGGGCGTCCACGTTCCGTCCCGTAAGCAAGGCCCTACAGGACACGGGGCAGACCCAGAGCTGGAGGGCAGGGCCTCAGCCTCCAGCACAGCGCAGTCTTGCCTCAGGTCCTAACGTGTCAGGAGTTGGTGGATTAAGGTTTAAGAAAATATTTTATATGTTTAGAAGAGTTGAGAGTCATTCTTATTTTTTTAGGGAAGAAATTGTATTTAATTAGATTAATTAATTCATCATTTAAGTTGAAGTATAGTTGATTTACAATGTTGTGTTAGTTTTAGGTGTACAGCACAGTGATTCATATATATATATTCTTCTTCAGATTCTTTTCCATTATAGGTTATTACAAAATATTGAGTATAGTTCCCTGTGCTATAGAGTAGGTCCTTAGTGGTTATGAGAGTCACTCTTTAAACATCAGAATCTTGGAGTGTACAGTTAAGGGAGGCCGAGCGGCTCCGCGAGCTCCTCTCTCTCCACTTTCCCATAGAGAAGCCCTGACTGGCCGCTGAGGGCGAGCCACACACACACCCTTGCGCCCGGCGAACCCGCGCGGTCAGTATCATAGGACACAGGCTTTGCCGCAGTTCATCTTCCTCCCTGTGTACTTTCCGTTTGCCTTCCTGGAATTCTGCTGCATCACAGAAGCTGGAAGTTCTGATGTTCCATTGAACTCACGATGGAAAGTCTTGACTTGACCGGTCAGAGTAATGAAAGGCAGTCATAGAAATAAAGATTATTCTGCAGAAGGAGAAGGAGCTGGAAAACGACCAAAACGAAAGTGCCTTCAGTGGCATCCATTGCTAGCAAAGAAACTTCTTGACTTTTCAGAAGAGGAAGAAGAGGAAGACGAAGAGGAGGATATTGATAAGGTTCAACTTGTTGGGGCCGCTGGTCTAGAGCAAGATGGTGAAACTGAAGATGATGAATCACCAGAACAGCGAGCCCGGAGACCAATGAATGCATTTCTCTTATTTTGCAAACGTCATCGCTCTCTTGTACGTCAGGAACACAGGAACAGGCTTGATAACCGAGGTGCTACCAAGATACTAGCTGATTGGTGGGCTGTTCTCGATCCAAAGGAAAAGCAGAAATACACAGACATGGCCAAGGAGTATAAACATGCATTTATGAAAGCAAATCCTGGCTACAAATGGTGTGCTACCACAAACAAGCCTGTGAAATCCCCAACATCCACTGTCAATCCACGGGAGAAACTATGGGCCTTCCCATCTGACTCTTCAAGAGCCTTGCCAAGCCCCAAGAAAACAAAGCCTGAAGAAATGCCTCAGCTTAACTTTGGGCTGGCTGATCCTACTCAAATGGGAGGCCTGAGCATGCTGCTTTTAGCTGGAGAACATGTTCTTGGTACACCAGAGATATCCTCTGGCACTTGCAGGCCTGATGTTTCAGAATCCTCTGAATTGCGTCAGGAGTCACCATTATTTCAGTTTGCCGAGATATCTTCAGGTACCTCCCACCCTGATGTTCCGTCAAAACAATGTCAAGCATCAGCCTTGTTTCAGTTTGCAGAGATCTGTTCGAAGACTTCACAGTTGGGCGGTGCTGAACCTGTAAAACGCTGTGGAGAGTCTGCACTCTTTCAACTGGCAGAGATGTGCCTGGCATCAGAGGGGGTGAAAATGGAAGAATCAAAGCTAATAAAAGCCAAAGAATCAGATGGCGGAAGAATTCAAGAACTGGAGAAGGGCAAGGAAGAAAGAGAAATGAAAATGGAGAAAATAGATGAAGCCAGGTTCCAGAAAGAAGCAGAATTTGAAAAATCAGCTAAGGAAAATGTAAGAGATTCTAAGGAATTAAGAAATTTTGAGGAGCTGCGAATGGATGATATAATGGGTATAAAAATGGAAGCTCCTAAAGCAATTAAAAAGGAAGAATTAGAGGAAGATCAAAAATGTAGTCACTTCCCTGATTTTTCTTACTCTGGCAGTAGCAAGATAATAATAAGCGATGTTCCCAGTAGGAAGGATCACATGTGCCATCCTCATGGCATTAGGATCATCGAGATTCCCACAGCGTTAAGAAAACCAGAAAAGCTAAAAAAGGAAAAGAAGAAAACCAAAATGGATCGACAGGGAAATGATAAATCCACACCCAAGAAGACTTGCAAAAAGAGGAAGTCCTCGGAATCTGATATCGAGAGTGTCATGTACACCATTGAAGCTGTTGCAAAGGGAGACTGGGGCATCGAGAAGCTTGGAGATACCCCTCGCAAGCAGGTGCATACATCCTCGAGTGGCAAGGGAAGCATTTTGGATGCCAAGCCACCAAAGAAGAAAGTGAAATCAAGAGAGAAGAAAATGTCAAAGGAGAGATCCTCAGACACCACCCAAGAGTCAAGACCTCAAGATTTTATCAGTATTTCTGCCAGCAAGAACATTTCTGGTGAGGTCCCAGAGGGTATAAAAGCAGAACCTTTGACCCCTACGGAGGATGCATTACCACCCAGTCTATCGGGACAGGCCAAGCCTGAGGACAGTGAGTGTCACAGAAAAATAGAGACTTGTGGCTCCCGGAAATCTGAGAGGTCTTGCAAAGGTGCTCTTTATAAAACCCTGGTGTCTGAGGGTATGCTCACCTCTCTGCGAGCTAATGTTGGCAGAGGGAAACGAAGGTCAGGAAAAGGAAAGTCCTCTGATCATGAAGAGTGTTGGCATGAAGAAAGCTGGACATTTCACCAGAGTGGGACCAGTGGAAGCAAGAAGTTCAAGAAGACAAAGCCAAAGGAAGACTCTCTCCTTGGCTCAGCAAAGCTGGATGAAGAATTTGAAAAGAAATTCAACAGCCTCCCTCAGTATAGTCCTGTTACATTTGACCAGAAATGTGTACCTGTCCCAAGAAAAAAGAAGAAGACCGGACATATGTCCCCAGAACCGACCCAAACCAGCAAAGGTCCTTTCCAGTCTCAGAAAAAGAACTTATTCCACAAAATTGTCAGCAAATACAAGCACAAAAAGGAGAAGCCTAATGTTCCGGAAAAAGGAAGTGGGGATAAATGGTCAAACAGGCAACTCTTCTTGGCTGCCATTCACCCTACAGAAGCCATATTTTCAGAAGACAGAAACACCACAGAGCCTGCTTATAAGGTTACAAATGCCCCATCCATTCCCAACACTCCAGAGCCAACAAGGGCACAAGAACCCTTGGTGGGCAGTCAAAAGAGAAAAGCAAGGAAAACCAAGATCACACACCTTGTCAGGACAGCAGATGGCCGGGTATCACCAGCAGGAGGTACTTTGGATGACAAACCAAAGGAACACCTGCAGAGGAGTCTTGTTAAGGTGACCGAGACAGGCTGCAATGACGAATGCTCACACAACCGAGAGGCCACGGAGACGCGGAGCAGCACCCCGGAGATGCCCGCCGTGTCTGCGTTCTTCAGCCTCGCTGTGCCGGCCGAAGTGGCTGCCATGGAACATGCATAGAAGTCAGAGATCAACTCCGCTCCCCCATGATGGACAGCCAAAAGAAATGCCCCCGACTCCTGTACTTATTTCTTGCGCTGACCAGTGAAGCGCCCTTTAATTGTAAAACATTGTGCTTTACCTACTACCCTAGCCTTGTCTTTATTGAGAGATGCTAGTGAGTCCATGTGGTGGCAGATAGAGACAGCAAACAAGTGCTTGTTGCCCTACACGGCCCAGATTCACTTGAAGCAGAAGTTGGCACCCTGGGCCAGTTTGTTCTTTCAGAACCCAGAGTCTTTGAGGGTGATGTTGTCTGTCTGATAATGAGCAGAAATGGGATGATCCTAGAGCTTTGCTTTCTATGGAAGGCTTTTGATGGTAATAGGTGGTAACTTGGTAAAAGGCTGCCTTTACTGTAGCTCATCCAGCATCTCTTTTGCCAACCAGAGAGTGTGAAACTAGTTTCATATATTACCTAGTTATTCTTTCAAAACAAAAACCAAAAGCAAAAAAACAAAAACTGACACACTGCACTAGTTATTATTAGATATTCTTAGTCTTTTTTGTACATGGAGGTTTATGTTCTAAGATGGTTTATAGAATAGGCTATACCTACATTTACATTGTAGAATAATATTAAAAAGCCTCTTCCAGAGACTCCCAAACAGCACGGGCAGGCAGATGTACCGCTGTTAGCGGTGTATGCTCGGCCTTGTGGTCCATATATTCTGCACTTTTATATTTGCCACCAGAGTGGTAGTTTGCTGGCACAAAGAGAAAGAGAGAGAAGAAGAAAAATTACAGTTCTTACAAGCAGAATTTTTTTCTTAGCCTTGAGTGACCAAGAAGAATTTGCTTGGGTCCAATTGTGGCGAATATTTTCCCAGACAGGGGAAGAGTCCAGCAGATTACAGATTACTGATGTTTTCATGCCTTGAGGATTCTTTTATTTTTACACAAGGGTCTGAGTGACCAATGGATCGTTCATACAGACAAAAAAAGAAAAATAGTATTCAGAAGTGAACTTAGGATTACTTCACTATTCAGAACACATTGAAGACACACTCACTTTGTGTGGTCTTTGAGCTACAGCCCTTTTACATCCATCCCAGACAGACTGGACGGGTAGCAATTGCTATGCACAGCCTAATTGGCACTGCAGGTTTTTAGAGCCATTTTGAGTTTTTGTGGTTACGGAGGTATTGATGAGGGAGGTGTGCCTGACCAGAGTGGGACTCGCAGTTATAGATCCACCTGCAAGTTTCCTGTTTCCTTTTCATGTTTTGTTGCTTTTGAACATAAAACCAACCATACATATGCCAGTGCAACTGGATTAACTGGCTTAGAACATTCAACATATTGACTCCATCACCTGACGTTCACAGTATCTTGTTTCTTAGCAACAGATGCAAAGTGACAAATCAAAATTCGTCGGCGGCTACAGATTTTACAGGGTATTTGTTCCATAGCACAAAGTATTTCCCCACTCTTGCATCACAGCACAAACTACCAAATTTTAAGTATTGGATTCCAGCAATAATTTTTACTGGTTTTCAAACTGGCGGAATTTTGATAGTGTTAGTTCAAGTTTGAAACTTTTGAATTAGATCTCTAAATGGTGACAGTTTACAAGGTTTTATCTAGCTATCTTATTTATACTTGACTGAATTGTAATGATGATTTTTTTTCTCATCGTAATTTGACCTAATAGCCATACCAAAAAATGACTCTATTAGTACTGACTAGGTTTAGCTTTTCACGGTTGTAGATGTTACTTCAGTTTCGGTGCTGGAAAATATGTACAACATACTAACAGAATTGAAAAAGAACAGAGAGATTTGGGCTTTTTTTTTTTTCAAAGCAGGTAAAGAGGGCATCAGGGCATTGGAACGGTGTCCTCAAAAATGCATATTCCTTGTGGGCATGGAGGAAGAAGGAATTAGTAAGCAAGGTTAATCAGAGGCAGAAGCTTAGCCCCATTCACACAGAAATAAATCAGGTGAGCAACCCCAGATTTTAGCATGATATTTTTACTACGATGCTGTTGTATTAATATTTTCTAAATTTCGAAACACAAAGTGAATGTTTGAAAATTGCTGGGTCCCAGTGTTGGTGGCTGTTGGAGTTTCTGGACCACTTGCTAGCAGTGATTTAAAAATTATAATTAGCTAAAATCCAAAAAAAAAAATAAAATCAACAACAAAAGTTGTTTGGTGCAGAACATGCACCTTGACAATGGCACTAACTTGTTATTCTCTAGAACATGTTAGAATAGGTCTATTTTAGCCAGTGCCCTCTCCTCCAGTCCTCTGATTACATTTCACTAGAGTTCCTTAACAGAGTGCTGTATATTCATGGGACCTTTCTTAAAAAGAAGCAAAACAAAAGATGACTTTTTTCTATGTGATTAATATATCTTACTTGATCTGCTTTTCCTAAACCTCAGTGGCTTTTCCCTTAGGCAGGGGTCGGGGTGGAGGGCGACCTACTGGATACGACTGTTTTCAGGTACTTTAGAAAAAAAAAAAAACCCACCTTTTTGTAGACATGCTTAATTTTTAAGCGGTTAGGCACTGAGAGTAGCAGAAATCCTGCAAAGCTCTATAGTCTTTTAGACACTCACCTTGTCATTTCTCTGAGTAATGTCTTGATTTCAAAAATAGTGCTTTTCTCATGCCCTGAATCCACTGGAGAGGGGTGTTGGTATTTTCAGGTAACAACATTTGTGAGCACAAATACTGCAGACCAACATGTAGTACCCTCCCCCATTTATCATTTTCATTTCACTTCTCTCATTCTTTTTTATTTTAGAAAATCATATTGCTATGGTGTGTACCTTAATCTGCCAGCAAACACCATCTACACTAACATTTGTCTCACAAGCATCCTCAAGAGAAAAAGTTGTTGCACCTTATATATATTTCAAGCAAACCAAAATATGATGCTCTTCTGCCTTTGTTTTATTCTAAATTGTTGTATCATATCTTTCTGAAACCATTCTGAATCTAGTTGAAATTCTCAATATTTATGCTTTTACCTTAATTTCTAGATTCAAACCTGTATATAAATCTTTGGAACAAAATTGTCCTAGCCCTTCTCTGTGTTGCTGGAAGTGGATGATTTAGTCTCAGATGGAGACACAGTACTGTTCCAGTTTTCTTTAGCCTTTTATTTATTTAGTTATTCTGGGTATTTTCCTATGTAATTTTGAAGTGTGTAGAGTATACTATAGTTACTGAAGCTGCAGCTCCAAGAAGCTGAGTGAAAGAGAGAAAATACTGTAAGACGCCCTTCTTAAGTGTTTATTTGTTTGGATAACTGTAATGAGGCCAGGAAAAGGCAAAAGGTCCCACAGCCACTTTGAAGACACAGGTTCTTATCCCCAAACTAGGTTAGGTCCCAGATTTTAGATGAAAATGGTGAATTCTTTAAAGCCCTCTTTTTTAAAAGGATATATCATACCATCGTAATTCTGACAGTCTTTTCCCCCCTGAAAATATATTTATTTAATTCCGTCAGATGAGCTTTCTACCAGTGCCCCCTCAAAGCCATGCTCAACTCATTCCCACGTTATCACTGTTATTATAGTTCCTGCCATTCAAACTGCTGCCGAGAAAAAAAGTGATCGAACACTGTGAACAAAATGAAGCATCTGAACGGGTCTGGTTATTTATTTATTTATTTATTTATTTTTATTTTTATTTTTTTTAAATTTACCATTTTATTTTATTTTATTTTATTATTATTTTTTTTTATTTTACAAATTTAATCAGTTATACATATACATATGTTCCCATATTCCCTCCCTTTTGCGTCTCCCTCCCACCCTCCCTATCCCACCCCTCCAGGCGGTCACAAAGAACCGAGCTGATCTGCCTGTGCTATGCGGCTGCTTCCCACTAGCTATCTACCTTACATTTGGTAGTGTATATATGTCCATGCCGCTCTTTCACTTTGTCACAGCTTACCCTTCCCCCTCCCCATATCCTCAAGTCCATGCTCTAGTAGGTCTGTGTCTTTATTCCTGTCTTACCCCTATGTTCTTGATGACATTTTTTTCTTAAATTCCATATATATGTGTCAGCATACAGTATTTGTCTTTCTCTTTCTGACTTACTTCACTCTGTATGACAGACTCTAGGTCCATCCACCTCATTACAAATAGCTCAATTTCATTTCTTTTTATGGCTGAGTAATATTCCATTGTATATATGTGCCACATCTTCTTTATCCATTCATCCGATGATGGACACTTAGGTTGTTTCCATCTCCGGGCTATTGTAAATAGGGCTGCTATGAACATTTTGGTACATGTCTCTTTTTGAATTATGGTTTTCTCAGGGTATATGCCCAGTAGTGGGATTGCTGGGTCATATGGTAGTTCTATTTTTAGTTTTTTAAGGAACCTCCATACTGTTCTCCATAGTGGCTGTACCAATTCACATTCCCACCAGCAGTGCAAGAGTGTTCCCTTTTTTCCACACCCTCTCCAGCATTTATTGTTTCTAGATTTTTTGATGATGGCCATTCTGACTGGTGTGAGATGATATCTCATTGTAGTTTTGATTTGCATTTCTCTAATGAGTAAAGATGTTGAGCATCTTTTCATGTGTTTGTTGGCTGTCTGTATATCTTCTGTGGAGAAATGTCTATTTAGGTCTTCTGCCCATTTTTGGATTGGGTTGTTTGTTTTTTTGCTATTGAGCTGCATGAGCTGCTTATAAATTTTGGAGATTAATCCTTTGTCAGTTGCTTCATTTGCAAATATTTTCTCCCATTCTGAGGGTTGTCTTTTCGTCTTGTTTATGGTTTCCTTTGCTGTGCAAAAGCTTTGAAGTTTCATTAGGTCCCATGTGTTTATTTTTGTCTTTATTTCCATTTCTCTAGGAGGTGGGTCAAAAAGGATCTTGCTGTGATTTATGTCATAGAGTGTTCTGCCTATGTTTTCCTCTAGGAGTTTGATAGTGTCTGGCCTTACATTTAGGTCTTTAATCCATTTTGAGCTAATTTTTGTGTATGGTGTTAGGGAGTGATCTAATCTCATACTTTTACATGTCCCTGTCCAGTTTTCCCAGCACCAGTTATTGAAGAGACTGTCCTTTCTCCACTGTACATTCCTGCCTCCTTTATCAAAGATAAGGTGACCATATGTCCGTGGTTTTATCTCTGGGCTTTCTATCCTGTTCCATTGATCTATCTTTCTGTTTTTGTGCCAGTACCATACTGTCTTGATTACTGTAGCTTTGTAGTATAGTCTGAAGTCAGGGAGCCTGATTCCTCCAGCTCCATTTTTCGTTCTCAAGATTGCTTTGGCTATTCGGGGTCTTTTGTGTTTCCATACAAATTGTGAAATTTTTTGTTCTAGTTCTGTGAAAAATGCCATTGGTAGTTTGATAGGTATTGCATTGAATCTGTAGATTGCTTTGGGTAGTAGAGTCATTTTCACAATGTTGATTCTTCCAATCCAAGAACATGGTACATCTCTCCATCTATTTGTATCATCTTTAATTTCTTTCATCAGTGTCTTATAATTTTCTGCATATAGGTCTTTTGTCTCCTTAGGTAGTTTTATTCCTAGATATTTTATTCTTTTTGTTGCAATGGTAAATGTGAGTGTTTCCTTGATTTCACTTTCAGATTTTTCATCATTAGTATATAGGAATGCCAGAGATTTCTGTGCATTAATTTTGTATCCTGCAACTTTACCAAATTCATTGATTAGCTCTAGTAGTTTTCTGGTAGCATCTTTAGGATTCTCTATGTATAGTATCATGTCATCTGCAAACAGTGACAGCTTTACTTCTTCTTTTCTGATTTGGATTCCTTTTATTTCCTTTTCTTCTCTGATTGCTGTGGCTAAAACTTCCAAAACTATGTTGAATAAGAGTGGTGAGAGTGGGCAACCTTGTCTTGTTCCTGATCTTAGTGGAAATGGTTTCAGTTTTTCACCATTGAGGACGATGCTGGCTGTGGGTTTGTCATATATGGCCTTTATTATGTTGAGGAAAGTTCCCTCTATGCCTACTTTCTGCAGGGTTTTTATCATAAATGGGTGTTGAATTTTGTCAAAAGCTTTCTCTGCATCTATTGAGATGATCATATGGTTTTTCTCCTTCAACTTGTTAATATGGTGTATCACATTGATTGATTTGCGTATATTGAAGAATCCTTGCATTCCTGGAATAAACCCCACTTGATCATGGTGTATGATCATTTTAATGTGCTGTTGGATTCTGTTTGCTAGTATTTTGTTGAGGATTTTTGCATCTATGTTCATCAGTGATATTGGCCTGTAGTTTTCTTTCTTTGTGACATCCTTGTCTGGTTTTGGTATCAAGGTGATGGTGGCCTCGTAGAATGAGTTTGGGAGTGTTCCTCCCTCTGCTATATTTTGGAAGAGTTTGAGAAGGATAGGTGTTAGCTCTTCTCTAAATGCTTGATAGAATTCGCCTGTGAAGCCATCTGGTCCTGGGCTTTTGTTTGTTGGAAGATTTTTAATCACAGTTTCAATTTCAGTGCTTGTGATTGGTCTGTTCATATTTTCTATTTCTTCCTGATTCAGTCTTGGCAGGTTGTGCATTTCTAAGAATTTGTCCATTTCTTCCAGGTTGTCCATTTTATTGGCATAGAGTTGCTTATAGTAATCTCTCATGATCTTTTGTATTTCTGCAGTGTCAGTTGTTACTTCTCCTTTTTCATTTCTAATTCTATTGATTTGAATCTTCTCCCTTTTTTTCTTGATGAGTCTGGCTAATGGTTTATCAATTTTGCTTATCTTCTCAAAGAACCAGCTTTTAGTTTTATTGATCTTTGCTATCGTTTCCTTCATTTCTTTTTCATTTATTTCTGATCTGATTTTTATGATTTCTTTCCTTCTGCTAACTTTGGGATGTTTTTGTTCTTCTTTCTCTAATTGCTTTAGGTGCAAGGTTAGGTTGTTTATTCGAGATATTTCCTGTTTCTTAAGGTGGGATTGTATTGCCATAAACTTCCCTCTTAGAACTGCTTTTGCTGCATCCCATAGGTTTTGGGTCGTCGTGTCTCCATTGTCATTTGTTTCTAGGTATTTTTTAATTTCCTCTTTGATTTCTTCAGTGATCACTTCGTTATTAAGTAGTGTATTGTTTAGCCTCCATGTGTTTGTATGTTTTACAGCTCTTTTCCTGTAATTGATATCTAGTCTCATAGCATTGTGGTCGGAAAAGATACTTGATACAATTTCAATTTTCTTAAATTTACCAAGGCTTGATTTGTGACCCAAGATATGATCTATCCTGGAGAATGTTCCATGAGCACTTGAGAAAAATGTGTATTCTGTTGTTTTTGGATGGAATGTCCTATAAATATCAATTAAGTCCATCTTGTTTAATGTATCATTTAAAGCTTGTGTTTCCTTATTTATTTTCATTTTGGATGACCTGTCCATTGGTGAAAGTGGGGTGTTAAAGTCCCCTACTATGATTGTGTTACTGTCGATTTCTCCTTTTATGGCTGTTAATATTTCCCTTATGTATTGAGGTGCTCCTATGTTTGGTGCATAAATATTTACAATTGTTATATCTTCTTCTTGGATTGATCCCTTGATCATTATGTAGTGTCCTTCTTTGTCTCTTCTAGTAGTCTTTATTTTAAAGTCTATTTTGTCTGATATGAGAATTGCTACTCCAGCTTTCTTTTGGTTTCCATTTGCATGGAATATCTTTTTCCATCCCCTTACTTTCAGTCTGTATGTATCTCTAGGTCTGAAGTGGGTCTCTTGTAGACAGCATATATATGGGTCTTGTTTTTGTATCCATTCAGCCAGTCTGTGTCTTTTGGTGGGAGCATTTAGTCCATTTACATTTAAGGTAATTATTGATATGTATGTTCCTATTCCCATTTTCTTAATTGTTTTGGGTTCGTTATTGTAGTTCTTTTCCTTCTGTTGTGTTTCTTGCCTAGAGAAGTTCCTTTAGCATTTGTTGTAAAGCTGGTTTGGTGGTGCTGAACTCTCTCAGCTTTTGCTTGTCTGTAAAGGTTTTAATTTCTCCATCAAATCTGAATGAGATCCTTGCTGGGTAGAGTAATCTTGGTTGCAGGTTTTTCTCCTTCATCACTTTAAGTATGTCCTGCCACTCCCTTCTGGCTTGTAGAGTTTCTGCTGAGAGATCAGCTGTTATCCTGATGGGGATTCCCTTGTGTGTTATTTGTTGTTTTTGCCTTGCTGCTTTTAATATGATTTCTTTGTGTTTAATTTTTGACAGTTTGATTAATATGTGTCTTGGTGTATTTCTCCTTGGATTTATTCTGTATGGGACTCTCTGTGCCTCCTGGACTTGATTAACTATTTCCTTTCCCATATTAGGGAAGTTTTCAACTATAATCTCTTCAAATATTTTCTCAGTCCCTTTCTTTTTCTCTTCTTCTTCTGGAACCCCTATAATTCGAATGTTGGTGCGTTTACTGTTGTCCCAGAGGTCTCTGAGACTGTCCTCTGTTCTTTTCATTCTTTTTTCTTTATTTTGCTGTGCAGCAGTTATTTCCACTATTTTATCTTCCACCTCACTTATCCGTCCTTCTGCCTCAGTTATTCTGCTATTGATCCCATCTAGAGTAATTTTTATTTCATTTATTGTGTTTTTAATCGATGCTTGATTCGTCTTTAGTTCTTCTAGGTCCTTGTTAACTGTTTCTTGCATTTTGTCTATTCTATTTTCAAGATTTTGGATCATCTTTACCATCATTATTCTGAATTCTTTTTCAGATAGACTGCCTATTACCTCTTCATTTGTTAGGTCTGGTGGGTTTTTATCTTGCTCCTTCTCCTTCTGTGTGTTTTTCTGTCTTCTCATTTTGCTTATGTTACTGTGTTTGGGGTCTCCTCTTTGCAGGCTGCAGGTTCGTAGTTCCCGTTGTTTTTGGTGTCTGTTCCCAGTGGCTAAGGTTGGTTTAGTGGGCTGTGTAGGCTTCTTGGTGGAGGGGACTACTGCCTGTGTTCTGGTGGATGAGGCTGGATCTTGTCTTTCTGGTGGGCAGGTCCACGTCTGGTGGTGTGTTTTGGGGTGTTTGCGGACTTTTTATGATTTGAGGCAGCCTCTCTGCTAATGGGTGGTGTTGTGTTCCTGTCTTGCTAGTTGTTTGGCATAGGGTGTCCAGCACTGTAGCTTGCTGGTCGTTGAGTGAAGCTGGGTGCTGGTGTTGAGATGGAGATCTCTGGAAGATTTTCGCCGTTTGATATTATGTGGAGCTGGGAGGTCTCTTGTGGACCAGTGTTCTGAAGTTCGCTCTCCCACCTCAGAGGCACAGCACTGACTCCTGGCTCCTCAATTTGGGATGATTTGTTGTCTATTCACGTATTCCACAGATGCAGGGTACATGAAGTTGATTGTGGAGCTTTAATCCGCTGCTTCTGAGGCTGCTGGGAGAGGTTTCCCTTTCTCTTCTTTGTTCTCACACCTCCTGGGTCTCAGCTTTGGATTTGGCCCCGCCTCTGCGTGTAGGTCGCCGGAGGGCGTCTGTTCTTCGCTCAGACAGGACAGGGTTAAAGGAGCAGCCTCTTCGGGGACTCTGGCTCACTCAGGCCGGGCGGGAGGGGGGGCACGGAGTGCGGGGCGAGCCTGCAGCGGCAGAGGTCGGCATGACGTTGCACCAGCCCGAGGCGCGCCGTGCGTTCTCCCAGGGAAGCCGCCCCTGGATCCCGGGACCCCGGCAATGGCAGGCTGCACAGGCTCCCGGAAGGGCGGTGTGGACAGTGTCCTGCGCTCGCACACAGGCTTCTTGGCGGCGGCAGCAGCAGCCCCAGCGTCCCACGCCCGTCTCTGGGCTCCGCGCTTTCAGCCGCGACTCGCGCCCGTCTCTGGAGCTCCTTTACGCGGCGCTCTTAATCCCCTCTCCTCGCGCACCAGGAAACCAAGAGGGAAGAAAAAGTCTCCTGCCTCTTCGGCAGCTCCAGAGTTTTCCCGGACTCCCTCCCGGCTAGCTGTGGCACATTAGCCCCCTTCAGGCTGAGTTCTCGCCGCCAGTCCCAGTCCTCTCCCTGCGCTCTGACTGAAGCCCGAGCCTCAGCTCCAGCGCCGCCCGCCCTGGCGAGGGAGCAGACAAGCCTCTCGGGCTGGTGAGTGCCGCTCGGCACCGCTCCTCTGTGCGGGAATCTCTCTGCTTTGCCCTACCCAGGTATGTGGGGAGTTTCTTGCCTTTTGGGAGGTCTGGGGTCTTCTGCCAGCGTTCAGTAGGTGTTCTGTAGGAGTTGTTGCACGTGTAGCTGTATTTCTGGTGCATCTGTGGGGAGGAAGGTGATCTCCGCGTCTTACTCTTCCGCCATCTTACCCCGATCATCGGGTCTGGTTATTTAGAATCCAACTTGTGTAATCCCTGTCACTCTCTTATCAAGTCAGATGCTACTCTGCCTGAGTCATAGAAAATTTTGTTTGCACTCTGTAGTCCTTGGCTCATCCTCTGGAAATGTTTGCACCTATGTAAAATCTCAAGCAGATTATAAATCGATACAGCACTAGGAGTAAGCTGAAAACTGAATGACATGTTTTGTCTATACAGTTCCGGGGGAGGGATGGGGAATATCAAGTAGCTCTGTTCCAAGTTTGGCATTTGGCATTAATGTGAAGCAGTGGGACCATGCTGCCTGTTAAACTACTGTATGAATCCTAAGTGTTCTGGAGACCAGCAGCTGGAGGCTGGAGGCCAGCATCCATACAGCAAAGGGGAAGCGTCGCCGCTTCTTGGGGGAAAAGGAAGGAAGTCGTGCAAGGCCTGGAGTCATCATTTGTAAAGGGGAAGTCGGGGTGTACGTGATGCTGTGAGAAGGTTCACCTTTGATTGCACTGCTTCACAGAGCCCTCAGATAAGGCCAATCCTAATGGGCTACCTCGGCTTTAACGGTTAATTCCAGTAAGTCCTGTTTCAAAGGTTTGTCTTTTTTTGCTTCTACCGTCAGGGCCACTGTTTTCCACTGCAGTGTTTTGACTTCCCAAACCACCTTCTCCAGAGAGAACAATGTATTGCTGAAAATGGGCAGTAGAAGCAAATGCTCTTATTACATTTGACCTATAAAGTATTCAGAGTGACTGTTAGGTGGGAATTAAAATTTAGCTTTCCCCACATAGGATCTTGTTTTGCACCTTATAAAGAGTGTACTAATTGTTAATTAGGTGTTGCTTTTATTTAGACAAGCATTCCCAAAGAATTAGATTTGGATTTTGTGTTTCTTTGAGTTTGGGGATTTTTTATTTTACAGTTATCTTATTTAGGTTGACTAACCTCATACTTACAATAAAAAAAGAAACAGTGGTTCAGTTCATCTTACCAGATATGTCTGGTGATGTATTCAGAGTCTGATGGACTGCTTTGCTTTTATATAGTTTGGAAGTGATAGTGAAGTTTATTATACCCCATATTAAATGACCTTGTCCTTTTCACTGGGGACATTATCTTACATTTTAGAAACAGAAGCAGCAAAAGAGTGAACAACAAGACAAGTACATTTGATTCCCCTCATACACCTCCATCTGTTTGTGCTACGCTTTCCTTAAAAATATCAATATACATTTTCTTCACACATACAAAAAGTTTCCTCTCCTGGCCAAATTTTATTTGTGGTGGTATGATTTATAATAATAACAGAAAAGAGGAAACCTTGTACTTAGAAGTTCGGTGGCCACTGTTTCCTTGTTGCAGTCAGTGGTCAAAATTGATCCTGCCCTGAAGTTGATCTTTTTTATTTATTTATTTATTTATTTATTTATTTATTTATTAGTTTCTGCTTAATAACAAAGTGAATCAGTCATACATATACATCTGTTCCCACATCCCTTCCCTCATGCATCTCCCTCCCTCCCACCCTCCCCATCCCACCCCTCCAGGCGGTCACAAAGCACCGAGCTGATCTCCCTGTGCTCTGCGGCTGCTTCCCACTATCTATCTACCTTACGTTTGGTAGTGTATATATGTCCATGCCTCTCTTTCACTTTGTCACAGCTTACCCTTCCCCCTCCCCATATCCTCAAGTCCATTCTCAAGTTAGGTCTGTGTCTTTATGCCCGTTTTACCCCTAGGTTCTTCATGACATTTTTAAAAAAAATTCCATATATATGTGTTAGCATACGGTATTTGTCTGTCTCTTTCTGACTTACTTCACTCTGTATGACAGACTCTAGGTCTATCCACCTCATTACAAATAGCTCAGTTTCGTTTCTTTTTATGGCTGAGTAATATTCCATTGTATATATGTGCCACATCTTCTTTATCCATTCATCAGATGATGGACACTTAGGTTGTTTCTATCTCCGGGCTATTGTGAATAGAGCTGCAGTGAACATTTTGGTACATGTCTCTTTTTGAATTATGGTTTTCTCAGGGTATATGCCTCGTAGTGGGATTGCTGGGTCATATGGTAGTTCTATTTTTAGTTTTTTAAGGAACCTCCATACTGTTCTCCATAGTGGCTGTACCAATTCACATTCCCACCAGCAGTGCAAGAGTGTTCCCTTTTCTCCACACCCTCTCCAGCATTTATTGTTTCTAGATTTCTTGATGATGGCGATTCTGACTGGTGTGAGATGATATCTCATTGTAGTTTTGATTTGCATTTCTCTAATGATTAATGATGTTGAGCATCCTTTCATGTGTTTGTTGGCAGTCTGTATATCTTCTTTGGAGAAATGCCTATTTAAGTCTTCTGCCCATTTTTGGATTGGGTTGTTTGTTTTTTTGCTATTGAGCTGCATGAGCTGCTTATAAATTTTGGAGATTAATCCTTTGTCAGTTGCTTCATTTGCAAATATTTTCTCCCATGCTGAGGGTTGTCTTTTGGTCTTGTTTATGGTTTCCTTTGCTGTGCAAAAGCTTTGAAGTTTCATGAGGTCCCATTTGTTTATCTTTGTTTTTATTTCCATTTCTCTAGGAGGTGGGTCCAAAAGGATCTTGCTGTGATTTATGTCATAGAGTGTTCTGCCTATGTTTTCCTCTAAGAGTTTGATAGTTTCTGGCCTTACATTGAGGCCTTTAATCCATTCTGAGCTTATTTTTGTGTATGGTGTTAGGGAATGATCTAATCTCATACTTTTACATGTCCCTGTCCAGTTTTCCCAGCACCACTTATTGAAGAGGCTGTCCTTTCTCCACTGTACATTCCTGCCTCCTTTATCAAAGATAAGTTGACCATATGTGCATGGGTTGATCTCTGGGCTTTCTATCCCGTTCCATTGATCTATCTTTCTGTTTCTGTGCCAGTACCACACTGTCTTGATTACTGTAGCTTTGTAGTATAGTCTGAAGTCAGGGAGCCTGATTCCTCCAGCTCCGTTTTTCGTTCTCAAGATTGCTTTGGCTATTCGGGGTCTTTTGTTTTTCCAAACAAATTTTGAAATGTTTTGTTCTAGTTCTGTGAAAAATGCCACTGGTAGTTTGATAGGGATTGCATTGAATCTGTAGATTGCTTTGGGTAGTAGAGTCATTTTCACAATATTGATTCTTCCAATCCAGAAGCATGGTATATCTCTCCATCTATTTGTATCATCTTTAATCTCTTTCATCAGTGTCTTATAATTTTCTGCATACAGGTCTTTTGTCTCCTTAGGTAGGTTTATTCCTAGATATTTTATTCTTTTTGTTGCAATGGTAAATGGGAGTGTTTTCTTGATTTCATTTTCAGATGTTTCATCATTAGTGTACAGGAATGCCAGAGATTTCTGTGCATTAATTTTGTATCCTGCTACTTTACCAAATTCATTGATTAGCTCTAGTAGTTTTCTGGTAGCATCTTTAGGATTCTCTATGTATAGTATCATGTCATCTGCAAACAGTGACAGCTTTACTTCTTCTTTTCTGATTTGGATTCCTTTTATTTCCTTTTCTTCTCTGATTGCTGTGGCTAAAACTTCCAAAACTAGGTTGAATAAGAGTGGTGAGCGTGGGCAACCTTGTCTTCTTCTTGATCTTTGTGGAAATGGTTTCAGTTTTCCACCATTGAGGACAATGTTGGCTGTGGGTTTGTCATATATGGCCTTGATTAGGTTGAGGAAAGTTCCCTCTATGCCTACTTTCTGCAGTGTTTTTATCATAAATGGGTGTTGAATTTTGTCAAAAGCTTTCTCTGCATCTATTGAGAGGATCCTATGGTTTTTCTCCTTCAATTTGTTAATATGGTGTACCACATTGATTGATTTGCGTATATTGAGTAATCCTTGCATTCCTGGAATAAACCCCACTTGATCATGGTGTATGATCCTTTTAATGTGCTGTTGGATTCTGTTAGCTAGTCTTATGTTGAGGCTTTTTGCATCTATGTTCATCAGTGATATAGGCCTGTAGTTTTCTTTCTTTGGGACATCCTTGCCTGGTTTTGGTATCAAGGTGATGGTGACCTCGTAGAATGAGTTTGGGAGTGTTCCTTCCTCTGAAATTGTTTGGAAGAGTTTGAGAAGGATGGGTGTTAGCTCTTCTCTAAATGTTTGATCGAATTCGCCTGTGAAGCCATCTGGTCCTGGGCTTTTGTTTGTTGGAAGATTTTTAATCACAGTTTCAATTTCAGGGCTTGTGATTGGTCTATTCATATTTTCTATTTCTTCCTGATTCAGTCTTGGCAGGTTGTGCATTTCTAAGAATTTGTCCATTTCTTCCAGGTTGTCCATTTTATTGGCATAGAGTTGCTTGTAGTAATCTCTCATGATCTTTTGTATTTCTGCAGCGTGAGTTGTTACTTCTCCTTTTTCATTTCTAATTCTATTGATTTGAGTCTTCTCCCTTTTTTTCTTGATGAGTCTGGCTAATGGTCTGTCAATTCCTTAAGTTGATCTTTATGCACAGAATTAGTTACTGTGAACATTACTACTCTTTCCAGAGATTTTCTAATAACTTGGGCCCGAACTGGTTACCGAGGAGCAAGGACCTAATTCCATGCCTCCACACCCTCCCACTGCACCGCACCACATGTCTTACCTCACAAGCTCTAACCTAAATCACAGAGGCACGCGTTTCGTGGACTAACCATCACATCCCCTGGCGGCCTCAGGGGAGTGCTCACGTCCACTGACACCTCCCTTTAGTGCGTCAGCTCGTAGCGGCAGAACTGGGGTGGGGGAGGTTTGTGATCTGGAGCTCAGCACATGCTCGGCAACATGTTTCTCATTTCCTTAGCATTCATGGCTTGCTCTCAGGAATCTGTCGAAAAGGAATAAAAACCACCTGAGAGTCCACATTACCAGATTATGAACTTTTCCCATAGGTTTGAATTGCTTACTTACCTATTATAAATTAACCACAGCTTCATTTGGCCACCAGGTCTTAAGTCTGTTGACAGTTTTCAGCATGACCGAATTGCTCATTTTTCTTGCTTTCAGAAATTGGCTTGGTTGTCTTTAGAGTTGGTGTAAACGTGCCATGTAATAAATGATTTCCACTTAATGGTACAACAGAATTATTGCTTTCTTAGATGTATGTGTAGTAAAAGTCAATATACACGTTTATATAATTTCTTTCCTCAAAATCTTATACTTAATTTAATTTCTAAAAATTGCACATGTAAGTCATGTGTATAACATGCTAAAGTACTTTAACTGTGATCTGAAAACTGAATAAAAAATATTTAATAGAAAATCAGAATATTGGGCTTCCCTGGTGGCGCAGTGTTTGAGAGTCCACCTGCCGATGCAGGGGACGCGGGTTCGTGCCCCGGTCCGGGAAGATCCTACATGCCGCGGAGTGGCTGGGCCCGTGAGCCATGGCTGCTGAGCCTACGCGTCCGGAGCCCGTGCTCCACAACGGGAGAGGCCACAGCAGTGAGAGGCCCGCGTACCGCAAAAAAATAAAAAATAAAAAAACCTCAGAATATTTTAGTATTGCAAGAGTTCTGCAGCTCTTAATAGTTTGTAAATCCACTATCTCATTTGTAATTAACATTCTCAATTCTCTTACTCTATGCCTTTTTATAAGGGAATAGGTAAGACAACTTTCTTTGTTGAAAAGGGTATAAGGTATGACAAAGCCCTGAGATATTTCAGGAAATTGTATTTATTGAGAAACTGACCAAGAACCCACATTTTCCCCTGTTACTGTAAGAAGTCTCCAGAGAAAGATTTTCAAAGACTGTCAGTTCAGTTCTTCTCACTGTAAGAAGTCTGGCTATTTTGATCCCTAACTGAATTTACATAGATCATCTACATTTGAACATTCAGAGGTACTTAAGAACATTGCTTTTGTTCTGGACCATATGATGTATTTTAAAATTTAAAGTTGAAACATAACATATAGTGCTTCTTTGCAAATATGAGTCCAAATAAGAACAGAAATCAGTCACTGTAGAAAAACATGTAGCCCAACAGAAATCTTGACTGGGCAAGGAAGCTTCACCTACTTCACCTAGGGACGAACCCACGTCCCCTGCATCGGCAGGCGGACTCTCAACCACTGCGCCACCAGTGAAGCCCTGAAAGGAATTTTTTATCCAAAGTTTATAATGAATGTCTACAAATCAGTGAGAAAATTACAAATGCCCAGTTTAAAACTGGGCAAAAGATAAAGACAAGTTATTCAGAGAGCAAACTGTATAATTAATAAATCAACACATAAAAAAATGTTCAACCTCACTAGAAATCAGGGAAAAGCCAATTTAAACATGAGATCGTATTTTTAACTTCAAATTGGGGGGGAAAACCGAAAGAGGGAGTGTTGAGGAAGGATTTGGGAACCAGTTCTTTACATATAGTACTGATAAGGTTGTAAATTTCAGGGAAATTTGTGAAGGAACATTTCAAAAGTTTATACATCCAGCAGTTCTACTTCTATAAATCTTTCCTAGAGATATGTGTACCTGTGTGCAAATTTATATTTACAAAAAAATATTTTCTGCTGCATTGTTGGCAATGACAAAAAATTAGAAGGAACCCAAATTCCCATCAATATGAGTGGTTAAATGACAGTAGAGCCATACTCTAGAATGCTCAGCTTCCAGTAACCAGAATAAGCTCGACCAATGTGCACTGATGTGAAAAATTTCCAAGATACATCTTAACCCCCTTGGTAGTATTCTTTTGTTTTTTGGAATTTAATTTATTTATTTTTGGCTGTGTTGGGTCTTCGTTTCTGTGCGTGGCTTTCTCTAGTTGCGGCGAGCGGGGGCCTCTCTTCATCACGGTGCGCGGGCCTCTCACTGTCGCTGCCTCTCTTGTTGTGGAACACAAGCTCCAGACGCGCAGGCTCAGTAGTTGTGGCCCACGGGCCTAGTTGCTCCACGGCATGTGGGATCTTCCCAGACCAGGGCTCGAACCCGTGTCCCCTGCATTGGCAGGCGGATTCTCAACCACTGTGCCACCAGGGAAGCCCCGGTAGTATTCTTCATATCTTAAAATGTGCATACCTATGACACATAAATTCCATGTCTAATTTTCTGTCCTACAAACCTACGAAAAGCTACAGACTTCTGATCAATATCCCACAAACTATTGTCAATTGTAAGAAGTATGTCCAAAAGAAAAAAAAAAGAATCAGAAATCTGTTCAAAACCAGCAGATTTTAAAGAACTTATTATCCCCTCACCCACCTCTGTTCTGCTATAGCAACACTGGAAGACTGCAACTAGGAAAGAGAGCAAGCCTAACTCCCACCTCAAATCTTGTCTCTCAACTACAGGGTATGATGAAGTCATTTAAAAAATATATTTAAAGGAGACTGAACCCTTAGGTGAAAGACCCCAATAAGTTATTTCCCTAAAATAGACAGTAAATAAAGAATTTGGAATGAGTTGCAGTGGAAAGATGTGAAATCTCTTTCTTTGGGTCTTCTTAAAATTATCACATTCCCACATATGTCTGCAGTGTTTTAAATATTTTCCATTTATGTAGTAAACATTGAAAGACAGAAAGACAGAGGTTATTTCCAACTAGATGTTATCCTTTCCCCCCAATGGAACTATGCTTTCCTTTCTAGACACATGAGCTCTCCTTTTTCGAGTCTGAGATTGGAAGTTCTCATGGTTGAATTGTTAACACATTTATCTTTATTTGGGTTGAGTTTGATCCAGCTACTCTGAAGACTATGGTTTCTTCACTAAAAATTGCTTCCATTGTAGATTTATCACCTGGTTGGCAAACGCTGGATAACTTCAGGCACAAGAACATTACTCTGAACCTGGGTGTGGTCAGTGAGATAGAAACCAACATTATTTTTTCCTTCATGATATGAAGTATACTCTATCTTTACTCCCAGGGTTTTGTCCAAAAAACTCAAAAAACATAAATTGACTCTGCCCTTCAGACTCCCATGTTCTCCTCCAGTCTACACAGCAAAGTCTAAGTTCAATTACACCAAGACTGATGCCAAATTTCAAAAAACGAGAGCACCCTCCATTTCTGCTAGTGCCAGGTGTGTTGTTCCAGGTGCACAGAAGTATCTTAAAAAGTCTTAGTAAATCTCATTCTACAATAAATAATTACTCAACAAGTTCTCTCTGGACCAGGGTATACTAAGCCAGTGTCTGCTTTCTATTGCAGGCGAAGAAGTTTGTGGTCTTTCATGGAGCTTCCATTTACCAACCTGGAAATGGCATTCATTTTATTGGCTTTTGTTATCTTTTCCCTCTTTACTCTGGCTTCCATCTACACTGACCCAGATGAGAGGAATGAAGGTAAACAGAGAGAGCTCTTCATAAGAGTCCCCGTCTCCTTTCCCCACCCAATCATCTTTCTTTGATTTGGTTTAGTTTCTATTCTGTATGTGAGAATGAGTTTGTTTTGGGGTGTGCTGTGTGTGTGTGTGTGTATGAGAGAAGGGAGACAGAGAGACAGAGAAAGAGAGTTTTATTAAATAGCCTGAAATATCTACTGTGGCATTTTACCATTATTTATTAAGAGAGGTTTGGAAATGGAAACGATTATTCACATGACTTTTAATCCCAGAATTTTGCAGGTCTTATGCCCTGAATTTTATATCTATATCTATATCTAAATCTATATCTATATGTATATGTATATATATAATTTTTCTTTCACCATCCTCCCATCACTGCCCCTCATCCCTGTCCCCCATCAGAAACTTAAAATGTGCAAAAAGCACAATATCTTTCAAAGTCATTAAAGGTAATTTTCACAGGCTAAATGCAAGTTCACAAGAAACAAATTCCATTATCGTATACATATATGGTGTGTGGAGGTGTGCGCTTTTGTTCAACTATAAATAAGAAGGAAAAGAATTAAAGGTTTTTTCCTAATGAGCTCTTGTCAAAGCCCAAACTTTCAAAAAAAATGTAGAAGCGTTTAAAAAACTCAACACCACATGTTTGCTTATTGCCAGTCATAACAATTATTAGCAATAATATGTAATTTAAATGGCAGTTCTTGGTATTTCACTGTAGTTCAGGTCCTACCAAATTTCACACAAAATTAATGGTGCCTGACCACTTTTGAGGGCAAAAATTATATACGTATATATATATATATAAATATATATATATATATATATATATAAATATATATATATATATATATATATATATTTATATATATATATATGGCATATGGTAAGGAAATAATATATGTTTGTAGAGAATAAGATAAAATCATAAAAAGAAAACTGTGCCTCCTAAAATTGTGATACCTCTCCATGAATTTTTGGCTGTGAAAGAAGTGCTCTCTGTAAAAGACAATCGTATTCTCTGTCTTATAAACATACTACACTTACAGAAGTAGAAAACAAGAAGCCACAGTAAACAGACATTTAATTTCTGCTGACATGAAGATTGGGAAGCATAACTGGAGTCCGTAAAGTCTTTTCCATGCGCCATATTGTTTTAGTTTAAAATGGGTTTGGCTGAAAGAAAGAGTAAGAGCAAAATTGCAGTTACTTTAACTAGATGATAATGTCTTTCTCTCACACATAAAGGAAGCCTGGGGGTAGAAGTTCCCTCCTGACACGACTCCCTGGTATCCTGGACCCAGGCCACACTGTCTTGGTTCCCTCCCATCTCCTATGGCAGCTCCCATGTCCGGCACTGACCCAGATGGCCCATCTTCCACTATCATCTATGCATGCCTGTCAGCAAGAAGAAGCAAGAGGGCACACCTCTGTCTTTTAAGAGTGCTCCCAGAACCTACACTCACCACTTCCCTTTGGCCAGAATTTAGTCCACGGACATACCGAAAGGAAAGCTGGGAAATGTCATAGTTATTCTGGGAGGCGTGTGTGGAGCAAAAACTTTGGGTTTTGTTCCTAAAGGAAGAGGGGTACAACCAGCAGTGTCTGCCAGACCCGTAGACTCCTAACCATGCATTCACTACGGGGCTGGTAGTCATGAAATTGGGGAATATTTGAGCTAGAAGGAATGTTAAGAGAGCATCTGATTTACTGATGCTTAACCAGAACTGAATATCAGAAAGGCACCTCATACTTGGGGCCCATCACAAACCCAGCAAATACGCATTTCTGGGTGTCCCACCTGGCCACGTGTCTTTAAACAAGATCCCCTACCCCCCCCCCCATTTTTCTAGCTTTCTTCTCTGGTTAAGAAGCATTGACCAACTATTCATGTTTCAGATGTGACAACAGAGACCCACAAATGTTTAGTGAGTTTCTCAGGGGCTCAGTTAATTAGCAGAAGAGCCAAAACTAGAGCACAGACTCCCCGTTGCAGGTTCCTGCCCCCTCTCTGCACTCCCATGACTCCTGAGTTATGATCCATGGACACAGACAGCCAGAAGACTGGGCCAGTCATAGACATTGACCTTTTCTTTACACTTCTGTATTCCGTTTTTCATCAGTTCCTTTTTCTTCTGCTCTATTCCTCCTATATCTGAGGTCTACTTTCCAAGCTAAAGCAATTCCTCCATTTGAATACTGTTCACTAACAGAACTAGACCCAGCTGCCCAAGAATTCTCATCGAAGAACACCCTTGCTTCCCTTCGTGACCACCAGGTCGGTGCCAAGCACAATTTTGCATGAAAGTACAAAATGTATACACTTTCCTAAATGTGGTAAGACCCAGGAGTAAAACCCACCTTCATTAAAATTGCAGGGCTATTTTCATCTCCTTTCTGGCACAAGCAGAGAATTGCAGGAGCCACAAAAATAAACTTAAGAGAGGCAGATTTAATTTCACATGTGTATTTAAAATCTGATAGACTCAGCTATGGGCAATGGAGAATCTAAATCTGAATGGGACTCAGCTCCTATGTCAGGGAGCTGATTGTCTCATGGAGGATTCAGTTGTATAACCAGAGCCGACCCAGTGAATGGGCTACCAGAGTTTTCAACTAAGGAGGATGGGGTCAGAACGGAAGCTCTTCCTTGGGGGTATTGCGGTGGGCTTCACGGAAGAGGTGGCGACCCTGATGCAGGTGATATTGACAGAGTAGGGTGGGTGGGGTTCATTCTAACTAAGAATACAGCTTAAGGAAAATTACCTGACCGAAAAAAATGAAATGTATAAGAGGAAAAATCAGCTATGGTTTGGAATGTACCTTAAGTCCAACAAGGAATTGAACAGAACTGATCATTGGCCAGAATCTTCTCAAGTCCTTCAGAGGTCAGAAGACGAACAAAGCATTTTAACAGGGAGTCTCTTAAACTTAAGAGATGGGTGCCTCTGACCTCAGCCTCCCACGTGAGAGCAAAGGCTCTCAAGCTCTAACTTGCACATAAGTCACGTAGAGATTTTATGAAAAAGTAGACTACTGTTCAGTAGGTCTGGGTGGGACCTGAGATTCTGCATTTCTAAGAAGCTTCCAGGTGACGACCATGCTCTAGAAGACGAGCCCAGCCACAGATGTGACACTTGCAGGCCCCAGGGGGCCAAGCTCATCTGTGTGCAGCAGGGGAGGTGGGAGCTTGGCTACGTGGCTGGGCGTCCACGTTCCGTCCCGTAAGCAAGGCCCTACAGGACACGGGGCAGACCCAGAGCTGGAGGGCAGGGCCTCAGCCTCCAGCACAGCGCAGTCTTGCCTCAGGTCCTAACGTGTCAGGAGTGGGTGGATTAAGGTTTAAGAAAATATTTTATATGTTTAGAAGAGTTGAGAGTCATTCTTATTTTTTTAGGGAAGAAATTGTATTTAATTAGATTAATTAATTAATCATTTAAGTTGAAGTATAGTTGATTTACAATGTTGTGTTAGTTTTAGGTGTACAGCACAGTGATTCATATATATATATTCTTCTTCAGATTCTTTTCCATTATAGGTTATTACAAAATATTGAGTATAGTTCCCTGTGCTATAGAGTAGGTCCTTAGTGGTTATGAGAGTCACTCTTTAAACATCAGAATCTTGGAGTGTACAGTGAAGGGAGGCCGAGCGGCTCCGCGAGCTCCTCTCTCTCCACTTTCCCATAGAGAAGCCCTGACTGGCCGCTGAGGGCGAGCCACACACACGCCCTCGCCCCCGGCGAACCCGCGCGGTCACTATCATATGACACAGGCTTTGCCGCAGTTCATCTTCCTCCCTGTGTACTTTCCGTTTGCCTTCCTGGAATTCTGCTGCATCACAGAAGCTGGAAGTTCTGATGTTCCATTGAACTCACGATGGAAAGTCTTGACTTGACCGGTCAGAGTAATGAAAGGCAGTCATAGAAATAAAGATTATTCCGCAGAAGGAGAAGGAGCTGGAAAACGACCAAAACGAAAGTGCCTTCAGTGGCATCCATTGCTAGCAAAGAAACTTCTTGACTTTTCAGAAGAGGAAGAAGAGGAAGACCAAGAGGAGGATATTGATAAGGTTCAACTTCTTGGGGCCGCGGGTCTAGAGCAAGATGGTGAAACTGAAGATGATGAATCACCAGAACAGCGAGCCCGGAGACCAATGAATGCATTTCTCTTATTTTGCAAACGTCATCGCTCTCTTGTACGTCAGGAACACAGGAACAGGCTTGATAACCGAGGTGCTACCAAGATACTAGCTGATTGGTGGGCTGTTCTCGATCCAAAGGAAAAGCAGAAATACACAGACATGGCCAAGGAGTATAAACATGCATTTATGAAAGCAAATCCTGGCTACAAATGGTGTGCTACCACAAACAAGCCTGTGAAATCCCCAACATCCACTGTCAATCCACGGGAGAAACTATGGGCCTTCCCATCTGACTCTTCAAGAGCCTTGCCAAGCCCCAAGAAAACAAAGCCTGAAGAAATGCCTCAGCTTAACTTTGGGATGGCTGATCCTACTCAAATGGGAGGCCTGAGCATGCTGCTTTTAGCTGGAGAACATGTTCTTGGTACACCAGAGATATCCTCTGGCACTTGCAGGCCTGATGTTTCAGAATCCTCTGAATTGCGTCAGGAGTCACCATTATTTCAGTTTGCCGAGATATCTTCAGGTACCTCCCACCCTGATGTTCCGTCAAAACAATGTCAAGCATCAGCCTTGTTTCAGTTTGCAGAGATCTGTTCGAAGACTTCACAGTTGGGCGGTGCTGAACCTGTAAAACGCTGTGGAGAGTCTGCACTCTTTCAACTGGCAGAGATGTGCCTGGCATCAGAGGGGGTGAAAATGGAAGAATCAAAGCTAATAAAAGCCAAAGAATCAGATGGCGGAAGAATTCAAGAACTGGAGAAGGGCAAGGAAGAAAGAGAAATGAAAATGGAGAAAATAGATGAAGCCAGGTTCCAGAAAGAAGCAGAATTTGAAAAATCAGCTAAGGAAAATGTAAGAGATTCTAAGGAATTAAGAAATTTTGAGGAGCTGCGAATGGATGATATAATGGGTATAAAAATGGAAGCTCCTAAAGCAATTAAAAAGGAAGAATTAGAGGAAGATCAAAAATGTAGTCACTTCCCTGATTTTTCTTACTCTGGCAGTAGCAAGATAATAATAAGCGATGTTCCCAGTAGGAAGGATCACATGTGCCATCCTCATGGCATTAGGATCATCGAGATTCCCACAGCGGTAAGCAAACCAGAAAAGCTAAAAAAGGAAAAGAAGAAAACCAAAATGGATCGACAGGGAAATGATAAATCCACACCCAAGAAGACTTGCAAAAAGAGGCAGTCCTCGGAATCTGATATCGAGAGTGTCATGTACACCATTGAAGCTGTTGCAAAGGGAGACTGGGGCATCGAGAAGCTTGGAGATTCCCTTCGCAAGCAGGTGCATACATCCTCGAGTGGCAAGGGAAGCATTTTGGATGCCAAGCCACCAAAGAAGAAAGTGAAATCAAGAGAGAAGAAAATGTCAAAGGAGAGATCCTCAGACACCACCCAAGAGTCAAGACCTCAAGATTTTATCAGTATTTCTGCCAGCAAGAACATTTCTGGTGAGGTCCCAGAGGGTATAAAAGCAGAACCTTTGACCCCTACGGAGGATGCATTACCACCCAGTCTATCGGGACAGGCCAAGCCTGAGGACAGTGAGTGTCACAGAAAAATAGAGACTTGTGGCTCCCGGAAATCTGAGAGGTCTTGCAAAGGTGCTCTTTATAAAACCCTGGTGTCTGAGGGTATGCTCACCTCTCTGCGAGCTAATGTTGGCAGAGGGAAACGAAGGTCAGGAAAAGGAAAGTCCTCTGATCATGAAGAGTGTTGGCATGAAGAAAGCTGGACATTTCACCAGAGTGGGACCAGTGGAAGCAAGAAGTTCAAGAAGACAAAGCCAAAGGAAGACTCTCTCCTTGGCTCAGCAAAGCTGGATGAAGAATTTGAAAAGAAATTCAACAGCCTCCCTCAGTATAGTCCTGTTACATTTGACCAGAAATGTGTACCTGTCCCAAGAAAAAAGAAGAAGACCGGACATATGTCCTCAGAACCGACCCAAACCAGCAAAGGTCCTTTCCAGTCTCAGAAAAAGAACTTATTCCACAAAATTGTCAGCAAATACAAGCACAAAAAGGAGAAGCCTAATGTTCCGGAAAAAGGAAGTGGGGATAAATGGTCAAACAAGCAACTCTTCTTGGCTGCCATTCACCCTACAGAAGCCATATTTTCAGAAGACAGAAACACCACAGAGCCTGCTTATAAGGTTACAAATGCCCCATCCATTCCCAACACTCCAGAGCCAACAAGGGCGCAAGAACCCTTGGTGGGCAGTCAAAAGAGAAAAGCAAGGAAAACCAAGATCACACACCTTGTCAGGACAGCAGATGGCCGGGTATCACCAGCAGGAGGTACTTTGGATGACAAACCAAAGGAACACCTGCAGAGGAGTCTTGTCAAGGTGACCGAGACAGGCTGCAATGACGAATGCTCACACAACCGAGAGGCCACGGAGACGCGGAGCAGCACCCCGGAGATGCCCGCCGTGTCTGCGTTCTTCAGCCTCGCTGTGCCGGCCGAAGTGGCTGCCATGGAACATGCATAGAAGTCAGAGATCAACTCCGCTCCCCCATGATGGACAGCCAAAAGAAATGCCCCCGACTCCTGTACTTATTTCTTGCGCTGACCAGTGAAGCGCCCTTTAATTGTAAAACATTGTGCTTTACCTACTACCCTAGCCTTGTCTTTATTGAGAGATGCTAGTGAGTCCATGTGGTGGCAGATAGAGACAGCAAACAAGTGCTTGTTGCCCTACACGGCCCAGATTCACTTGAAGCAGAAGTTGGCACCCTGGGCCAGTTTGTTCTTTCAGAACCCAGAGTCTTTGAGGGTGATGTTGTCTGTCTGATAATGAGCAGAAATGGGATGATCCTAGAGCTTTGCTTTCTATGGAAGGCTTTTGATGGTAATAGGTGGTAACTTGGTAAAAGGCTGCCTTTACTGTAGCTCATCCAGCATCTCTTTTGCCAACCAGAGAGTGTGAAACTAGTTTCATATATTACCTAGTTATTCTTTCAAAACAAAAACCAAAAGCAAAAAAACAAAAACTGACACACTGCACTAGTTATTATTAGATATTCTTAGTCTTTTTTGTACATGGAGGTTTATGTTCTAAGATGGTTTATATAATAGGCTATACCTACATTTACATTGTAGAATAATATTAAAAAGCCTCTTCCAGAGACTCCCAAACAGCACGGGCAGGCAGATGTACCGCTGTTAGCGGTGTATGCTCGGCCTTGTGGTCCATATATTCTGCACTTTTATATTTGCCACCAGAGTGGTAGTTTGCTGGCACAAAGAGAAAGAGAGAGAAGAAGAAAAATTACAGTTCTTACAAGCAGAATTTTTTTCTTAGCCTTGAGTGACCAAGAAGAATTTGCTTGGGTCCAATTGTGGTGAATATTTTCCCAGACAGGGGAAGAGTCCAGCAGATTACAGATTACTGATGTTTTCATGCCTTGAGGATTCTTTTATTTTTACACAAGGGTCTGAGTGACCAATGGATCGTTCATACAGACAAAAAAAGAAAAATAGTATTCAGAAGTGACCTTAGGATTACTTCACTATTCAGAACACATTGAAGACACACTCACTTTGTGTGGTCTTTGAGCTACAGCCCTTTTACATCCATCCCAGACAGACTGGACGGGTAGCAATTGCTATGCA
Source organism: Mesoplodon densirostris (assembly GCF_025265405.1). NCBI lineage: Eukaryota > Metazoa > Chordata > Mammalia > Artiodactyla > Ziphiidae > Mesoplodon > Mesoplodon densirostris. Next base: position 209,808,560 of record NC_082661.1, read on the forward strand.
CAGCCTAATTGGCACTGCAGGTGTTTAGAGCCATTTTGAGTTTTTGTGGTTACGGAGGTATTGATGAGGGAGGTGTGCCTGACCAGAGTGGGACTCGCAGTTATAGATCCACCTGCAAGTTTCCTGTTTCCTTTTCATGTTTTGTTGCTTTTGAACATAAAACCAACCATACATATGCCAGTGCAACTGGATTAACTGGCTTAGAACATTCAACATATTGACTCCATCACCTGACGTTCACAGTATCTTGTTTCTTAGCAACAGATGCAAAGTGATAAATCAAAATTCGTCGGCGGCTACAGATTTTACAGGGTATTTGTTCCATAGCACAAAGTATTTCCCCACTCTTGCATCACAGCACAAACTACCAACTTTTAAGTATTGGATTCCAGCAATAATTTTTACTGGTTTTCAAACTGGCGGAATTTTGATAGTGTTAGTTCAAGTTTGAAACTTTTGAATTAGATCTCTAAATGGTGACAGTTTACAAGGTTTTATCTAGCTATCTTATTTATACTTGACTGAATTGTAATGATGATATTTTTTCTCATCGTAATTTGACCTAATAGCCATACCAAAAAATGACTCTATTAGTACTGACTAGGTTTAGCTTTTCACGGTTGTAGATGTTACTTCAGTTTCGGTGCTGGAAAATATGTACAACATACTAACAGAATTGAAAAAGAACAGAGAGATTTGGGCTTTTTTTTTTTTCAAAGCAGGTAAAGAGGGCATCAGGGCATTGGAACGGTGTCCTCAAAAATGCATATTCCTTGTGGGCATGGAGGAAGAAGGAATTAGTAAGCAAGGTTAATCAGAGGCAGAAGCTTAGCCCCATTCACACAGAAATAAATCAGGTGAGCAACCCCAGATTTTAGCATGATATTTTTACTACGATGCTGTTGTATTAATATTTTCTAAATTTCGAAACACAAAGTGAATGTTTGAAAATTGCTGGGTCCCAGTGTTGGTGGCTGTTGGAGTTTCTGGACCACTTGCTAGCAGTGATTTAAAAATTATAATTAGCTAAAATCCAAAAAAATAAAAAATAAAATCAACAACAAAAGTTGTTTGGTGCAGAACATGCACCTTGACAATGGCACTAACTTGTTATTCTCTAGAACATGTTAGAATAGGTCTATTTTTGCCAGTGCCCTCTCCTCCAGTCCTCTGATTACATTTCACTAGAGTTCCTTAACAGAGTGCTGTATATTCATGGGACCTTTCTTAAAAAGAAGCAAAACAAAAGATGACTTTTTTCTATGTGATTAATATATCTTACTTGATCTGCTTTTCCTAAACCTCAGTGGCTTTTCCCTTAGGCAGGGGTCGGGGTGGAGGGCGACCTACTGGATACGACTGTTTTCAGGTACTTTAGAAAAAAAAAAAACCCAACTTTTTGTAGACATGCTTAATTTTTAAGCGGTTAGGCACTGAGAGTAGCAGAAATCCTGCAAAGCTCTATAGTCTTTTAGACACTCACCTTGTCATTTCTCTGAGTAATGTCTTGATTTCAAAAATAGTGCTTTTCTCATGCCCTGAATCCACTGGAGAGGGGTGTTGGTATTTTCAGGTAACAACATTTGTGAGCACAAATACTGCAGACCAACATGTAGTACCCTCCCCCATTTATCATTTTCATTTCACTTCTCTCATTCTTTTTTATTTTAGAAAATCATATTGCTATGGTGTGTACCTTAATCTGCCAGCAAACACCATCTACACTAACATTTGTCCCACAAGCATCCTCAAGAGAAAAAGTTGTTGCACCTTATATATATTTCAAGCAAACCAAAATATGATGCTCTTCTGCCTTTGTTTTATTCTAAATTGTTGTATCATATCTTTCTGAAACCATTCTGAATCTAGTTGAAATTCTCAATATTTATGCTTTTACCTTAATTTCTAGATTCAAACCTGTATATAAATCTTTGGAACAAAATTGTCCTAGCCCTTCTCTGTGTTGCTGGAAGTGGATGATTTAGTCTCAGATGGAGACACAGTACTGTTCCAGTTTTCTTTAGCCTTTTATTTATTTAGTTATTCTGGGTATTTTCCTATGTAATTTTGAAGTGTGTAGAGTATACTATAGTTACTGAAGCTGCAGCTCCAAGAAGCTGAGTGAAAGAGAGAAAATACTGTAAGACGCCCTTCTTAAGTGTTTATTTGTTTGGATAACTGTAATGAGGCCAGGAAAAGGCAAAAGGTCCCACAGCCACTTTGAAGACACAGGTTCTTATCCCCAAACTAGGTTACGTCCCAGATTTTAGATGAAAATGGTGAATTCTTTAAAGCCCTCTTTTTTAAAAGGATATATCATACCATTGTAATTCTGACAGTCTTTTCCCCCCCGAAAATATATTTATTTAATTCCGTCAGATGAGCTTTCTACCAGTGCCCCCTCAAAGCCATGCTCAACTCATTCCCACGTTATCACTGTTATTATAGTTCCTGCCATTCAAACTGCTGCCGAGAAAAAAAGTGATCGAACACTGTGAACAAAATGAAGCATCTGAACGGGTCTGGTTATTTATTTATTTATTTATTTATTTTTATTTTTATTTTTTTTAAATTTACCATTTTATTTTATTTTATTTTATTATTATTTTTTTTTATTTTACAAATTTAATCAGTTATACATATACATATGTTCCCATATTCCCTCCCTTTTGCGTCTCCCTCCCACCCTCCCTATCCCACCCCTCCAGGCGGTCACAAAGAACCGAGCTGATCTCCCTGTGCTATGCGGCTGCTTCCCACTAGCTATCTACCTTACATTTGGTAGTGTATATATGTCCATGCCGCTCTTTCACTTTGTCACAGCTTACCCTTCCCCCTCCCCATATCCTCAAGTCCATGCTCTAGTAGGTCTGTGTCTTTATTCCTGTCTTACCCCTATGTTCTTGATGACATTTTTTTCTTAAATTCCATATATATGTGTCAGCATACAGTATTTGTCTTTCTCTTTCTGACTTACTTCACTCTGTATGACAGACTCTAGGTCCATCCACCTCATTACAAATAGCTCAATTTCATTTCTTTTTATGGCTGAGTAATATTCCATTGTATATATGTGCCACATCTTCTTTATCCATTCATCCGATGATGGACACTTAGGTTGTTTCCATCTCCGGGCTATTGTAAATAGGGCTGCTATGAACATTTTGGTACATGTCTCTTTTTGAATTATGGTTTTCTCAGGGTATATGCCCAGTAGTGGGATTGCTGGGTCATATGGTAGTTCTATTTTTAGTTTTTTAAGGAACCTCCATACTGTTCTCCATAGTGGCTGTACCAATTCACATTCCCACCAGCAGTGCAAGAGTGTTCCCTTTTTTCCACACCCTCTCCAGCATTTATTGTTTCTAGATTTTTTGATGATGGCCATTCTGACTGGTGTGAGATGATATCTCATTGTAGTTTTGATTTGCATTTCTCTAATGAGTAAAGATGTTGAGCATCTTTTCATGTGTTTGTTGGCTGTCTGTATATCTTCTGTGGAGAAATGTCTATTTAGGTCTTCTGCCCATTTTTGGATTGGGTTGTTTGTTTTTTTGCTATTGAGCTGCATGAGCTGCTTATAAATTTTGGAGATTAATCCTTTGTCAGTTGCTTCATTTGCAAATATTTTCTCCCATTCTGAGGGTTGTCTTTTCGTCTTGTTTATGGTTTCCTTTGCTGTGCAAAAGCTTTGAAGTTTCATTAGGTCCCATGTGTTTATTTTTGTCTTTATTTCCATTTCTCTAGGAGGTGGGTCCAAAAGGATCTTGCTGTGATTTATGTCATAGAGTGTTCTGCCTATGTTTTCCTCTAGGAGTTTGATAGTGTCTGGCCTTACATTTAGGTCTTTAATCCATTTTGAGCTAATTTTTGTGTATGGTGTTAGGGAGTGATCTAATCTCATACTTTTACATGTCCCTGTCCAGTTTTCCCAGCACCAGTTATTGAAGAGACTGTCCTTTCTCCACTGTACATTCCTGCCTCCTTTATCAAAGATAAGGTGACCATATGTCCGTGGTTTTATCTCTGGGCTTTCTATCCTGTTCCATTGATCTATCTTTCTGTTTTTGTGCCAGTACCATACTGTCTTGATTACTGTAGCTTTGTAGTATAGTCTGAAGTCAGGGAGCCTGATTCCTCCAGCTCCGTTTTTCGTTCTCAAGATTGCTTTGGCTATTCGGGGTCTTTTGTGTTTCCATACAAATTGTGAAATTTTTTGTTCTAGTTCTGTGAAAAATGCCATTGGTAGTTTGATAGGTATTGCATTGAATCTGTAGATTGCTTTGGGTAGTAGAGTCATTTTCACAATGTTGATTCTTCCAATCCAAGAACATGGTACATCTCTCCATCTATTTGTATCATCTTTAATTTCTTTCATCAGTGTCTTATAATTTTCTGCATACAGGTCTTTTGTCTCCTTAGGTAGTTTTATTCCTAGATATTTTATTCTTTTTGTTGCAATGGTAAATGTGAGTGTTTCCTTGATTTCACTTTCAGATTTTTCATCATTAGTATATAGGAATGCCAGAGATTTCTGTGCATTAATTTTGTATCCTGCAACTTTACCAAATTCATTGATTAGCTCTAGTAGTTTTCTGGTAGCATCTTTAGGATTCTCTATGTATAGTATCATGTCATCTGCAAACAGTGACAGCTTTACTTCTTCTTTTCCCATTTGGATTCCTTTTATTTCCTTTTCTTCTCTGATTGCTGTGGCTAAAACTTCCAAAACTATGTTGAATAAGAGTGGTGAGAGTGGGCAACCTTGTCTTGTTCCTGATCTTAGTGGAAATGGTTTCAGTTTTTCACCATTGAGGACGATGCTGGCTGTGGGTTTGTCATATATGGCCTTTATTATGTTGAGGAAAGTTCCCTCTATGCCTACTTTCTGCAGGGTTTTTATCATAAATAGGTGTTGAATTTTGTCAAAAGCTTTCTCTGCATCTATTGAGATGATCATATGGTTTTTCTCCTTCAGCTTGTTAATATGGTGTATCACATTGATTGATTTGCGTATATTGAAGAATCCTTGCATTCCTGGAATAAACCCCACTTGATCATGGTGTATGATCATTTTAATGTGCTGTTGGATTCTGTTTGCTAGTATTTTGTTGAGGATTTTTGCATCTATGTTCATCAGTGATATTGGCCTGTAGTTTTCTTTCTTTGTGACATCCTTGTCTGGTTTTGGTATCAAGGTGATGGTGGCCTCGTAGAATGAGTTTGGGAGTGTTCCTCCCTCTGCTATATTTTGGAAGAGTTTGAGAAGGATAGGTGTTAGCTCTTCTCTAAATGCTTGATAGAATTCGCCTGTGAAGCCATCTGGTCCTGGGCTTTTGTTTGTTGGAAGATTTTTAATCACAGTTTCAATTTCAGTGCTTGTGATTGGTCTGTTCATATTTTCTATTTCTTCCTGATTCAGTCTTGGCAGGTTGTGCATTTCTAAGAATTTGTCCATTTCTTCCAGGTTGTCCATTTTATTGGCATAGAGTTGCTTATAGTAATCTCTCATGATCTTTTGTATTTCTGCAGTGTCAGTTGTTACTTCTCCTTTTTCATTTCTAATTCTATTGATTTGAATCTTCTCCCTTTTTTTCTTGATGAGTCTGGCTAATGGTTTATCAATTTTGCTTATCTTCTCAAAGAACCAGCTTTTAGTTTTATTGATCTTTGCTATCGTTTCCTTCATTTCTTTTTCATTTATTTCTGATCTGATTTTTATGATTTCTTTCCTTCTGCTAACTTTGGGATGTTTTTGTTCTTCTTTCTCTAATTGCTTTAGGTGCAAGGTTAGGTTGTTTATTCGAGATATTTCCTGTTTCTTAAGGTGGGATTGTATTGCCATAAACTTCCCTCTTAGAACTGCTTTTGCTGCATCCCATAGGTTTTGGGTCGTCGTGTCTCCATTGTCATTTGTTTCTAGGTATTTTTTAATTTCCTCTTTGATTTCTTCAGTGATCACTTCGTTATTAAGTAGTGTATTGTTTAGCCTCCATGTGTTTGTATGTTTTACAGCTCTTTTCCTGTAATTGATATCTAGTCTCATAGCATTGTGGTCGGAAAAGATACTTGATACAATTTCAATTTTCTTAAATTTACCAAGGCTTGATTTGTGACCCAAGATATGATCTATCCTGGAGAATGTTCCATGAGCACTTGAGAAAAATGTGTATTCTGTTGTTTTTGGATGGAATGTCCTATAAATATCAATTAAGTCCATCTTGTTTAATGTATCATTTAAAGCTTGTGTTTCCTTATTTATTTTCATTTTGGATGACCTGTCCATTGGTGAAAGTGGGGTGTTAAAGTCCCCTACTATGATTGTGTTACTGTCGATTTCTCCTTTTATGGCTGTTAATATTTCCCTTATGTATTGAGGTGCTCCTATGTTTGGTGCATAAATATTTACAATTGTTATATCTTCTTCTTGGATTGATCCCTTGATCATTATGTAGTGTCCTTCTTTGTCTCTTCTAGTAGTCTTTATTTTAAAGTCTATTTTGTCTGATATGAGAATTGCTACTCCAGCTTTCTTTTGGTTTCCATTTGCATGGAATATCTTTTTCCATCCCCTTACTTTCAGTCTGTATGTATCTCTAGGTCTGAAGTGGGTCTCTTGTAGACAGCATATATATGGGTCTTGTTTTTGTATCCATTCAGCCAGTCTGTGTCTTTTGGTGGGAGCATTTAGTCCATTTACATTTAAGGTAATTATTGATATGTATGTTCCTATTCCCATTTTCTTAATTGTTTTGGGTTCGTTATTGTAGTTCTTTTCCTTCTGTTGTGTTTCTTGCCTAGAGAAGTTCCTTTAGCATTTGTTGTAAAGCTGGTTTGGTGGTGCTGAACTCTCTCAGCTTTTGCTTGTCTGTAAAGGTTTTAATTTCTCCATCAAATCTGAATGAGATCCTTGCTGGGTAGAGTAATCTTGGTTGCAGGTTTTTCTCCTTCATCACTTTAAGTATGTCCTGCCACTCCCTTCTGGCTTGTAGAGTTTCTGCTGAGAGATCAGCTGTTATCCTGATGGGGATTCCCTTGTGTGTTATTTGTTGTTTTTGCCTTGCTGCTTTTAATATGATTTCTTTGTGTTTAATTTTTGACAGTTTGATTAATATGTGTCTTGGTGTATTTCTCCTTGGATTTATTCTGTATGGGACTCTCTGTGCCTCCTGGACTTGATTAACTATTTCCTTTCCCATATTAGGGAAGTTTTCAACTATAATCTCTTCAAATATTTTCTCAGTCCCTTTCTTTTTCTCTTCTTCTTCTGGAACCCCTATAATTCGAATGTTGGTGCGTTTAATGTTGTCCCAGAGGTCTCTGAGACTGTCCTCTGTTCTTTTCATTCTTTTTTCTTTATTTTGCTGTGCAGCAGTTATTTCCACTATTTTATCTTCCACCTCACTTATCCGTCCTTCTGCCTCAGTTATTCTGCTATTGATCCCATCTAGAGTAATTTTTATTTCATTTATTGTGTTTTTAATCGATGCTTGATTCGTCTTTAGTTCTTCTAGGTCCTTGTTAACTGTTTCTTGCATTTTGTCTATTCTATTTCCAAGATTTTGGATCATCTTTACCATCATTATTCTGAATTCTTTTTCAGATAGACTGCCTATTACCTCTTCATTTGTTAGGTCTGGTGGGTTTTTATCTTGCTCCTTCTCCTTCTGTGTGTTTTTCTGTCTTCTCATTTTGCTTATGTTACTGTGTTTGGGGTCTCCTCTTTGCAGGCTGCAGGTTCGTAGTTCCCGTTGTTTTTGGTGTCTGTTCCCAGTGGCTAAGGTTGGTTTAGTGGGCTGTGTAGGCTTCTTGGTGGAGGGGACTACTGCCTGTGTTCTGGTGGATGAGGCTGGATCTTGTCTTTCTGGTGGGCAGGTCCACGTCTGGTGGTGTGTTTTGGGGTGTTTGCGGACTTTTTATGATTTGAGGCAGCCTCTCTGCTAATGGGTGGTGTTGTGTTCCTGTCTTGCTAGTTGTTTGGCATAGGGTGTCCAGCACTGTAGCTTGCTGGTCGTTGAGTGAAGCTGGGTGCTGGTGTTGAGATGGAGATCTCTGGAAGATTTTCGCCGTTTGATATTATGTGGAGCTGGGAGGTCTCTTGTGGACCAGTGTTCTGAAGTTCGCTCTCCCACCTCAGAGGCACAGCACTGACTCCTGGCTCCTCAATTTGGGATGATTTGTTGTCTATTCACGTATTCCACAGATGCAGGGTACATGAAGTTGATTGTGGAGCTTTAATCCGCTGCTTCTGAGGCTGCTGGGAGAGGTTTCCCTTTCTCTTCTTTGTTCTCACACCTCCTGGGTCTCAGCTTTGGATTTGGCCCCGCCTCTGCGTGTAGGTCGCCGGAGGGCGTCTGTTCTTCGCTCAGACAGGACAGGGTTAAAGGAGCAGCCTCTTCGGGGACTCTGGCTCACTCAGGCCGGGCGGGAGGGGGGGCACGGAGTGCGGGGCGAGCCTGCAGCGGCAGAGGTCGGCATGACGTTGCACCAGCCCGAGGCGCGCCGTGCGTTCTCCCAGGGAAGCCGCCCCTGGATCCCGGGACCCCGGCAATGGCAGGCTGCACAGGCTCCCGGAAGGGCGGTGTGGACAGTGTCCTGCGCTCGCACACAGGCTTCTTGGCGGCGGCAGCAGCAGCCCCAGCGTCCCACGCCCGTCTCTGGGCTCCGCGCTTTCAGCCGCGACTCGCGCCCGTCTCTGGAGCTCCTTTACGCGGCGCTCTTAATCCCCTCTCCTCGCGCACCAGGAAACCAAGAGGGAAGAAAAAGTCTCCTGCCTCTTCGGCAGCTCCAGAGTTTTCCCGGACTCCCTCCCGGCTAGCTGTGGCACATTAGCCCCCTTCAGGCTGAGTTCTCGCCGCCAGTCCCAGTCCTCTCCCTGCGCTCTGACTGAAGCCCGAGCCTCAGCTCCAGCGCCGCCCGCCCTGGCGAGGGAGCAGACAAGCCTCTCGGGCTGGTGAGTGCCGCTCGGCACCGCTCCTCTGTGCGGGAATCTCTCTGCTTTGCCCTACCCAGGTATGTGGGGAGTTTCTTGCCTTTTGGGAGGTCTGGGGTCTTCTGCCAGCGTTCAGTAGGTGTTCTGTAGGAGTTGTTGCACGTGTAGCTGTATTTCTGGTGCATCTGTGGGGAGGAAGGTGATCTCCGCGTCTTACTCTTCCGCCATCTTACCCCGATCATCGGGTCTGGTTATTTAGAATCCAACTTGTGTAATCCCTGTCACTCTCTTATCAAGTCAGATGCTACTCTGCCTGAGTCATAGAAAATTTTGTTTGCACTCTGTAGTCCTTGGCTCATCCTCTGGAAATGTTTGCACCTATGTAAAATCTCAAGCAGATTATAAATCGATACAGCACTAGGAGTAAGCTGAAAACTGAATGACATGTTTTGTCTATACAGTTCCGGGGGAGGGATGGGGAATATCAAGTAGCTCTGTTCCAAGTTTGGCATTTGGCATTAATGTGAAGCAGTGGGACCATGCTGCCTGTTAAACTACTGTATGAATCCTAAGTGTTCTGGAGACCAGCAGCTGGAGGCTGGAGGCCAGCATCCATACAGCAAAGGGGAAGCGTCGCCGCTTCTTGGGGGAAAAGGAAGGAAGTCGTGCAAGGCCTGGAGTCATCATTTGTAAAGGGGAAGTCGGGGTGTACGTGATGCTGTGAGAAGGTTCACCTTTGATTGCACTGCTTCACAGAGCCCTCAGATAAGGCCAATCCTAATGGGCTACCTCGGCTTTAACGGTTAATTCCAGTAAGTCCTGTTTCAAAGGTTTGTCTTTTTTTGCTTCTACCGTCAGGGCCACTGTTTTCCACTGCAGTGTTTTGACTTCCCAAACCACCTTCTCCAGAGAGAACAATGTATTGCTGAAAATGGGCAGTAGAAGCAAATGCTCTTATTACATTTGACCTATAAAGTATTCAGAGTGACTGTTAGGTGGGAATTAAAATTTAGCTTTCCCCACATAGGATCTTGTTTTGCACCTTATAAAGAGTGTACTAATTGTTAATTAGGTGTTGCTTTTATTTAGACAAGCATTCCCAAAGAATTAGATTTGGATTTTGTGTTTCTTTGAGTTTGGGGATTTTTTATTTTACAGTTATCTTATTTAGGTTGACTAACCTCATACTTACAATAAAAAAAGAAACAGTGGTTCAGTTCATCTTACCAGATATGTCTGGTGATGTATTCAGAGTCTGATGGACTGCTTTGCTTTTATATAGTTTGGAAGTGATAGTGAAGTTTATTATACCCCATATTAAATGACCTTGTCCTTTTCACTGGGGACATTATCTTACATTTTAGAAACAGAAGCAGCAAAAGAGTGAACAACAAGACAAGTACATTTGATTCCCCTCATACACCTCCATCTGTTTGTGCTACGCTTTCCTTAAAAATATCAATATACATTTTCTTCACACATACAAAAAGTTTCCTCTCCTGGCCAAATTTTATTTGTGGTGGTATGATTTATAATAATAACAGAAAAGAGGAAACCTTGTACTTAGAAGTTCGGTGGCCACTGTTTCCTTGTTGCAGTCAGTGGTCAAAATTGATCCTGCCCTGAAGTTGATCTTTTTTATTTATTTATTTATTTATTTATTTATTTATTTATTAGTTTCTGCTTAATAACAAAGTGAATCAGTCATACATATACATCTGTTCCCACATCCCTTCCCTCATGCATCTCCCTCCCTCCCACCCTCCCCATCCCACCCCTCCAGGCGGTCACAAAGCACCGAGCTGATCTCCCTGTGCTCTGCGGCTGCTTCCCACTATCTATCTACCTTACGTTTGGTAGTGTATATATGTCCATGCCTCTCTTTCACTTTGTCACAGCTTACCCTTCCCCCTCCCCATATCCTCAAGTCCATTCTCAAGTTAGGTCTGTGTCTTTATGCCCGTTTTACCCCTAGGTTCTTCATGACATTTTTAAAAAAAATTCCATATATATGTGTTAGCATACGGTATTTGTCTGTCTCTTTCTGACTTACTTCACTCTGTATGACAGACTCTAGGTCTATCCACCTCATTACAAATAGCTCAGTTTCGTTTCTTTTTATGGCTGAGTAATATTCCATTGTATATATGTGCCACATCTTCTTTATCCATTCATCAGATGATGGACACTTAGGTTGTTTCTATCTCCGGGCTATTGTGAATAGAGCTGCAGTGAACATTTTGGTACATGTCTCTTTTTGAATTATGGTTTTCTCAGGGTATAATCCTCGTAGTGGGATTGCTGGGTCATATGGTAGTTCTATTTTTAGTTTTTTAAGGAACCTCCATACTGTTCTCCATAGTGGCTGTACCAATTCACATTCCCACCAGCAGTGCAAGAGTGTTCCCTTTCTCCACACCCTCTCCAGCATTTATTGTTTCTAGATTTCTTGATGATGGCGATTCTGACTGGTGTGAGATGATATCTCATTGTAGTTTTGATTTGCATTTCTCTAATGATTAATGATGTTGAGCATCCTTTCATGTGTTTGTTGGCAGTCTGTATATCTTCTTTGGAGAAATGCCTATTTAAGTCTTCTGCCCATTTTTGGATTGGGTTGTTTGTTTTTTTGCTATTGAGCTGCATGAGCTGCTTATAAATTTTGGAGATTAATCCTTTGTCAGTTGCTTCATTTGCAAATATTTTCTCCCATGCTGAGGGTTGTCTTTTGGTCTTGTTTATGGTTTCCTTTGCTGTGCAAAAGCTTTGAAGTTTCATGAGGTCCCATTTGTTTATCTTTGTTTTTATTTCCATTTCTCTAGGAGGTGGGTCCAAAAGGATCTTGCTGTGATTTATGTCATAGAGTGTTCTGCCTATGTTTTCCTCTAAGAGTTTGATAGTTTCTGGCCTTACATTGAGGCCTTTAATCCATTTTGAGCTTATTTTTGTGTATGGTGTTAGGGAATGATCTAATCTCATACTTTTACATGTCCCTGTCCAGTTTTCCCAGCACCACTTATTGAAGAGGCTGTCCTTTCTCCACTGTACATTCCTGCCTCCTTTATCAAAGATAAGTTGACCATATGTGCATGGGTTGATCTCTGGGCTTTCTATCCCGTTCCATTGGTCTATCTTTCTGTTTCTGTGCCAGTACCACACTGTCTTGATTACTGTAGCTTTGTAGTATAGTCTGAAGTCAGGGAGCCTGATTCCTCCAGCTCCGTTTTTCGTTCTCAAGATTGCTTTGGCTATTCGGGGTCTTTTTTTTTTCCAAACAAATTTTGAAATTTTTTGTTCTAGTTCTGTGAAAAATGCCACTGGTAGTTTGATAGGGATTGCATTGAATCTGTAGATTGCTTTGGGTAGTAGAGTCATTTTCACAATATTGATTCTTCCAATCCAGAAGCATGGTATATCTCTCCATCTATTTGTATCATCTTTAATCTCTTTCATCAGTGTCTTATAATTTTCTGCATACAGGTCTTTTGTCTCCTTAGGTAGGTTTATTCCTAGATATTTTATTCTTTTTGTTGCAGTGGTAAATGGGAGTGTTTCCTTGATTTCACTTTCAGATTTTTCATCATTAGTATATAGAAATGCCAGAGATTTCTGTGCATTAATTTTGTATCCTGCAACTTTACCAAATTCATTGATTAGCTCTAGTAGTTTTCTGGTAGCATCTTTAGGATTCTCTATGTATAGTATCATGTCATCTGCAAACAGTGACAGCTTTACTTCTTCTTTTCCATTTGGATTCCTTTTATTTCCTTTTCTTCTCTGATTGCTGTGGCTAAAACTTCCAAAACTATGTTGAATAAGAGTACCACACTGTTTTGATTACTGTAGCTTTGTAGTATAGTCTGAAGTCAGGGAGCCTGATTCCTCCAGCTCCGTTTTTCGTTCTCAAGATTGCTTTGGCTATTCGGGGTCTTTTGTTTTTCCAAACAAATTTTGAAATTTTTTGTTCTAGTTCTGTGAAAAATGCCACTGGTAGTTTGATAGGGATTGCATTGAATCTGTAGATTGCTTTGGGTAGTAGAGTCATTTTCACAATATTGATTCTTCCAATCCAGAAGCATGGTATATCTCTCCATCTATTTGTATCATCTTTAATCTCTTTCATCAGTGTCTTATAATTTTCTGCATACAGGTCTTTTGTCTCCTTAGGTAGGTTTATTCCTAGATATTTTATTCTTTTTGTTGCAATGGTAAATGGGAGTGTTTTCTTGATTTCATTTTCAGATGTTTCATCATTAGTGTACAGGAATGCCAGAGATTTCTGTGCATTAATTTTGTATCCTGCTACTTTACCAAATTCATTGATTAGCTCTAGTAGTTTTCTGGTAGCATCTTTAGGATTCTCTATGTATAGTATCATGTCATCTGCAAACAGTGACAGCTTTACTTCTTCTTTTCCGATTTCGATTCCTTTTATTTCCTTTTCTTCTCTGATTGCTGTGGCTAAAACTTCCAAAACTAGGTTGAATAAGAGTGGTGAGCGTGGGCAACCTTGTCTTGTTCTTGATCTTTGTGGAAATGGTTTCAGTTTTCCACCATTGAGGACAATGTTGGCTGTGGGTTTGTCATATATGGCCTTGATTAGGTTGAGGAAAGTTCCCTCTATGCCTACTTTCTGCAGTGTTTTTATCATAAATGGGTGTTGAATTTTGTCAAAAGCTTTCTCTGCATCTATTGAGAGGATCCTATGGTTTTTCTCCTTCAATTTGTTAATATGGTGTACCACATTGATTGATTTGCGTATATTGAGTAATCCTTGCATTCCTGGAATAAACCCCACTTGATCATGGTGTATGATCCTTTTAATGTGCTGTTGGATTCTGTTAGCTAGTCTTATGTTGAGGCTTTTTGCATCTATGTTCATCAGTGATATAGGCCTGTAGTTTTCTTTCTTTGGGACATCCTTGCCTGGTTTTGGTATCAAGGTGATGGTGACCTCGTAGAATGAGTTTGGGAGTGTTCCTTCCCCTGAAATTGTTTGGAAGAGTTTGAGAAGGATGGGTGTTAGCTCTTCTCTAAATGTTTGATCGAATTCGCCTGTGAAGCCATCTGGTCCTGGGCTTTTGTTTGTTGGAAGATTTTTAATCACAGTTTCAATTTCAGGGCTTGTGATTGGTCTATTCATATTTTCTATTTCTTCCTGATTCAGTCTTGGCAGGTTGTGCATTTCTAAGAATTTGTCCATTTCTTCCAGGTTGTCCATTTTATTGGCATAGAGTTGCTTGTAGTAATCTCTCATGATCTTTTGTATTTCTGCAGCGTGAGTTGTTACTTCTCCTTTTTCATTTCTAATTCTATTGATTTGAGTCTTCTCCCTTTTTTTCTTGATGAGTCTGGCTAATGGTCTGTCAATTCCTTAAGTTGATCTTTATGCACAGAATTAGTTACTGTGAACATTACTACTCTTTCCAGAGATTTTCTAATAACTTGGGCCAGAACTGGTTACCAAGGAGCAAGGACCTAATTCCATGCCTCCACACCCTCCCACTGCACCGCACCACACGTCTTACCTCACAAGCTCTAACCTAAATCACAGAGGCACGCGTTTCGTGGACTAACCATCACATCCCCTGGCGGCCTCAGGGGAGTGCTCACGTCCACTGACACCTCCCTTTAGTGCGTCAGCTCGTAGCGGCAGAACTGGGGTGGGGGAGGTTTGTGATCTGGAGCTCAGCACATGCTCAGCAACATGTTTCTCATTTCCGTAGATTTCATGGCTTGCTCTCAGGAATCTGTCGAAAAGGAATAAAAACCACCTGAGAGTCCACATTACCAGATTATGAACTTTTCCCATAGGTTTGAATTGCTTACTTACCTATTATAAATTAACCACAGCTTCATTTGGCCACCAGGTCTTAAGTCTGTTGACAGTTTTCAGCATGACCGAATTGCTCATTTTTCTTGCTTTCAGAAATTGGCTTGGTTGTCTTTAGAGTTGGTGTAAACGTGCCATGTAATAAATGATTTCCACTTAATGGTACAACAGAATTATTGCTTTCTTAGATGTATGTGTAGTAAAAGTCAATATACACGTTTATATAATTTCTTTCCTCAAAATCTTATACTTAATTTAATTTCTAAAAATTGCACATGTAAGTCATGTGTATAACATGCTAAAGTACTTTAACTGTGATCTTAAAACTGAATAAAAAATATTTAATAGAAAATCAGAATATTGGGCTTCCCTGGTGGCGCAGTGTTTGAGAGTCCACCTGCCGATGCAGGGGACGCGGGTTCGTGCCCCGGTCCGGGAAGATCCTACATGCCACGGATTGGCTGGGCCCGTGAGCCATGGCTGCTCAGCCTACGCGTCCGGAGCCCGTGCTCCACAACGGGAGAGGCCACAGCAGTGAGAGGCCCGCGTACCGCAAAAAAATAAAAAATAAAAAAAACCTCAGAATATTTTAGTATTGCAAGAGTTCTGCAGCTCTTAATAGTTTGTAAATCCACTCTCTCATTTGTAATTAACATTCCCAATTCTCTTACTCTATGCCTTTTTATAAGGGAATAGGTAAGACAACTTTCTTTGTTGAAAAGGGTATAAGGTATGACAAAGCCCTGAGATATTTCAGGAAATTGTATTTATTGAGAAACTGACCAAGAACCCACATTTTTCCCTGTTACTGTAAGAAGTCTCCAGAGAAAGATTTTCAAAGACTGTCAGTTCAGTATTCACTGGAAGAAGTCTGGCTATTTTGATCCCTAACTGAATTTACATAGATCATCTACATTTGAACATTCAGAGGTACTTAAGAACATTGCTTTTGTTCTGGACCATATGATGTATTTTAAAATTTAAAGTTGAAACATAACATATAGTGCTTCTTTGCAAATATGAGTCCAAATAAGAACAGAAATCAGTCACTGTAGAAAAACATGTAGCCCAACAGAAATCTTGACTGGGCAAGGAAGCTTCACCTACTTCACCTAGGGACGAACCCGCGTCCCCTGCATCGGCAGGCAGACTCTCAACCACTGCGCCACCAGGGAAGCCCTGAAAGGAATTTTTTATGCAAAGTTTATAATGAGTGTCTACAAATCAGTGAGAAAATTACAAATGCCCAGTTTAAAACTGGGCAAAAGATAAAGACAAGTTATTCACAGAGCAAACTGTATAAATAATAAATCAACACATAAAAAAATGTTCAACCTCACTAGAAATCAGGGAAAAGCCAATTTAAACATGAGATCGTATTTTTAACTTCAAATTGGGGGGGAAAACCGAAAGAGGGAGTGTTGAGGAAGGATTTGGGAACCAGTTCTTTACATATAGTACTGATAAGGTTGTAAATTTCAGGGAAATTTGTGAAGGAACATTTCAAAAGTTTATACATCCAGCTGTTCTACTTCTATAAATCTTTCCTAGAGATATGTGTACCTGTGTGCAAATTTATATTTACAAAAAAATATTTTCTGCTGCGTTGTTGGCGATGACAAAAAATTAGAAGGAACCCAAATTCCCATCAATATGAGTGGTTAAATGACAGTAGAGCCATACTCTAGAATGCTCAGCTTCCAGTAACCAGAATAAGCTCGACCAATGTGCACTGATGTGAAAAATTTCCAAGATACATCTTAACCCCCTTGGTAGTATTCTTTTTTTTTTGGTAATTTAATTTATTTATTTTTGGCTGTGTTGGGTCTTCGTTTCTGTGCGTGGCTTTCTCTAGTTGCGGCGAGCGGGGGCCTCTCTTCATCACGGTGCGCGGGCCTCTCACTGTCGCGGCCTCTCTTGTTGTGGAACACAAGCTCCAGACGCGCAGGCTCAGTAGTTGTGGCCCACGGGCCTAATTGCTCCACGGCATGTGGGATCTTCCCAGACCAGGGCTCGAACCCGTGTCCCCTGCATTGGCAGGCGGATTCTCAACCACTGTGCCACCAGGGAAGCCCCGGTAGTATTCTTCATATCTTAAAATGTGCATACCTATGACACATAAATTCCATGTCTAATTTTCTGTCCTACAAACCTACGAAAAGCTACAGACTTCTGATCAATATCCCACAAACTATTGTCAATTGTAAGAAGTATGTCCAAAAGAAAAAAAAAAGAATCAGAAATCTGTTCAAAACCAGCAGATTTTAAAGAACTTATTATCCCCTCACCCACCTCTGTTCTGCTATAGCAACACTGGAAGACTGCAACTAGGAAAGAGAGCAAGCCTAACTCCCACCTCAAATCTTGTCTCTCAACTACAGGGTATGATGAAGTCATTTAAAAAATATATTTAAAGAAGACTGAACCCTTAGGTGAAAGACCCCAATAAGTTATTTCCCTAAAATAGACAGTAAATAAAGAATTTGGAATGAGTTGCAGTGGAAAGATGTGAAATCTCTTTCTTTGGGTCTTCTTAAAATTATCACATTCCCACATATGTCTGCAGTGTTTTAAATATTTTCCATTTATGTAGTAAACATTGAAAGACAGAAAGACAGAGGTTATTTCCAACTAGATGTTATCCTTTCCCCCCAATGGAACTATGCTTTCCTTTCTAGACACATGAGCTCTCCTTTTTCGAGTCTGAGATTGGAAGTTCTCATGGTTGAATTGTTAACACATTTATCTTTATTTGGGTTGAGTTTGATCCAGCTACTCTGAAGACTATGGTTTCTTCACTAAAAATTGCTTCCATTGTAGATTTATCACCTGGTTGGCAAACGCTGGATAACTTCAGGCACAAGAACATTACTCTGAACCTGGGTGTGGTCAGTGAGATAGAAACCAACATTATTTTTTCCTTCATGATATGAAGTATACTCTATCTTTACTCCCAGGGTTTTGTCCAAAAAACTCATAAAACATAAATTGACTCTGCCCTTCAGACTCCCATGTTCTCCTCCAGTCTACACAGCAAAGTCTAAGTTCAATTACACCAAGACTGATGCCAAATTTCAAAAAACGAGAGCACCCTCCATTTCTGCTAGTGCCAGGTGTGTTGTTCCAGGTGCACAGAAGTATCTTAAAAAGTCTTAGTAAATCTCATTCTACAATAAATAATTACTCAACAAGTTCTCTCTGGACCAGGGTATACTAAGCCAGTGTCTGCTTTCTATTGCAGGCGAAGAAGTTTGTGGTCTTTCATGGAGCTTCCGTTTACCAACCTGGAAATGGCATTCATTTTATTGGCTTTTGTTATCTTTTCCCTCTTTACTCTGGCTTCCATCTACACTGACCCGGATGAGAGGAATGAAGGTAAACAGAGAGAGCTCTTCATAAGAGTCCCCGTTTCCTTTCCCCACCCAATCATCTTTCTTTGATTTGGTTTAGTTTCTATTCTGTATGTGAGAATGAGTTTGTTTTGGGGTGTGCTGTGTGTGTGTGTGTGTATGAGAGAAGGGAGACAGAGAGACAGAGAAAGAGAGTTTTATTAAATGGCCTGAAATATCTACTGTGGCATTTTACCATTATTTATTAAGAGAGGTTTGGAAATGGAAACGATTATTCACATGACTTTTAATCCCAGAATTTTGCAGGTCTTATGCCCTGAATTTTATATCTATATCTATATCTATATCTATATCTAAATCTATATCTATATGTATATGTATATATATAATTTTTCTTTCACCATCCTCCCATCACTGCCCCTCATCCCTGTCCCCGATCAGAAACTTAAAATGTGCAAAAAGCACAATATCTTTCAAAGTCATTAAAGGTAATTTTCACAGGCTAAATGCAAGTTCACAAGAAACAAATTCCATTATCGTATACATATATGGTGTGTGGAGGTGTGCGCTTTTGTTCAACTATAAATAAGAAGGAAAAGAATTAAAGGTTTTTTCCTAATGAGCTCTTGTCAAAGCCCAAACTTTCAAAAAAAATGTAGAAGCGTTTAAAAAACTCAACACCACATGTTTGCTTATTGCCAGTCATAACAATTATTAGCAATAATATGTAATTTAAATGGCAGTTCTTGGTATTTCACTGTAGTTCAGGTCCTACCAAATTTCACACAAAATTAATGGTGACTGACCATTTTTGAGGGCAAAAATTATATACGTATATATATATATATATATATTTATATATATATATATATTTATATATATATATATTTATATATATATATATGGCATATGGTAAGGAAATAATATATGTTTGTAGAGAATAAGATAAAATCATAAAAAGAAAACTGTGCTTCCTAAAATTGTGATACCTCTCCATGAATTTTTGGCTGTGAAAGAAGTGCTCTCTGTAAAAGACAATAGTATTCTCTGTCTTATAAACATACTACACTTACAGAAGTAGAAAACAAGAAGCCACAGTAAACAGACATTTAATTTCTGCTGACATGAAGATTGGGAAGCGTAACTGGAGTCCGTAAAGTCTTTTCCATGCTCCATATTGTTTTAGTTTAAAATGGGTTTGGCTGAAAGAAAGAGTAAGAGCAAAATTGCAGTTACTTTAACTAGATGATAATGTCTTTCTCTCACACATAAAGTTAGCCTGGGGGTAGAAGTTCTCTCCTGACACGACTCCCTGGTATCCTGGACCCAGGCCACACTGTCTTGGTTCCCTCCCATCTCCTATGGCAGCTCCCATGTCCGGCACTGACCCAGCTGGCCCATCTTCCACTATCATCTATGCATGCCTGTCAGCAAGAAGAAGCAAGAGGGCACACCTCTGTCTTTTAAGAGCGCTCCCAGAACCTACACTCACCACTTCCCTTTGGCCAGAATTTAGTCCACGGACATACCGAAAGGAAAGCTGGGAAATGTCATAGTTATTCTGGGAGGCGTGTGTGGAGCAAAAACTTTGGGTTTTGTTCCTAAAGGAAGAGGGGTACAACCAGCAGTGTCTGCCAGACCCGTAGACTCCTAACCATGCATTCACTACGGGGCTGGTAGTCATGAAATTGGGGAATATTTGAGCTAGAAGGAATGTTAAGAGAGCATCTGATTTACTGATGCTTAACCAGAGCTGAATATCAGAAAGGCACCTCATACTTGGGGCCCATCACAAACCCAGCAAATACGCATTTCTGGGTGTCCCACCTGGCCACGTGTCTTTGCACAAGATCCCCTACCCCCCCCCCCGCCATTTTTCTAGCTTTCTTCTCTGGTTAAGAAGCATTGACCAACTATTCATGTTTCAGATGTGACAACAGAGACCCACAAATATTTAGTGAGTTTCTCAGGGGCTCAGTTAATTAGCAGAAGAGCCAAAACTAGAGCACAGACTCCCCGTTGCAGGTTCCTGCCCCCTCTCTGCACTCCCATGACTCCTGAGTTATGATCCATGGACACAGACAGCCAGAAGACTGGGCCAGTCATAGACATTGACCTTTCCTTTACACTTCTGTATTCCGTTTTTCATAAGTTCCTTTTTCTTCTGCTCTATTCCTCCTATATCTGAGGTCTACTTTCCAAGCTAAAGCAATTCCTCCATTTGAATACTGTTCACTAACAGAACTAGACCCAGCTGCCCAAGAATTCTCATCGAAGAACACCCTTGCTTCCCTTCGTGACCACCAGGTCGGTGCCAAGCACAATTTTGCATGAAAGTACAAAATGTATACACTTTCCTAAATGTGGTAAGACCCAGGAGTAAAACCCACCTTCATTAAAATTGCAGGGCTATTTTCATCTCCTTTCTGGCACAAGCAGAGAATTGCAGGAGCCACAAAAATAAACTTAAGAGAGGCAGATTTAATTTCACATGTGTATTTAAAATCTGATAGACTCAGCTATGGGCAATGGAGAATCTAAATCTGAATGGGACTCAGCTCCTATGTCACGGAGCTGATTGTCTCATGGAGGATTCAGTTGTATAACCAGAGCAGACCCAGTGAATGGGCTACCAGAGTTTTCAACTAAGGAGGATGGGGTCAGAATGGAAGCTCTTCCTTGGGGGTATTGCGGTGGGCTTCACGGAAGAGGTGGCCACCCTGATGCAGGTGATATTGACAGAGTAGGGTGGGTGGGGTGCATTCTAACTAAGAATACAGCTTAAGGAAAATTACCTGACCGAAAAAAATGAAATGTATATGAGGAAAAATCAGCTATGGTTTGGAATGTACCTTAAGTCCAACAAGGAATTGAACAGAACTGATCATTGGCCAGAATCTTCTCAAGTCCTTCAGAGGTCAGAAGACGAACAAAGCATTTTAACAGGGAGTCTCTTAAACTTAAGAGATGGGTGCCTCTGACCTCAGCCTCCCACGTGAGAGCAAAGGCTCTCAAGCTCTAACTTGCACATAAGTCACCTAGAGATTTTATGAAAAAGTAGACTACTGTTCAGTAGGTCTGGGTGGGACCTGAGATTCTGCATTTCTAAGAAGCTTCCAGGTGACGACCATGGTCTAGAAGACGAGCCCAGCCACAGATGTGACGCTTGCAGGCCCCAGGGGGCCAAGCTCATCTGTGTGCAGCAGGGGAGGTGGGAGCTTGGCTACGTGGCTGGGCGTCCACGTTCCGTCCCGTAAGCAAGGCCCTACAGGACACGGGGCAGACCCAGAGCTGGAGGGCAGGGCCTCAGCCTCCAGCACAGCGCAGTCTTGCCTCAGGTCCTAACGTGTCAGGAGTGGGTGGATTAAGGTTTAAGAAAATATTTTATATGTTTAGAAGAGTTGAGAGTCATTCTTATATTTTTAGGGAAGAAATTGTATTTAATTAGATTAATTAATTCATCATTTAAGTTGAAGTATAGTTGATTTACAATGTTGTGTTAGTTTTAGGTGTACAGCACAGTGATTCATATATATATATTCTTCTTCAGATTCTTTTCCATTATAGGTTATTACAAAATATTGAGTATAGTTCCCTGTGCTATAGAGTAGGTCCTTAGTGGTTATGAGAGTCACTCTTTAAACATCAGAATCTTGGAGTGTACAGTGAAGGGAGGCCGAGTGGCTCTGCGAGCTCCTCTCTCTCCACTTTCCCATAGAGAAGCCCTGACTGGCCGCTGAGGGCGAGCCACACACACGCCCTCGCGCCCGGCGAACCCGCGCGGTCACTATCATATGACACAGGCTTTGCCGCAGTTCATCTTCCTCCCTGTGTACTTTCCGTTTGCCTTCCTGGAATTCTGCTGCATCACAGAAGCTGGAAGTTCTGATGTTCCATTGAACTCACGATGGAAAGTCTTGACTTGACCGGTCAGAGTAATGAAAGGCAGTCATAGAAATAAAGGTTATTCCGCAGAAGGAGAAGGAGCTGGAAAACGACCAAAACGAAAGTGCCTTCAGTGGCATCCATTGCTAGCAAAGAAACTTCTTGACTTTTCAGAAGAGGAAGAAGAGGAAGACGAAGAGGAGGATATTGATAAGGTTCAACTTGTTGGGGCCGCTGGTCTAGAGCAAGATGGTGAAACTGAAGATGATGAATCACCAGAACAGCGAGCCCGGAGACCAATGAATGCATTTCTCTTATTTTGCAAACGTCATCGCTCTCTTGTACGTCAGGAAGACAGGAACAGGCTTGATAACCGAGGTGCTACCAAGATACTAGCTGATTGGTGGGCTGTTCTCGATCCAAAGGAAAAGCAGAAATACACAGACATGGCCAAGGAGTATAAACATGCATTTATGAAAGCAAATCCTGGCTACAAATGGTGTGCTACCACAAACAAGCCTGTGAAATCCCCAACATCCACTGTCAATCCACGGGAGAAACTATGGGCCTTCCCATCTGACTCTTCAAGAGCCTTGCCAAGCCCCAAGAAAACAAAGCCTGAAGAAATGCCTCAGCTTAACTTTGGGATGGCTGATCCTACTCAAATGGGAGGCCTGAGCATGCTGCTTTTAGCTGGAGAACATGTTCTTGGTACACCAGAGATATCCTCTGGCACTTGCAGGCCTGATGTTTCGGAATCCTCTGAATTGCGTCAGGAGTCACCATTATTTCAGTTTGCCGAGATATCTTCAGGTACCTCCCACCCTGATGTTCCGTCAAAACAATGTCAAGCATCAGCCTTGTTTCAGTTTGCAGAGATCTGTTCGAAGACTTCACAGTTGGGCGGTGCTGAACCTGTAAAACGCTGTGGAGAGTCTGCACTCTTTCAACTGGCAGAGATGTGCCTGGCATCAGAGGGGGTGAAAATGGAAGAATCAAAGCTAATAAAAGCCAAAGAATCAGATGGCGGAAGAATTCAAGAACTGGAGAAGGGCAAGGAAGAAAGAGAAATGAAAATGGAGAAAATAGATGAAGCCAGGTTCCAGAAAGAAGCAGAATTTGAAAAATCAGCTAAGGAAAATGTAAGAGATTCTAAGGAATTAAGAAATTTTGAGGAGCTGCGAATGGATGATATAATGGGTATAAAAATGGAAGCTCCTAAAGCAATTAAAAAGGAAGAATTAGAGGAAGATCAAAAATGTAGTCACTTCCCTGATTTTTCTTACTCTGGCAGTAGCAAGATAATAATAAGCGATGTTCCCAGTAGGAAGGATCACATGTGCCATCCTCATGGCATTAGGATCATCGAGATTCCCACAGCGTTAAGCAAACCAGAAAAGCTAAAAAAGGAAAAGAAGAAAACCAAAATGGATCGACAGGGAAATGATAAATCCACACCCAAGAAGACTTGCAAAAAGAGGCAGTCCTCGGAATCTGATATCGAGAGTGTCATGTACACCATTGAAGCTGTTGCAAAGGGAGACTGGGGCATCGAGAAGCTTGGAGATACCCCTCGCAAGCAGGTGCATACATCCTCGAGTGGCAAGGGAAGCATTTTGGATGCCAAGCCACCAAAGAAGAAAGTGAAATCAAGAGAGAAGAAAATGTCAAAGGAGAGATCCTCAGACACCACCCAAGAGTCAAGACCTCAAGATTTTATCAGTATTTCTGCCAGCAAGAACATTTCTGGTGAGGTCCCAGAGGGTATAAAAGCAGAACCTTTGACCCCTACGGAGGATGCATTACCACCCAGTCTATCGGGACAGGCCAAGCCTGAGGACAGTGAGTGTCACAGAAAAATAGAGACTTGTGGCTCCCGGAAATCTGAGAGGTCTTGCAAAGGTGCTCTTTATAAAACCCTGGTGTCTGAGGGTATGCTCACCTCTCTGCGAGCTAATGTTGGCAGAGGGAAACGAAGGTCAGGAAAAGGAAAGTCCTCTGATCGTGAAGAGTGTTGGCATGAAGAAAGCTGGACATTTCACCAGAGTGGGACCAGTGGAAGCAAGAAGTTCAAGAAGACAAAGCCAAAGGAAGACTCTCTCCTTGGCTCAGCAAAGCTGGATGAAGAATTTGAAAAGAAATTCAACAGCCTCCCTCAGTATAGTCCTGTTACATTTGACCAGAAATGTGTACCTGTCCCAAGAAAAAAGAAGAAGACCGGACATATGTCCTCAGAACCGACCCAAACCAGCAAAGGTCCTTTCTAGTCTCAGAAAAAGAACTTATTCCACAAAATTGTCAGCAAATACAACCACAAAAAGGAGAAGCCTAATGTTCCGGAAAAAGGAAGTGGGGATAAATGGTCAAACAAGCAACTCTTCTTGGCTGCCATTCACCCTACAGAAGCCATATTTTCAGAAGACAGAAACACCACAGAGCCTGCTTATAAGGTTACAAATGCCCCATCCATTCCCAACACTCCAGAGCCAACAAGGGTGCAAGAACCCTTGGTGGGCAGTCAAAAGAGAAAAGCAAGGAAAACCAAGATCACACACCTTGTCAGGACAGCAGATGGCCGGGTATCACCAGCAGGAGGTACTTTGGATGACAAACCAAAGGAACACCTGCAGAGGAGTCTTGTTAAGGTGACCGAGACAGGCTGCAATGACGAATGCTCACACAACCGAGAGGCCACGGAGACGCGGAGCAGCACCCCGGAGATGCCCGCCGTGTCTGCGTTCTTCAGCCTCGCTGTGCCGGCCGAAGTGGCTGCCATGGAAAATGCATAGAAGTCAGAGATCAACTCCGCTCCCCCATGATGGACAGCCAAAAGAAATGCCCCCGACTCCTGTACTTATTTCTTGCGCTGACCAGTGAAGCGCCCTTTAATTGTAAAACATTGTGCTTTACCTACTACCCTAGCCTTGTCTTTATTGAGAGATGCTAGTGAGTCCATGTGGTGGCAGATAGAGACAGCAAACAAGTGCTTGTTGCCCTACACGGCCCAGATTCACTTGAAGCAGAAGTTGGCACCCTGGGCCAGTTTGTTCTTTCAGAACCCAGAGTCTTTGAGGGTGATGTTGTCTGTCTGATAATGAGCAGAAATGGGATGATCCTAGAGCTTTGCTTTCTATGGAAGGCTTTTGATGGTAATAGGTGGTAACTTGGTAAAAGGCTGCCTTTACTGTAGCTCATCCAGCATCTCTTTTACCAACCAGAGAGTGTGAAACTAGTTTCATATATTACCTAGCTATTCTTTCAAAACAAAAACCAAAAGCAAAAAAACAAAAACTGACACACTGCACTAGTTATTATTAGATATTCTTAGTCTTTTTTGTACATGGAGGTTTATGTTCTAAGATGGTTTATATAATAGGCTATACCTACATTTACATTGTAGAATAATATTAAAAAGCCTCTTCCAGAGACTCCCAAACAGCACGGGCAGGCAGATGTACCGCTGTTAGCGGTGTATGCTCGGCCTTGTGGTCCATATATTCTGCACTTTTATATTTGCCACCAGAGTGGTAGTTTGCTGGCACAAAGAGAAAGAGAGAGAAGAAGAAAAATTACAGTTCTTACAAGCAGAATTTTTTTCTTAGCCTTGAGTGACCAAGAAGAATTTGCTTGGGTCCAGTTGTGGCGAATATTTTCCCAGACAGAGGAAGAGTCCAGCAGATTACAGATTACTGATGTTTTCATGCCTTGAGGATTCTTTTATTTTTACACAAGGGTCTGCGTGACCAATGGATCGTTCATACAGACAAAAAAAGAAAAATAGTATTCAGAAGTGACCTTAGGATTACTTCACTATTCAGAACACATTGAAGACACACTCACTTTGTGTGGTCTTTGAGCTACAGCCCTTTTACATCCACCCCAGACAGACTGGACGGGTAGCAATTGCTATGCACAGCCTAATTGGCACTGCAGGTTTTTAGAGCCATTTTGAGTTTTTGTGGTTACGGAGGTATTGATGAGGGAGGTGTGCCTGACCAGAGTGGGACTCGCAGTTATAGATCCACCTGCAAGTTTCCTGTTTCCTTTTCATGTTTTGTTGCTTTTGAACATAAAACCAACCATACATATGCCAGTGCAACTGGATTAACTGGCTTAGAACATTCAACATATTGACTCCATCACCTGACGTTCACAGTATCTTGTTTCTTAGCAACAGATGCAAAGTGATAAATCAAAATTCGTCGGCGGCTACAGATTTTACAGGGTATTTGTTCCATAGCACAAAGTATTTCCCCACTCTTGCATCACAGCACAAACTACCAACTTTTAAGTATTGGATTCCAGCAATAATTTTTACTGGTTTTCAAACTGGCGGAATTTTGATAGTGTTAGTTCAAGTTTGAAACTTTTGAATTAGATCTCTAAATGGTGACAGTTTACAAGGTTTTATCTAGCTATCTTATTTATACTTGACTGAATTGTAATGATGATTTTTTTTCTCATCGTAATTTGACCTAATAGCCATACCAAAAAATGACTCTATTAGTACTGACTAGGTTTAGCTTTTCACGGTTGTAGATGTTACTTCAGTTTCGGTGCTGGAAAATATGTACAACATACTAACAGAATTGAAAAAGAACAGAGAGATTTGGGCTTTTGTTTTTTTCAAAGCAGGTAAAGAGGGCATCAGGGCATTGGAACGGTGTCCTCAAAAATGCATATTCCTTGTGGGCATGGAGGAAGAAGGAATTAGTAAGCAAGGTTAATCAGAGGCAGAAGCTTAGCCCCATTCACACAGAAATAAATCAGGTGAGCAACCCCAGATTTTAGCATGATATTTTTACTACGATGCTGTTGTATTAATATTTTCTAAATTTCGAAACACAAAGTGAATGTTTGAAAATTGCTGGGTCCCAGTGTTGGTGGCTGTTGGAGTTTCTGGACCACTTGCTAGCAGTGATTTAAAAATTATAATTAGCTAAAATCCAAAAAAAAAAATAAAATCAACAACAAAAGTTGTTTGGTGCAGAACATGCACCTTGACAATGGCACTAACTTGTTATTCTCTAGAACATGTTAGAATAGGTCTATTTTTGCCAGTGCCCTCTCCTCCAGTCCTCTGATTACATTTCACTAGAGTTCCTTAACAGAGTGCTGTATATTCATGGGACCTTTCTTAAAAAGAAGCAAAACAAAAGATGACTTTTTTCTATGTGATTAATATATCTTACTTGATCTGCTTTTCCTAAACCTCAGTGGCTTTTCCCTTAGGCAGGGGTCGGGGTGGAGGGCGACCTACTGGATACGACTGTTTTCAGGTACTTTAGAAAAAAAAAAACCCACCTTTTTGTAGACATGCTTAATTTTTAAGCGGTTAGGCACTGAGAGTAGCAGAAATCCTGCAAAGCTCTATAGTCTTTTAGACACTCACCTTGTCATTTCTCTGAGTAATGTCTTGATTTCAAAAATAGTGCTTTTCTCATGCCCTGAATCCACTGGAGAGGGGTGTTGGTATTTTCAGGTAACAACATTTGTGAGCACAAATATTGCAGACCAACATGTAGTTCCCTTCCAAATTTATCATTTTCATTTCACTTCTCTCATTCTTTTTTATTTTAGAAAATCATATTGCTATGGTGTGTACCTTAATCTGCCAGCAAACACCATCTACACTAACATTTGTCCCACAAGCATCCTCAAGAGAAAAAGTTGTTGCACCTTATATATATTTCAAGCAAACCAAAATATGATGCTCTTCTGCCTTTGTTTTATTCTAAATTGTTGTATCATATCTTTCTGAAACCATTCTGAATCTAGTTGAAATTCTCAATATTTATGCTTTTACCTTAATTTCTAGATTCAAACCTGTATATAAATCTTTGGAACAAAATTGTCCTAGCCCTTCTCTGTGTTGCTGGAAGTGGATGATTTAGTCTCAGATGGAGACACAGTACTGTTCCAGTTTTCTTTAGCCTTTTATTTATTTAGTTATTCTGGGTATTTTCCTATGTAATTTTGAAGTGTGTAGAGTATACTATAGTTACTGAAGCTGCAGCTCCAAGAAGCTGAGTGAAAGAGAGAAAATACTGTAAGACGCCCTTCTTAAGTGTTTATTTGTTTGGATAACTGTAATGAGGCCAGGAAAAGGCAAAAGGTCCCACAGCCACTTTGAAGACACAGGTTCTTATCCCCAAACTAGGTTAGGTCCCAGATTTTAGATGAAAATGGTGAATTCTTTAAAGCCCTCTTTTTTAAAAGGATATATCATACCATTGTAATTCTGACAGTCTTTTCCCCCCCGAAAATTTATTTATTTAATTCCGTCAGATGAGCTTTCTACCAGTGCCCCCTCAAAGCCATGCTCAACTCATTCCCACGTTATCACTGTTATTATAGTTCCTGCCATTCAAACTGCTGCCGAGAAAAAAAGTGATCGAACACTGTGAACAAAATGAAGCATCTGAACGGGTCTGGTTATTTAGAATCCAACTTGTGTAATCCCTGTCACTCTCTTATCAAGTCAGATGCTACTCTGCCTGAGTCATAGAAAATTTTGTTTGCACTCTGTAGTCCTTGGCTCATCCTCTGGAAATGTTTGCACCTATGTAAAATCTCAAGCAGATTATAAATCGATACAGCACTAGGAGTAAGCTGAAAACTGAATGACATGTTTTGTCTATACAGTTCCGGGAGAGGGATGGGGAATATCAAGTAGCTCTGTTCCAAGTTTGGCATTTGGCATTAATGTGAAGCAGTGGGACCATGCTGCCTGTTAAACTACTGTATGAATCCTAAGTGTTCTGGAGACCAGCAGCTGGAGGCTGGAGGCCAGCATCCATACAGCAAAGGGGAAGCATCGCCGCTTCTTGGGGGAAAAGGAAGGAAGTCGTGCAAGGCCTGGAGTCATCATTTGTAAAGGGGAAGTCGGGGTGTACGTGATGCTGTGAGAAGGTTCACTTTTGATTGCACTGCTTCACAGAGCCCTCAGATAAGGCCAATCCTAATGGGCTACCTCGGCTTTAACGGTTAATTCCAGTAAGTCCTGTTTGAAAGGTTTGTCTTTTTTTGCTTCTACCGTCAGGGCCACTGTTTTCCACTGCAGTGTTTTGACTTCCCAAACCACCTTCTCCAGAGAGAACAATGTATTGCTGAAAATGGGCAGTAGAAGCAAATGCTCTTATTACATTTGACCTATAAAGTATTCAGAGTGACTGTTAGGTGGGAATTAAAATTTAGCTTTCCCCACATAGGATCTTGTTTTGCACCTTATAAAGAGTGTACTAATTGTTAATTAGGTGTTGCTTTTATTTAGACAAGCATTCCCAAAGAATTAGATTTGGATTTTGTGTTTCTTTGAGTTTGGGGATTTTTTATTTTACAGTTATCTTATTTAGATTGACTAACCTCATACTTACAATAAAAAAAGAAACAGTGGTTCAGTTCATCTTACCAGATATGTCTGGTGATGTATTCAGAGTCTGATGGACTGCTTTGCTTTTATATAGTTTGGAAGTGATAGTGAAGTTTATTATACCCCATATTAAATGACCTTGTCCTTTTCACTGGGGACATTATCTTACATTTTAGAAACAGAAGCAGCAAAAGAGTGAACAACAAGACAAGTACATTTGATTCCCCTCATACACCTCCATCTGTTTGTGCTACGCTTTCCTTAAAAATATCAATATACATTTTCTTCACACATACAAAAAGTTTCCTCTCCTGGCCAAATTTTATTTCTGGTGGTATGATTTATAATAATAACAGAAAAGAGGAAACCTTGTACTTAGAAGTTCGGTGGCCACTGTTTCCTTGTTGCAGTCAGTGGTCAAAATTGATCCTGCCCTGAAGTTGATCTTTTTTATTTATTTATTTATTTATTTATTTATTTATTAGTTTCTGCTTAATAACAAAGTGAATCAGTCATACATATACATCTGTTCCCACATCCCTTCCCTCATGCATCTCCCTCCCTCCCACCCTCCCCATCCCACCCCTCCAGGCGGTCACAAAGCACCGAGCTGATCTCCCTGTGCTCTGCGGCTGCTTCCCACTATCTATCTACCTTACGTTTGGTAGTGTATATATGTCCATGCCTCTCTTTCGCTTTGTCACAGCTTACCCTTCCCCCTCCCCATATCCTCAAGTCCATTCTCAAGTTAGGTCTGTGTCTTTATGCCCGTTTTACCCCTAGGTTCTTCATGACATTTTAAAAAAAAATTCCATATATATGTGTTAGCATACGGTATTTGTCTGTCTCTTTCTGACTTACTTCACTCTGTATGACAGACTCTAGGTCTATCCACCTCATTACAAATAGCTCAGTTTCGTTTCTTTTTATGGCTGAGTAATATTCCATTGTATATATGTGCCACATCTTCTTTATCCATTCATCGGATGATGGACACTTAGGTTGTTTCTATCTCCGGGCTATTGTGAATAGAGCTGCAATGAACATTTTGGTACATGGTCTCTTTTTGAATTATGGTTTTCTCAGGGTATATGCCTCGTAGTGGGATTGCTGGGTCATATGGTAGTTCTATTTTTAGTTTTTTAAGGAACCTCCATACTGTTCTCCATAGTGGCTGTACCAATTCACATTCCCACCAGCGGTGCAAGAGTGTTCCCTTTCTCCACACCCTCTCCAGCATTTATTGTTTCTAGATTTCTTGATGATGGCGATTCTGACTGGTGTGAGATGATATCTCATTGTAGTTTTGATTTGCATTTCTCTAATGATTAATGATGTTGAGCATCCTTTCATGTGTTTGTTGGCAGTCTGTATATCTTCTTTGGAGAAATGCCTATTTAAGTCTTCTGCCCATTTTTGGATTGGGTTGTTTGTTTTTTTGCTATTGAGCTGCATGAGCTGCTTATAAATTTTGGAGATTAATCCTTTGTCAGTTGCTTCATTTGCAAATATTTTCTCCCATGCTGAGGGTTGTCTTTTGGTCTTGTTTATGGTTTCCTTTGCTGTGCAAAAGCTTTGAAGTTTCATGAGGTCCCATTTGTTTATCTTTGTTTTTATTTCCATTTCTCTAGGAGGTGGGTCCAAAAGGATCTTGCTGTGATTTATGTCATAGAGTGTTCTGCCTATGTTTTCCTCTAAGAGTTTGATAGTTTCTGGCCTTACATTGAGGTCTTTAATCCATTTTGAGCTTATTTTTGTGTATGGTGTTAGGGAATGATCTAATCTCATACTTTTACATGTCCCTGTCCAGTTTTCCCAGCACCACTTATTGAAGAGGCTGTCCTTTCTCCACTGTACATTCCTGCCTCCTTTATCAAAGATAAGTTGACCATATGTGCATGGGTTGATCTCTGGGCTTTCTATCCCATTCCATTGATCTATCTTTCTGTTTCTGTGCCAGTACCACACTGTCTTGATTACTGTAGCTTTGTAGTATAGTCTGAAGTCAGGGAGCCTGATTCCTCCGGCTCCGTTTTTCGTTCTCAAGATTGCTTTGGCTATTCGGGGTCTTTTTTTTTTCCAAACAAATTTTGAAATTTTTTGTTCTAGTTCTGTGAAAAATGCCACTGGTAGTTTGATAGGGATTGCATTGAATCTGTAGATTGCTTTGGGTAGTAGAGTCATTTTCACAATATTGATTCTTCCAATCCAGAAGCATGGTATATCTCTCCATCTATTTGTATCATCTTTAATCTCTTTCATCAGTGTCTTATAATTTTCTGCATACAGGTCTTTTGTCTCCTTAGGTAGGTTTATTCCTAGATATTTTATTCTTTTTGTTGCAATGGTAAATGGGAGTGTTTTCTTGATTTCCTTTTCAGATGTTTCATCATTAGTGTACAGGAATGCCAGAGATTCCTGTGCATTAATTTTGTATCCTTCTACTTTACCAAATTCATTGATTAGCTCTAGTAGTTTTCTGGTAGCATCTTTAGGATTCTCTATGTATAGTATCATGTCATCTGCAAACAGTGACAGCTTTACTTCTTCTTTTCCGATTTGGATTCCTTTTATTTCCTTTTCTTCTCTGATTGCTGTGGCTAAAACTTCCAAAACTAGGTTGAATAAGAGTGGTGAGAGTGGGCAACCTTGTCTTGTTCTTGATCTTTGTGGAAATGGTTTCAGTTTTCCACCATTGAGGACAATGTTGGCTGTGGGTTTGTCATATATGGCCTTGATTAGGTTGAGGAAAGTTCCCTCTATGCCTACTTTCTGCAGTGTTTTTATCATAAATGGGTGTTGAATTTTGTCAAAAGCTTTCTCTGCATCTATTGAGAGGATCCTATGGTTTTTCTCCTTCAATTTGTTAATATGGTGTATCACATTGATTGATTTGCGTATATTGAGTAATCCTTGCATTCCTGGAATAAACCCCACTTGATCATGGTGTATGATCCTTTTAATGTGCTGTTGGATTCTGTTAGCTAGTCTTATGTTGAGGCTTTTTGCATCTATGTTCATCAGTGATATAGGCCTGTAGTTTTCTTTCTTTGGGACATCCTTGCCTGGTTTTGGTATCAAGGTGATGGTGACCTCGTAGAATGAGTTTGGGAGTGTTCCTTCCTCTGAAATTGTTTGGAAGAGTTTGAGAAGGATGGGTGTTAGCTCTTCTCTAAATGTTTGATCGAATTCGCCTGTGAAGCCATCTGGTCCTGGGCTTTTGTTTGTTGGAAGATTTTTAATCACAGTTTCAATTTCAGGGCTTGTGATTGGTCTATTCATATTTTCTATTTCTTCCTGATTCAGTCTTGGCAGGTTGTGCATTTCTAAGAATTTGTCCATTTCTTCCAGGTTGTCCATTTTATTGGCATAGAGTTGCTTGTAGTAATCTCTCATGATCTTTTGTATTTCTGCAGCGTGAGTTGTTACTTCTCCTTTTTCATTTCTAATTCTATTGATTTGAGTCTTCTCCCTTTTTTTCTTGATGAGTCTGGCTAATGGTCTGTCAATTCCTTAAGTTGATCTTTATGCACAGAATTAGTTACTGTGAACATTACTACTCTTTCCAGAGATTTTCTAATAACTTGGGCCAGAACTGGTTACCGAGGAGCAAGGACCTAATTCCATGCCTCCACACCCTCCCACTGCACCGCACCACACGTCTTACCTCACAAGCTCTAACCTAAATCACAGAGGCACGCGTTTCGTGGACTAACCATCACATCCCCTGGCGGCCTCAGGGGAGTGCTCACGTCCACTGACACCTCCCTTTAGTGCGTCAGCTCGTAGCGGCAGAACTGGGGTGGGGGAGGTTTGTGATCTGGAGCTCAGCACATGCTCGGCAACATGTTTCTCATTTCCTTAGCATTCATGGCTTGCTCTCAGGAATCTGTCGAAAAGGAATAAAAACCACCTGAGAGTCCACATTACCAGATTATGAACTTTTCCCATAGGTTTGAATTGCTTACTTACCTATTATAAATTAACCACAGCTTCATTTGGCCACCAGGTCTTAAGTCTGTTGACAGTTTTCAGCATGACCGAATTGCTCATTTTTCTTGCTTTCAGAAATTGGCTTGGTTGTCTTTAGAGTTGGTGTAAACGTGCCATGTAATAAATGATTTCCACTTAATGGTACAACAGAATTATTGGTTTCTTAGATGTTTGTGTAGTAAAAGTCAATATACACGTTTATATAATTTCTTTCCTCAAAATCTTATACTTAATTTAATTTCTAAAAATTGCACATGTAAGTCATGTGTATAACATGCTAAAGTACTTTAACTGTGATCTTAAAACTGAATAAAAAATATTTAATAGAAAATCAGAATATTGGGCTTCCCTGGTGGTGCAGTGTTTGAGAGTCCACCTGCCGATGCAGGGGACGCGGGTTCGTGCCCCGGTCCGGGAAGATCCTACATGCCGCGGAGTGGCTGGGCCCGTGAGCCATGGCTGCTGAGCCTACGCGTCCGGAGCCCGTGCTCCACAACGGGAGAGGCCACAGCAGTGAGAGGCCCGCGTACCGCAAAAAAATAAAAAATAAAAAAAAACTCAGAATATTTTAGTATTGCAAGAGTTCTGCAGCTCTTAATAGTTTGTAAATCCACTATCTCATTTGTAATTAACATTCTCAATTCTCTTACTCTATGCCTTTTTATAAGGGAATAGTTAAGACAACTTTCTTTGTTGAAAAGGGTATAAGGTATGACAAAGCCCTGAGATATTTCAGGAAATTGTATTTATTGAGAAACTGACCAAGAACCCACATTTTTCCCTGTTACTGTAAGAAGTCTCCAGAGAAAGATTTTCAAAGACTGTCAGTTCAGTATTCACTGGAAGAAGTCTGGCTCTTTTGATCCCTAACTGAATTTACATAGATCATCTACATTTGAACATTCAGAGGTACTTAAGAACATTGCTTTTGTTCTGGACCATATGATGTATTTTAAAATTTAAAGTTGAAACATAACATATAGTGCTTCTTTGCAAATATGAGTCCAAATAAGAACAGAAATCAGTCACTGTAGAAAAACATGTAGCCCAACAGAAATCTTGACTGGGCAAGGAAGCTTCACCTACTTCACCTAGGGACGAACCCGCGTCCCCTGCATCGGCAGGCAGACTCTCAACCACTGCGCCACCAGGGAAGCCCTGAAAGGAATTTTTTATCCAAAGTTTATAATGAGTGTCTACAAATCAGTGAGAAAATTACAAATGCCCAGTTTAAAACTGGGCAAAAGATAAAGACAAGTTATTCACAGAGCAAACTGTATAAATAATAAATCAACACATAAAAAATGTTCAACCTCACTAGAAATCAGGGAAAAGCCAATTTAAACATGAGATCGTATTTTTAACTTCAAATTGGGGGGAAAACCGAAAGAGGGAGTGTTGAGGAAGGATTTGGGAACCAGTTCTTTACATATAGTACTGATAAGGTTGTAAATTTCAGGGAAATTTGTGAAGGAACATTTCAAAAGTTTATACATCCAGCAGTTCTACTTCTATAAATCTTTCCTAGAGATATGTGTACCTGTGTGCAAATTTATATTTACAAAAAAATATTTTCTGCTGCGTTGTTGGCAATGACAAAAAATTAGAAGGAACCCAAATTCCCATCAATATGAGTGGTTAAATGACAGTAGAGCCATACTCTAGAATGCTCAGCTTCCAGTAACCAGAATAAGCTCGACCAATGTGCACTGATGTGAAAAATTTCCAAGATACATCTTAACCCCCTTGGTAGTATTCTTTTTTTTTTTTTTTTAATTTAATTTATTTATTTTGGGCTGTGTTGGGTCTTCGTTTCTGTGCGTGGCTTTCTCTAGTTGCGGCGAGCGGGGGCCTCTCTTCATCACGGTGCGCGGGCCTCTCACTGTCGCGGCCTCTCTTGTTGTGGAACACAAGCTCCAGATGCGCAGGCTCAGTAGTTGTGGCCCACGGGCCTAGTTGCTCCACGGCATGTGGGATCTTCCCAGACCAGGGCTCGAACCCGTGTCCCCTGCATTGGCAGGCGGATTCTCAACCACTGCGCCACCAGGGAAGCCCCGGTAGTATTCTTCATATCTTAAAATGTGCATACCTATGACACATAAATTCCATGTCTAATTTTCTGTCCTACAAACCTACGAAAAGCTACAGACTTCTGATCAATATCCTCCAAACTATTGTCAATTGTAAGAAGTATGTCCAAAAGAAAAAAAAAGAATCAGAAATCTGTTCAAAACCAGCAGATTTTAAAGAACTTATTATCCCCTCACCCACCTCTGTTCTGCTATAGCAACACTGGAAGACTGCAACTAGGAAAGAGAGCAAGCCTAACTCCCACCTCAAATCTTGTCTCTCAACTACAGGGTATGATGAACTCATTTAAAAAATATATTTAAAGGAGACTGAACCCTTAGGTGAAAGACCCCAATAAGTTATTTCCCTAAAATAGACAGTAAATAAAGACTTTGGAATGCGTTGCAGTGGAAAGATGTGAAATCTCTTTCTTTGGGTCTTCTTAAAATTATCACATTCCCACATATGTCTGCAGTGTTTTAAATATTTTCCATTTATGTAGTAAACATTGAAAGACAGAAAGACAGAGGTTATTTCCAGCTAGATGTTATCCTTTCCCCCCAATGGAACTATGCTTTCCTTTCTAGACACATGAGCTCTCCTTTTTCGAGTCTGAGATTGGAAGTTCTCATGGTTGAATTGTTAACACATTTATCTTTATTTGGGTTGAGTTTGATCCAGCTACTCTGAAGACTATGGTTTCTTCACTAAAAATTGCTTCCATTGTAGATTTATCACCTGGTTGGCAAACGCTGGATAACTTCAGGCACAAGAACATTACTCTGAACCTGGGTGTGGTCAGTGAGATAGAAACCAACATTTTTTTTCCTTCATGATATGAAATATACTCTAACTTTACTCCCAGGGTTTTGTCCAAAAAACTCATAAAACATAAATTGACTCTGCCCTTCAGACTCCCATGTTCTCCTCCAGTCTACACAGCAAAGTCTAAGTTCAATTACACCAAGACTGATGCCAAATTTCAAAAAACGAGAGCACCCTCCATTTCTGCTAGTGCCAGGTGTGTTGTTCCAGGTGCACAGAAGTATCTTAAAAAGTCTTAGTAAATCTCATTCTACAATAAATAATTACTCAACAAGTTCTCTCTGGACCAGGGTATACTAAGCCAGTGTCTGCTTTCTATTGCAGGCGAAGAAGTTTGTGGTCTTTCATGGAGCTTCCATTTACCAACCTGGAAATGGCATTCATTTTATTGGCTTTTGTTATCTTTTCCATCTTTTTTTTTTTTTTTCTTTTTGCGGTATGTGGGCCTCTCACTGTTGTGGCCTCTCCCGTTGCGGAGCACAGGCTCCGGATGCGCAGGCCCAGCGGCCATGGCTCACGGGCCCAGCCGCTCCGCGGCATATGGGATCCTCCCAGACCGGGGCACGAACCCGTATCCCCTGCATCGGCAGGCGGACTCTTAACCACTTGCGCCACCAGGGAGGCCCTCTTTTCCCTCTTTACTCTGGCTTCCATCTACACTGACCCGGATGAGAGGAATGAAGGTAAACACAGAGAGCTCTTCATAAGAGTCCCCGTTTCCTTTCCCCACCCAGTCATCTTTCTTTGATTTGGTTTAGTTTCTATTCTGTATGTGAGAATGAGTTTGTTTTGGGGTGTGCTGTGTGTGTGTGTGTGTATGAGAGAAGGGAGACAGAGAGACAGAGAAAGAGAGTTTTATTAAATAGCCAGAAATATCTACTGTGGCATTTTACCATTATTTATTAAGAGAGGTTTGGAAATGGAAACGATTATTCACATGACTTTTAATCCCAGAATTTTGCAGGTCTTATGCCCTGAATTTTATATCTATATCTATATCTATATCTATATCTCTCTATATATGTATATGTATATATATAATTTTTCTTTCACCATCCTCCCATCACTGCCCCTCATCCCTGTCCCCCATCAGAAACTTAAAATGTGCAAAAAGCACAATATCTTTCAAAGTCATTAAAGGAAATTTTCACAGGCTAAATGCAAGTTCACAAGAAACAAATTCCATTATCGTATACATATATGGTGTGTGGAGGTGTGCGCTTTTGTTCAACTATAAATAAGAAGGAAAAGAATTAAAGGTCTTTTCCTAATGAGCTCTTGTCAAAGCCCAAACTTTCAAAAAAAATGTAGAAGCGTTTAAAAAACTCAACACCACATGTTTGCTTATTGCCAGTCATAACAATTATTAGCAATAATATGTAATTTAAATGGCAGTTCTTGGTATTTCACTGTAGTTCAGGTCCTACCAAATTTCACACAAAATTAATGGTGACTGACCATTTTTGAGGGCAAAAATTATATATGTGTATATATATATATATATATATATATATATATATATTTATATATTTATATATATATATATATGGCATATGGTAAGGAAATAATATATGTTTGTAGAGAATAAGATAAAATCATAAAAAGAAAACTGTGCTTCCTAAAATTGTGATACCTCTCCATGAATTTTTGGCTGTGAAAGAAGTGCTCTCTGTAAAAGACAATAGTATTCTCTGTCTTATAAACATACTACACTTACAGAAGTAGAAAACAAGAAGCCACAGTAAACAGACATTTAATTTCTGCTGACATGAAGATTGGGAAGCGTAACTGGAGTCCGTAAAGTCTTTTCCATGCTCCATATTGTTTTAGTTTAAAATGGGTTTGGCTGAAAGAAAGAGTAAGAGCAAAATTGCAGTTACTTTAACTAGATGATAATGTCTTTCTCTCACACATAAAGGAAGCCTGGGGGTAGAAGTTCCCTCCTGACACGACTCCCTGGTATCCTGGACCCAGGCCACACTGTCTTGGTTCCCTCCCATCTCCTATGGCAGCTCCCATGTCCGGCACTGACCCAGCTGGCCCATCTTCCACTATCATCTATGCATGCCTGTCAGCAAGAAGAAGCAAGAGGGCACACCTCTGTCTTTTAAGAGCGCTCCCAGAACCTACACTCACCACTTCCCTTTGGCCAGAATTTAGTCCACGGACATACCGAAAGGAAAGCTGGGAAATGTCATAGTTATTCTGGGAGGCGTGTGTGGAGCAAAAACTTTGGGTTTTGTTCCTAAAGGAAGAGGGGTACAACCAGCAGTGTCTGCCAGACCCGTAGACTCCTAACCATGCATTCACTACGGGGCTGGTAGTCATGAAATTGGGGAATATTTGAGCTAGAAGGAATGTTAAGAGAGCATCTGATTTACTGATGCTTAACCAGAACTGAATATCAGAAAGGCACCTCATACTTGGGGCCCATCACAAACCCAGCAAATACGCATTTCTGGGTGTCCCACCTGGCCACGTGTCTTTAAACAAGATCCCCTACCCCCCCCCCCATTTTTCTAGCTTTCTTCTCTGGTTAAGAAGCATTGACCAACTATTCATGTTTCAGATGTGACAACAGAGACCCACAAATGTTTAGTGAGTTTCTCAGGGGCTCAGTTAATTAGCAGAAGAGCCAAAACTAGAGCACAGACTCCCCGTTGCAGGTTCCTGCCCCCTCTCTGCACTCCCATGACTCCTGAGTTATGATCCATGGACACAGACAGCCAGAAGACTGGGCCAGTCATAGACATTGACCTTTCCTTTACACTTCTGTATTCCGTTTTTCATAAGTTCCTTTTTCTTCTGCTCTATTCCTCCTATATCTGAGGTCTACTTTCCAAGCTAAAGCAATTCCTCCATTTGAATACTGTTCACTAACAGAACTAGACCCAGCTGCCCAAGAATTCTCATCGAAGAACACCCTTGCTTCCCTTCGTGACCACCAGGTCGGTGCCAAGCACAATTTTGCATGAAAGTACAAAATGTATACACTTTCCTAAATGTGGTAAGACCCAGGAGTAAAACCCACCTTCATTAAAATTGCAGGGCTATTTTCATCTCCTTTCTGGCACAAGCAGAGAATTGCAGGAGCCACAAAAATAAACTTAAGAGAGGCAGATTTAATTTCACATGTGTATTTAAAATCTGATAGACTCAGCTATGGGCAATGGAGAATCTAAATCTGAATGGGACTCAGCTCCTATGTCAGGGAGCTGATTGTCTCATGGAGGATTCAGTTGTATAACCAGAGCAGACCCAGTGAATGGGCTACCAGAGTTTTCAACTAAGGAGGATGGGGTCAGAACGGAAGCTCTTCCTTGGGGGTATTGCGGTGGGCTTCACGGAAGAGGTGGCCACCCTGATGCAGGTGATATTGACAGAGTAGGGTGGGTGGGGTGCATTCTAACTAAGAATACAGCTTAAGGAAAATTACCTGACCGAAAAAAATGAAATGTATAAGAGGAAAAATCAGCTATGGTTTGGAATGTACCTTAAGTCCAACAAGGAATTGAACAGAACTGATCATTGGCCAGAATCTTCTCAAGTCCTTCAGAGGTCAGAAGACGAACAAAGCATTTTAACAGGGAGTCTCTTAAACTTAAGAGATGGGTGCCTCTGACCTCAGCCTCCCACGTGAGAGCAAAGGCTCTCAAGCTCTAACTTGCACATAAGTCACGTAGAGATTTTATGAAAAAGTAGACTACTGTTCAGTAGGTCTGGGTGGGACCTGAGATTCTGCATTTCTAAGAAGCTTCCAGGTGACGACCATGGTCTAGAAGACGAGCCCAGCCACAGATGTGACGCTTGCAGGCCCCAGGGGGCCAAGCTCATCTGTGTGCAGCAGGGGAGGTGGGAGCTTGGCTACGTGGCTGGGCGTCCACGTTCCGTCCCGTAAGCAAGGCCCTACAGGACACGGGGCAGACCCAGAGCTGGAGGGCAGGGCCTCAGCCTCCAGCACAGCGCAGTCTTGCCTCAGGTCCTAACGTGTCAGGAGTGGGTGGATTAAGGTTTAAGAAAATATTTTATATGTTTAGAAGAGTTGAGAGTCATTCTTATTTTTTTAGGGAAGAAATTGTATTTAATTAGATTAATTAATTCATCATTTTAAGTTGAAGTATAGTTGATTTACAATGTTGTGTTAGTTTTAGGTGTACAGCACAGTGATTCATATATATATATTCTTCTTCAGATTCTTTTCCATTATAGGTTATTACAAAATATTGAGTATAGTTCCCTGTGCTATAGAGTAGGTCCTTAGTGGTTATGAGAGTCACTCTTTAAACAGCAGAATCTTGGAGTGTACAGTGAAGGGAGGCCGAGTGGCTCCGCGAGCTCCTCTCTCTCCACTTTCCCATAGAGAAGCCCTGACTGGCCGCTGAGGGCGAGCCACACACACGCCCTCGCGCCCGGCGAACCCGCGCGGTCAGTATCATAGGACACAGGCTTTGCCGCAGTTCATCTTCCTCCCTGTGTACTTTCCGTTTGCCTTCCTGGAATTCTGCTGCATCACAGAAGCTGGAAGTTCCGATGTTCCATTGAACTCACGATGGAAAGTCTTGACTTGACCGGTCAGAGTAATGAAAGGCAGTCATAGAAATAAAGATTATTCCGCAGAAGGAGAAGGAGCTGGAAAACGACCAAAACGAAAGTGCCTTCAGTGGCATCCATTGCTAGCAAAGAAACTTCTTGACTTTTCAGAAGAGGAAGAAGAGGAAGACCAAGAGGAGGATATTGATAAGGTTCAACTTCTTGGGGCCGCGGGTCTAGAGCAAGATGGTGAAACTGAAGATGATGAATCACCAGAACAGCGAGCCTGGAGACCAATGAATGCATTTCTCTTATTTTGCAAACGTCATCGCTCTCTTGTACGTCAGGAACACAGGAACAGGCTTGATAACCGAGGTGCTACCAAGATACTAGCTGATTGGTGGGCTGTTCTCGATCCAAAGGAAAAGCAGAAATACACAGACATGGCCAAGGAGTATAAACATGCATTTATGAAAGCAAATCCTGGCTACAAATGGTGTGCTACCACAAACAAGCCTGTGAAATCCCCAACATCCACTGTCAATCCACGGGAGAAACTGTGGGCCTTCCCATCTGACTCTTCAAGAGCCTTGCCAAGCCCCAAGAAAACAAAGCCTGAAGAAATGCCTCAGCTTAACTTTGGGCTGGCTGATCCTACTCAAATGGGAGGCCTGAGCATGCTGCTTTTAGCTGGAGAACATGTTCTTGGTACACCAGAGATATCCTCTGGCACTTGCAGGCCTGATGTTTCAGAATCCTCTGAATTGCGTCAGGAGTCACCATTATTTCAGTTTGCCGAGATATCTTCAGGTACCTCCCACCCTGATGTTCCGTCAAAACAATGTCAAGCATCAGCCTTGTTTCAGTTTGCAGAGATCTGTTCGAAGACTTCACAGTTGGGCGGTGCTGAACCTGTAAAACGCTGTGGAGAGTCTGCACTCTTTCAACTGGCAGAGATGTGCCTGGCATCAGAGGGGGTGAAAATGGAAGAATCAAAGCTAATAAAAGCCAAAGAATCAGATGGCGGAAGAATTCAAGAACTGGAGAAGGGCAAGGAAGAAAGAGAAATGAAAATGGAGAAAATAGATGAAGCCAGGTTCCAGAAAGAAGCAGAATTTGAAAAATCAGCTAAGGAAAATGTAAGAGATTCTAAGGAATTAAGAAATTTTGAGGAGCTGCGAATGGATGATATAATGGGTATAAAAATGGAAGCTCCTAAAGCAATTAAAAAGGAAGAATTAGAGGAAGATCAAAAATGTAGTCACTTCCCTGATTTTTCTTACTCTGGCAGTAGCAAGATAATAATAAGCGATGTTCCCAGTAGGAAGGATCACATGTGCCATCCTCATGGCATTAGGATCATCGAGATTCCCACAGCGTTAAGCAAACCAGAAAAGCTAAAAAAGGAAAAGAAGAAAACCAGAATGGATCGACAGGGAAATGATAAATCCACACCCAAGAAGACTTGCAAAAAGAGGCAGTCCTCGGAATCTGATATCGAGAGTGTCATGTACACCATTGAAGCTGTTGCAAAGGGAGACTGGGGCATCGAGAAGCTTGGAGATACCCCTCGCAAGCAGGTGCATACATCCTCGAGTGGCAAGGGAAGCATTTTGGATGCCAAGCCACCAAAGAAGAAAGTGAAATCAAGAGAGAAGAAAATGTCAAAGGAGAGATCCTCAGACACCACCCAAGAGTCAAGACCTCAAGATTTTATCAGTATTTCTGCCAGCAAGAACATTTCTGGTGAGGTCCCAGAGGGTATAAAAGCAGAACCTTTGACCCCTACGGAGGATGCATTACCACCCAGTCTATCGGGACAGGCCAAGCCTGAGGACAGTGAGTGTCACAGAAAAATAGAGACTTGTGGCTCCCGGAAATCTGAGAGGTCTTGCAAAGGTGCTCTTTATAAAACCCTGGTGTCTGAGGGTATGCTCACCTCTCTGCGAGCTAATGTTGGCAGAGGGAAACGAAGGTCAGGAAAAGGAAAGTCCTCTGATCATGAAGAGTGTTGGCATGAAGAAAGCTGGACATTTCACCAGAGTGGGACCAGTGGAAGCAAGAAGTTCAAGAAGACAAAGCCAAAGGAAGACTCTCTCCTTGGCTCAGCAAAGTTGGATGAAGAATTTGAAAAGAAATTCAACAGCCTCCCTCAGTATAGTCCTGTTACATTTGACCAGAAATGTGTACCTGTCCCAAGAAAAAAGAAGAAGACCGGACATATGTCCTCAGAACCGACCAAAACCAGCAAAGGTCCTTTCCAGTCTCAGAAAAAGAACTTATTCCACAAAATTGTCAGCAAATACAAGCACAAAAAGGAGAAGCCTAATGTTCCAGAAAAAGGAAGTGGGAATAAATGGTCAAACAAGCAACTCTTCTTGGCTGCCATTCACCCTACAGAAGCCATATTTTCAGAAGACAGAAACACCACAGAGCCTGCTTATAAGGTTACAAATGCCCCATCCATTCCCAACACTCCAGAGCCAACAAGGGCGCAAGAACCCTTGGTGGGCAGTCAAAAGAGAAAAGCAAGGAAAACCAAGATCACACACCTTGTCAGGACAGCAGATGGCCGGGTATCACCAGCAGGAGGTACTTTGGATGACAAACCAAAGGAACACCTGCAGAGGAGTCTTGTTAAGGTGACCGAGACAGGCTGCAATGACGCATGCTCACACAACCGAGAGGCCACGGAGACGCGGAGCAGCACCCCGGAGATGCCCGCCGTGTCTGCGTTCTTCAGCCTCGCTGTGCCGGCCGAAGTGGCTGCCATGGAACATGCATAGAAGTCAGAGATCAACTCCGCTCCCCCATGATGGACAGCCAAAAGAAATGCCCCCGACTCCTGTACTTATTTCTTGCGCTGACCAGTGAAGCGCCCTTTAATTGTAAAACATTGTGCTTTACCTACTACCCTAGCCTTGTCTTTATTGAGAGATGCTAGTGAGTCCATGTGGTGGCAGATAGAGACAGCAAACAAGTGCTTGTTGCCCTACACGGCCCAGATTCACTTGAAGCAGAAGTTGGCACCCTGGGCCAGTTTGTTCTTTCAGAACCCAGAGTCTTTGAGGGTGATGTTGTCTGTCTGATAATGAGCAGAAATGGGATGATCCTAGAGCTTTGCTTTCTATGGAAGGCTTTTGATGGTAATAGGTGGTAACTTGGTAAAAGGCTGCCTTTACTGTAGCTCATCCAGCATCTCTTTTGCCAACCAGAGAGTGTGAAACTAGTTTCATATATTACCTAGTTATTCTTTCAAAACAAAAACCAAAAGCAAAAAAACAAAAACTGACACACTGCACTAGTTATTATTAGATATTCTTAGTCTTTTTTGTACATGGAGGTTTATGTTCTAAGATGGTTTATATAATAGGCTATACCTACATTTACATTGTAGAATAATATTAAAAAGCCTCTTCCAGAGACTCCCAAACAGCACGGGCAGGCAGATGTACCGCTGTTAGCGGTGTATGCTCGGCCTTGTGGTCCATATATTCTGCACTTTTATATTTGCCACCAGAGTGGTAGTTTGCTGGCACAAAGAGAAAGAGAGAGAAGAAGAAAAATTACAGTTCTTACAAGCAGAATTTTTTTCTTAGCCTTGAGTGACCAAGAAGAATTTGCTTGGGTCCAATTGTGGCGAATATTTTCCCAGACAGGGGAAGAGTCCAGCAGATTACAGATTACTGATGTTTTCATGCCTTGAGGATTCTTTTATTTTTACACAAGGGTCTGAGTGACCAATGGATCGTTCATACAGACAAAAAAAGAAAAATAGTATTCAGAAGTGACCTTAGGATTACTTCACTATTCAGAACACATTGAAGACACACTCACTTTGTGTGGTCTTTGAGCTACAGCCCTTTTACATCCATCCCAGACAGACTGGACGGGTAGCAATTGCTATGCACAGCCTAATTGGCACTGCAGGTTTTTAGAGCCATTTTGAGTTTTTGTGGTTACGGAGGTATTGATGAGGGAGGTGTGCCTGACCAGAGTGGGACTCGCAGTTATAGATCCACCTGCAAGTTTCCTGTTTCCTTTTCATGTTTTGTTGCTTTTGAACATAAAACCAACCATACATATGCCAGTGCAACTGGATTAACTGGCTTAGAACATTCAACATATTGACTCCATC
Source organism: Mesoplodon densirostris (assembly GCF_025265405.1). Classification (NCBI taxonomy): domain Eukaryota; kingdom Metazoa; phylum Chordata; class Mammalia; order Artiodactyla; family Ziphiidae; genus Mesoplodon; species Mesoplodon densirostris. Next base: position 209,853,488 of record NC_082661.1, read on the forward strand.
ACCTGACGTTCACAGTATCTTGTTTCTTAGCAACAGATGCAAAGTGATAAATCAAAATTAGTCTTCGGCTACAGATTTTACAGGGTATTTGTTCCATAGCACAAAGTATTTCCCCACTCTTGCATCACAGCACAAACTACCAACTTTTAAGTATTGGATTCCAGCAATAATTTTTACTGGTTTTCAAACTGGCGGAATTTTGATAGTGTTAGTTCAAGTTTGAAACTTTTGAATTAGATCTCTAAATGGTGACAGTTTACAAGGTTTTATCTAGCTATCTTATTTATACTTGACTGAATTGTAATGATGATTTTTTTTCTCATTGTAATTTGACCTAATAGCCATACCAAAAAATGACTCTATTAGTACTGACTAGGTTTAGCTTTTCACGGTTGTAGATGTTACTTCAGTTTCGGTGCTGGAAAATATGTACAACATACTAACAGAATTGAAAAAGAACAGAGAGATTTGGGCTTTTTTTTTTTTCAAAGCAGGTAAAGAGGGCATCAGGGCATTGGAACGGTGTCCTCAAAAATGCATATTCCTTGTGGGCATGGAGGAAGAAGGAATTAGTAAGCAAGGTTAATCAGAGGCAGAAGCTTAGCCCCATTCACACAGAAATAAATCAGGTGAGCAACCCCAGATTTTAGCATGATATTTTTACTACGATGCTGTTGTATTAATATTTTCTAAATTTCGAAACACAAAGTGAATGTTTGAAAATTGCTGGGTCCCAGTGTTGGTGGCTGTTGGAGTTTCTGGACCACTTGCTAGCAGTGATTTAAAAATTATAATTAGCTAAAATCCAAAAAAAAAATAAAATCAACAACAAAAGTTGTTTGGTGCAGAACATGCACCTTGACAATGGCACTAACTTGTTATTCTCTAGAACATGTTAGAATAGGTCTATTTTTGCCAGTGCCCTCTCCTCCAGTCCTCTGATTACATTTCACTAGAGTTCCTTAACAGAGTGCTGTATATTCATGGGACCTTTCTTAAAAAGAAGCAAAACAAAAGATGACTTTTTTCTATGTGATTAATATATCTTACTTGATCTGCTTTTCCTAAACCTCAGTGGCTTTTCCCTTAGGCAGGGGTCGGGGTGGAGGGCGACCTACTGGATACGACTGTTTTCAGGTACTTTAGAAAAAAAAAAACCCACCTTTTTGTAGACATGCTTAATTTTTAAGTGGTTAGGCACTGAGAGTAGCAGAAATCCTGCAAAGTTCTATAGTCTTTTAGACACTCACCTTGTCATTTCTCTGAGTAATGTCTTGATTTCAAAAATAGTGCTTTTCTCATGCCCTGAATCCACTGGAGAGGGGTGTTGGTATTTTCAGGTAACAACATTTGTGAGCACAAATATTGCAGACCAACATGTAGTACCCTCCCCCATTTATCATTTTCATTTCACTTCTCTCATTCTTTTTTATTTTAGAAAATCATATTGCTATGGTGTGTACCTTAATCTGCCAGCAAACACCATCTACACTAACATTTGTCCCACAAGCATCCTCAAGAGAAAAAGTTGTTGCACCTTATATATATTTCAAGCAAACCAAAATATGATGCTCTTCTGCCTTTGTTTTATTCTAAATTGTTGTATCATATCTTTCTGAAACCATTCTGAATCTAGTTGAAATTCTCAATATTTATGCTTTTACCTTAATTTCTAGATTCAAACCTGTATATAAATCTTTGGAACAAAATTGTCCTAGCCCTTCTCTGTGTTGCTGGAAGTGGATGATTTAGTCTCAGATGGAGACACAGTACTGTTCCAGTTTTCTTTAGCCTTTTATTTATTTAGTTATTCTGGGTATTTTCCTATGTAATTTTGAAGTGTGTAGAGTATACTATAGTTACTGAAGCTGCAGCTCCAAGAAGCTGAGTGAAAGAGAGAAAATACTGTAAGACGCCCTTCTTAAGTGTTTATTTGTTTGGATAACTGTAATGAGGCCAGGAAAAGGCAAAAGGTCCCACAGCCACTTTGAAGACACAGGTTCTTATCCCCAAACTAGGTTAGGTCCCAGATTTTAGATGAAAATGGTGAATTCTTTAAAGCCCTCTTTTTTAAAAGGATATATCATACCATTGTAATTCTGACAGTCTTTTCCCCCCCGAAAATTTATTTATTTAATTCCGTCAGATGAGCTTTCTACCAGTGCCCCCTCAAAGCCATGCTCAACTCATTCCCACGTTATCACTGTTATTATAGTTCCTGCCATTCAAACTGCTGCCGAGAAAAAAAGTGATCGAACACTGTGAACAAAATGAAGCATCTGAACGGGTCTGGTTATTTAGAATCCAACTTGTGTAATCCCTGTCACTCTCTTATCAAGTCAGATGCTACTCTGCCTGAGTCATAGAAAATTTTGTTTGCACTCTGTAGTCCTTGGCTCATCCTCTGGAAATGTTTGCACCTATGTAAAATCTCAAGCAGATTATAAATCGATACAGCACTAGGAGTAAGCTGAAAACTGAATGACATGTTTTGTTTATACAGTTCCGGGGGAGGGATGGGGAATATCAAGTAGCTCTGTTCCAAGTTTGGCATTTGGCATTAATGTGAAGCAGTGGGACCATGCTGCCTGTTAAACTACTGTATGAATCCTAAGTGTTCTGGAGACCAGCAGCTGGAGGCTGGAGGCCAGCATCCATACAGCAAAGGGGAAGCATCGCCGCTTCTTGGGGGAAAAGGAAGGAAGTCGTGCAAGGCCTGGAGTCATCATTTGTAAAGGGGAAGTCGGGGTGTACGTGATGCTGTGAGAAGGTTCACCTTTGATTGCACTGCTTCACAGAGCCCTCAGATAAGGCCAGTCCTAATGGGCTACCTCGGCTTTCACGGTTAATTCCAGTAAGTCCTGTTTGAAAGGTTTGTCTTTTTTTGCTTCTACCGTCAGGGCCACTGTTTTCCACTGCAGTGTTTTGACTTCCCAAACCACCTTCTCCAGAGAGAACAATGTATTGCTGAAAATGGGCAGTAGAAGCAAATGCTCTTATTACATTTGACCTATAAAGTATTCAGAGTGACTGTTAGGTGGGAATTAAAATTTAGCTTTCCCCACATAGGATCTTGTTTTGCACCTTATAAAGAGTGTACTAATTGTTAATTAGGGGTTGCTTTTATTTAGACAAGCATTCCCAAAGAATTAGATTTGGATTTTGTGTTTCTTTGAGTTTGGGGATTTTTAATTTTACAGTTATCTTATTTAGATTGACTAACCTCATACTTACAATAAAAAAAGAAACAGTGGTTCAGTTCATCTTACCAGATATGTCTGGTGATGTATTCAGAGTCTGATGGACTGCTTTGCTTTTATATAGTTTGGAAGTGATAGTGAAGTTTATTATACCCCATATTAAATGACCTTGTCCTTTTCACTGGGGACATTATCTTACATTTTAGAAACAGAAGCAGCAAAAGAGTGAACAACAAGACAAGTACATTTGATTCCCCTCATACACGTCCATCTGTTTGTGCTACGCTTTCCTTAAAAATATCAATATACATTTTCTTCACACATACAAAAAGTTTCCTCTCCTGGCCAAATTTTATTTGTGGTGGTATGATTTATAATAATAACAGAAAAGAGGAAACCTTGTACTTAGAAGTTCGGTGGCCACTGTTTCCTTGTTGCAGTCAGTGGTCAAAATTGATCCTGCCCTGAAGTTGATCTTTTTTATTTATTTATTTATTTATTTATTTATTTATTTATTTATTAGTTTCTGCTTAATAACAAAGTGAATCAGTCATACATATACATCTGTTCCCACATCCCTTCCCTCATGCATCTCCCTCCCTCCCACCCTCCCCATCCCACCCCTCCAGGCGGTCACAAAGCACCGAGCTGATCTCCCTGTGCTCTGCGGCTGCTTCCCACTATCTATCTACCTTACGTTTGGTAGTGTATATATGTCCATGCCTCTCTTTCGCTTTGTCACAGCTTACCCTTCCCCCTCCCCATATCCTCAAGTCCATTCTCAAGTTAGGTCTGTGTCTTTATGCCCGTTTTACCCCTAGGTTCTTCATGACATTTTAAAAAAAAATTCCATATATATGTGTTAGCATACGGTATTTGTCTGTCTCTTTCTGACTTACTTCACTCTGTATGACAGACTCTAGGTCTATCCACCTCATTACAAATAGCTCAGTTTCGTTTCTTTTTATGGCTGAGTAATATTCCATTGTATATATGTGCCACATCTTCTTTATCCATTCATCGGATGATGGACACTTAGGTTGTTTCTATCTCCGGGCTATTGTGAATAGAGCTGCAATGAACATTTTGGTACATGGTCTCTTTTTGAATTATGGTTTTCTCAGGGTATATGCCTCGTAGTGGGATTGCTGGGTCATATGGTAGTTCTATTTTTAGTTTTTTAAGGAACCTCCATACTGTTCTCCATAGTGGCTGTACCAATTCACATTCCCACCAGCGGTGCAACAGGGTTCCCTTTCTCCACACCCTCTCCAGCATTTATTGTTTCTAGATTTCTTGATGATGGCGATTCTGACTGGTGTGAGATGATATCTCATTGTAGTTTTGATTTGCATTTCTCTAATGATTAATGATGTTGAGCATCCTTTCATGTGTTTGTTGGCAGTCTGTATATCTTCTTTGGAGAAATGCCTATTTAAGTCTTCTGCCCATTTTTGGATTGGGTTGTTTGTTTTTTTGCTATTGAGCTGCATGAGCTGCTTATAAATTTTGGAGATTAATCCTTTGTCAGTTGCTTCATTTGCAAATATTTTCTCCCATGCTGAGGGTTGTGTTTTGGTCTTGTTTATGGTTTCCTTTGCTGTGCAAAAGCTTTGAAGTTTCATGAGGTCCCATTTGTTTATCTTTGTTTTTATTTCCATTTCTCTAGGAGGTGGGTCCAAAAGGATCTTGCTGTGATTTATGTCATAGAGTGTTCTGCCTATGTTTTCCTCTAAGAGTTTGATAGTTTCTGGCCTTACATTTAGGTCTTTAATCCATTTTGAGCTTATTTTTGTGTATGGTGTTAAGGAATGATCTAATCTCATACTTTTACATGTCCCTGTCCAGTTTTCCCAGCACCACTTATTGAAGAGGCTGTCCTTTCTCCACTGTACATTCCTGCCTCCTTTATCAAAGATAAGTTGACCATATGTGCATGGGTTGATCTCTGGGCTTTCTATCCCATTCCATTGATCTATCTTTCTGTTTCTGTGCCAGTACCACACTGTCTTGATTACTGTAGCTTTGTAGTATAGTCTGAAGTCAGGGAGCCTGATTCCTCCGGCTCCGTTTTTCGTTCTCAAGATTGCTTTGGCTATTCGGGGTCTTTTTTTTTTCCAAACAAATTTTGAAATTTTTTGTTCTAGTTCTGTGAAAAATGCCACTGGTAGTTTGATAGGGATTGCATTGAATCTGTAGATTGCTTTGGGTAGTAGAGTCATTTTCACAATATTGATTCTTCCAATCCAGAAGCATGGTATATCTCTCCATCTATTTGTATCATCTTTAATCTCTTTCATCAGTGTCTTATAATTTTCTGCATACAGGTCTTTTGTCTCCTTAGGTAGGTTTATTCCTAGATATTTTATTCTTTTTGTTGCAATGGTAAATGGGAGTGTTTTCTTGATTTCCTTTTCAGATGTTTCATCATTAGTGTACAGGAATGCCAGAGATTCCTGTGCATTAATTTTGTATCCTGCTACTTTACCAAATTCATTGATTAGCTCTAGTAGTTTTCTGGTAGCATCTTTAGGATTCTCTATGTATAGTATCATGTCATCTGCAAACAGTGACAGCTTTACTTCTTCTTTTCCGATTTGGATTCCTTTTATTTCCTTTTCTTCTCTGATTGCTGTGGCTAAAACTTCCAAAACTAGGTTGAATAAGAGTGGTGAGAGTGGGCAACCTTGTCTTGTTCTTGATCTTTGTGGAAATGGTTTCAGTTTTCCACCATTGAGGACAATGTTGGCTGTGGGTTTGTCATATATGGCCTTGATTAGGTTGAGGAAAGTTCCCTCTATGCCTACTTTCTGCAGTGTTTTTATCATAAATGGGTGTTGAATTTTGTCAAAAGCTTTCTCTGCATCTATTGAGAGGATCCTATGGTTTTTCTCCTTCAATTTGTTAATATGGTGTATCACATTGATTGATTTGCGTATATTGAGTAATCCTTGCATTCCTGGAATAAACCCCACTTGATCATGGTGTATGATCCTTTTAATGTGCTGTTGGATTCTGTTAGCTAGTCTTATGTTGAGGCTTTTTGCATCTATGTTCATCAGTGATATAGGCCTGTAGTTTTCTTTCTTTGGGACATCCTTGCCTGGTTTTGGTATCAAGGTGATGGTGACCTCGTAGAATGAGTTTGGGAGTGTTCCTTCCTCTGAAATTGTTTGGAAGAGTTTGAGAAGGATGGGTGTTAGCTCTTCTCTAAATGTTTGATCGAATTCGCCTGTGAAGCCATCTGGTCCTGGGCTTTTGTTTGTTGGAAGATTTTTAATCACAGTTTCAATTTCAGGGCTTGTGATTGGTCTATTCATATTTTCTATTTCTTCCTGATTCAGTCTTGGCAGGTTGTGCATTTCTAAGAATTTGTCCATTTCTTCCAGGTTGTCCATTTTATTGGCATAGAGTTGCTTGTAGTAATCTCTCATGATCTTTTGTATTTCTGCAGCGTGATTTGTTACTTCTCCTTTTTCATTTCTAATTCTATTGATTTGAGTCTTCTCCCTTTTTTTCTTGATGAGTCTGGCTAATGGTCTGTCAATTCCTTAAGTTGATCTTTATGCACAGAATTAGTTACTGTGAACATTACTACTCTTTCCAGAGATTTTCTAATAACTTGGGCCAGAACTGGTTACCGAGGAGCAAGGACCTAATTCCATGCCTCCACACCCTCCCACTGCACCGCACCACACGTCTTACCTCACAAGCTCTAACCTAAATCACAGAGGCACGCGTTTCGTGGACTAACCATCACATCCCCTGGCGGCCTCAGGGGAGTGCTCACGTCCACTGACACCTCCCTTTAGTGCGTCAGCTCGTAGCGGCAGAACTGGGGTGGGGGAGGTTTGTGATCTGGAGCTCAGCACATGCTCGGCAACATGTTTCTCATTTCCTTAGCATTCATGGCTTGCTCTCAGGAATCTGTCGAAAAGGAATAAAAACCACCTGAGTGTCCACATTACCAGATTATGAACTTTTCCCATAGGTTTGAATTGCTTACTTACCTATTATAAATTAACCACAGCTTCATTTGGCCACCAGGTCTTAAGTCTGTTGACAGTTTTCAGCATGACCGAATTGCTCATTTTTCTTGCTTTCAGAAATTGGCTTGGTTGTCTTTAGAGTTGGTGTAAACGTGCCATGTAATAAATGATTTCCACTTAATGGTACAACAGAATTATTGGTTTCTTAGATGTTTGTGTAGTAAAAGTCAATATACACGTTTATATAATTTCTTTCCTCAAAATCTTATACTTAATTTAATTTCTAAAAATTGCACATGTAAGTCATGTGTATAACATGCTAAAGTACTTTAACTGTGATCTTAAAACTGAATAAAAAATATTTAATAGAAAATCAGAATATTGGGCTTCCCTGGTGGCGCAGTGTTTGAGAGTCCACCTGCCGATGCAGGGGACGCGGGTTCGTGCCCCGGTCCGGGAAGATCCTACATGCCGCGGAGTGGCTGGGCCCGTGAGCCATGGCTGCTGAGCCTACGCGTCCGGAGCCCGTGCTCCACAACGGGAGAGGCCACAGCAGTGAGAGGCCCGCGTACCGCAAAAAAATAAAAAATAAAAAAAAACTCAGAATATTTTAGTATTGCAAGAGTTCTGCAGCTCTTAATAGTTTGTAAATCCACTATCTCATTTGTAATTAACATTCTCAATTCTCTTACTCTATGCCTTTTTATAAGGGAATAGTTAAGACAACTTTCTTTGTTGAAAAGGGTATAAGGTATGACAAAGCCCTGAGATATTTCAGGAAATTGTATTTATTGAGAAACTGACCAAGAACCCACATTTTTCCCTGTTACTGTAAGAAGTCTCCAGAGAAAGATTTTCAAAGACTGTCAGTTCAGTATTCACTGGAAGAAGTCTGGCTCTTTTGATCCCTAACTGAATTTACATAGATCATCTACATTTGAACATTCAGAGGTACTTAAGAACATTGCTTTTGTTCTGGACCATATGATGTATTTTAAAATTTAAAGTTGAAACATAACATATAGTGCTTCTTTGCAAATATGAGTCCAAATAAGAACAGAAATCAGTCACTGTAGAAAAACATGTAGCCCAACAGAAATCTTGACTGGGCAAGGAAGCTTCACCTACTTCACCTAGGGACGAACCCGCGTCCCCTGCATCGGCAGGCGGACTCTCAACCACTGCGCCACCAGGGAAGCCCTGAAAGGAATTTTTTATCCAAAGTTTATAATGAGTGTCTACAAATCAGTGAGAAAATTACAAATGCCCAGTTTAAAACTGGGCAAAAGATAAAGACAAGTTATTCACAGAGCAAACTGTATAAATAATAAATCAACACATAAAAAATGTTCAACCTCACTAGAAATCAGGGAAAAGCCAATTTAAACATGAGATCGTATTTTTAACTTCAAATTGGGGGGGAAAACCGAAAGAGGGAGTGTTGAGGAAGGATTTGGGAACCAGTTCTTTACATATAGTACTGATAAGGTTGTAAATTTCAGGGAAATTTGTGAAGGAACATTTCAAAAGTTTATACATCCAGCAGTTCTACTTCTATAAATCTTTCCTAGAGATATGTGTACCTGTGTGAAAATTTATATTTACAAAAAAATATTTTCTGCTGCGTTGTTGGCAATGACAAAAAATTAGAAGGAACCCAAATTCCCATCAATATGAGTGGTTAAATAACAGTAGAGCCATACTCTAGAATGCTCAGCTTCCAGTAACCAGAATAAGCTCGACCAATGTGCACTGATGTGAAAAATTTCCAAGATACATCTTAACCCCCTTGGTAGTATTCTTTTATTTTTTTTTTAATTTAATTTATTTATTTTGGGCTGTGTTGGGTCTTCGTTTCTGTGCGTGGCTTCCTCTAGTTGCGGCGAGCGGGGGCCTCTCTTCATCACGGTGCGCGGGCCTCTCACTGTCGCGGCCTCTCTTGTTGTGGAACACAAGCTCCAGACGCGCAGGCTCAGTAGTTGTGGCCCACGGGCCTAGTTGCTCCACGGCATGTGGGATCTTCCCAGACCAGGGCTCGAACCCGTGTCCCCTGCATTGGCAGGCGGATTCTCAACCACTGTGCCACCAGGGAAGCCCCGGTAGTATTCTTCATATCTTAACATGTGCATACCTATGACACATAAATTCCATGTCTAATTTTCTGTCCTACAAACCTACGAAAAGCTACAGACTTCTGATCAATATCCCCCAAACTATTGTCAATTGTAAGAAGTATGTCCAAAAGAAAAAAAAAGAATCAGAAATCTGTTCAAAACCAGCAGATTTTAAAGAACTTATTATCCCCTCACCCACCTCTGTTCTGCTATAGCAACACTGGAAGACTGCAACTAGGAAAGAGAGCAAGCCGAACTCCCACCTCAAATCTTGTCTCTCAACTACAGGGTATGATGAAGTCATTTAAAAAATATATTTAAAGGAGACTGAACCCTTAGGTGAAAGACCCCAATAAGTTATTTCCCTAAAATAGACAGTAAATAAAGACTTTGGAATGCGTTGCAGTGGAAAGATGTGAAATCTCTTTCTTTGGGTCTTCTTAAAATTATCACATTCCCACATATGTCTGCAGTGTTTTAAATATTTTCCATTTATGTAGTAAACATTGAAAGACAGAAAGACAGAGGTTATTTCCAGCTAGATGTTATCCTTTCCCCCCAATGGAACTATGCTTTCCTTTCTAGACACACGAGCTCTCCTTTTTCGAGTCTGAGATTGGAAGTTCTCATGGTTGAATTGTTAACACATTTATCTTTATTTGGGTTGAGTTTGATCCAGCTACTCTGAAGACTATGGTTTCTTCACTAAAAATTGCTTCCATTGTAGATTTATCACCTGGTTGGCAAACGCTGGATAACTTCAGGCACAAGAACATTACTCTGAACCTGGGTGTGGTCAGTGAGATAGAAACCAACATTATTTTTTCCTTCATGATATGAAATATACTCTAACTTTACTCCCAGGGCTTTGTCCAAAAAGCTCATAAAACATAAATTGACTCTGCCCTTCAGACTCCCATGTTCTCCTCCAGTCTACACAGCAAAGTCTAAGTTCAATTACACCAAGACTGATGCCAAATTTCAAAAAACGAGAGCACCCTCCATTTCTGCTAGTGCCAGGTGTGTTGTTCCAGGTGCACAGAAGTATCTTAAAAAGTCTTAGTAAATCTCATTCTACAATAAATAATTACTCAACAAGTTCTCTCTGGACCAGGGTATACTAAGCCAGTGTCTGCTTTCTATTGCAGGCGAAGAAGTTTGTGGTCTTTCATGGAGCTTCCATTTACCAACCTGGAAATGGCATTCATTTTATTGGCTTTTGTTATCTTTTCCCTCTTTACTCTGGCTTCCATCTACACTGACCCGGATGAGAGGAATGAAGGTAAACAGAGAGAGCTCTTCATAAGAGTCCCCATTTCCTTTCCCCACCCAATCATCTTTCTTTGATTTGGTTTAGTTTCTATTCTGTATGTGAGAATGAGTTTGTTTTGGGGTGTGCTGTGTGTGTGTGTGTGTATGAGAGAAGGGAGACAGAGAGACAGAGAAAGAGAGTTTTATTAAATGGCCTGAAATATCTACTGTGGCATTTTACCATTATTTATTAAGAGAGGTTTGGAAATGGAAACGATTATTCACATGACTTTTAATCCCAGAATTTTGCAGGTCTTATGCCCTGAATTTTATATCTATATCTATATCTATATCTATATCTCTCTATATATGTATATGTATATATATAATTTTTCTTTCACCATCCTCCCATCCCTGCCCCTCATCCCTGTCCCCCATCAGAAACTTAAAATGTGCAAAAAGCACAATATCTTTCAAAGTCATTAAAGGTAATTTTCACAGGCTAAATGCAAGTTCACAAGAAACAAATTCCATTATCGTATACATATATGGTGTGTGGAGGTGTGCGCTTTTGTTCAACTATAAATAAGAAGGAAAAGAATTAAAGGTTTTTTCCTAATGAGCTCTTGTCAAAGCCCAAACTTTCAAAAAAAATGTAGAAGCGTTTAAAAAACTCAACACCACATGTTTGCTTATTGCCAGTCATAACAATTATTAGCAATAATATGTAATTTAAATGGCAGTTCTTGGTATTTCACTGTAGTTCAGGTCCTACCAAATTTCACACAAAATTAATGGTGACTGACCATTTTTGAGGGCAAAAATTATATATATATATATATATATATATATAAATATATATATATATATATATATTTATATATATATATATGGCATATGGTAAGGAAATAATATATGTTTGTAGAGAATAAGATAAAATCATAAAAAGAAAACTGTGCTTCCTAAAATTGTGATACCTCTCCATGAATTTTTGTCTGTGAAAGAAGTGCTCTCTGTAAAAGACAATAGTATTCTCTGTCTTATAAACATACTACACTTACAGAAGTAGAAAACAAGAAGCCACAGTAAACAGACATTTAATTTCTGCTGACATGAAGATTGGGAAGCGTAACTGGAGTCCGTAAAGTCTTTTCCATGCTCCATATTGTTTTAGTTTAAAATGGGTTTGGCTGAAAGAAAGAGTAAGAGCAAAATTGCAGTTACTTTAACTAGATGATAATGTCTTTCTCTCACACATAAAGGAAGCCTGGGGGTAGAAGTTCCCTCCTGACACGACTCCCTGGTATCCTGGACCCAGGCCACACTGTCTTGGTTCCCTCCCATCTCCTATGGCAGCTCCCATGTCCGGCACTGACCCAGCTGGCCCATCTTCCACTATCATCTATGCATGCCTGTCAGCAAGAAGAAGCAAGAGGGCACACCTCTGTCTTTTAAGAGCGCTCCCAGAACCTACACTCACCACTTCCCTTTGGCCAGAATTTAGTCCACGGACATCCCGAAAGGAAAGCTGGGAAATGTCATAGTTATTCTGGGAGGCGTGTGTGGAGCAAAAACTTTGGGTTTTGTTCCTAAAGGAAGAGGGGTACAACCAGCAGTGTCTGCCAGACCCGTAGACTCCTAACCATGCATTCACTACGGGGCTGGCAGTCATGAAATTGGGGAATATTTGAGCTAGAAGGAATGTTAAGAGAGCATCTGATTTACTGATGCTTAACCAGAACTGAATATCAGAAAGGCACCTCATACTTGGGGCCCATCACAAACCCAGCAAATAAGCATTTCTGGGTGTCCCACCTGGCCACGTGTCTTTAAACAAGATCCCCTACCCCCCCCCCCATTTTTCTAGCTTTCTTCTCTGGTTAAGAAGCATTGACCAACTATTCATGTTTCAGATGTGACAACAGAGACCCACAAATGTTTAGTGAGTTTCTCAGGGGCTCAGTTAATTAGCAGAAGAGCCAAAACTAGAGCACAGACTCCCCGTTGCAGGTTCCTGCCCCCTCTCTGCACTCCCATGACTCCTGAGTTATGATCCATGGACACAGACAGCCAGAAGACTGGGCCAGTCATAGACATTGACCTTTCCTTTACACTTCTGTATTCCGTTTTTCATAAGTTCCTTTTTCTTCTGCTCTATTCCTCCTATATCTGAGGTCTACTTTCCAAGCTAAAGCAATTCCTCCATTTGAATACTGTTCACTAACAGAACTAGACCCAGCTGCCCAAGAATTCTCATCGAAGAACACCCTTGCTTCCCTTCGTGACCACCAGGTCGGTGCCAAGCACAATTTTGCATGAAAGTACAAAATGTATACACTTTCCTAAATGTGGTAAGACCCAGGAGTAAAACCCACCTTCATTAAAATTGCAGGGCTATTTTCATCTCCTTTCTGGCAGAAGCAGAGAATTGCAGGAGCCACAAAAATAAACTTAAGAGAGGCAGATTTAATTTCACATGTGTATTTAAAATCTGATAGACTCAGCTATGGGCAATGGAGAATCTAAATCTGAATGGGACTCAGCTCCTATGTCAGGGAGCTGATTGTCTCATGGAGGATTCAGTTGTATAACCAGAGCCGACCCAGTGAATGCGCTACCAGAGTTTTCAACTAAGGAGGATGGGGTCAGAACGGAAGCTCTTCCTTGGGGGTATTGCGGTGGGCTTCACGGAAGAGGTGGCCACCCTGATGCAGGTGATATTGACAGAGTAGGGTGGGTGGGGTGCATTCTAACTAAGAATACAGCTTAAGGAAAATTACCTGACCGAAAAAAATGAAATGTATAAGAGGAAAAATCAGCTATGGTTTGGAATGTACCTTAAGTCCAACAAGGAATTGAACAGAACTGATCATTGGCCAGAATCTTCTCAAGTCCTTCAGAGGTCAAAAGACGAACAAAGCATTTTAACAGGGAGTCTCTTAAACTTAAGAGATGGGTGCCTCTGACCTCAGCCTCCCACGTGAGAGCAAAGGCTCTCAAGCTCTAACTTGCACATAAGTCACGTAGAGATTTTATGAAAAAGTAGACTACTGTTCAGTAGGTCTGGGTGGGACCTGAGATTCTGCATTTCTAAGAAGCTTCCAGGTGACGACCATGGTCTAGAAGACGAGCCCAGCCACAGATGTGACGCTTGCAGGCCCCAGGGGGCCAAGCTCATCTGTGTGCAGCAGGGGAGGTGGGAGCTTGGCTACGTGGCTGGGCGTCCAGGTTCCGTCCCGTAAGCAAGGCCCTACAGGACACGGGGCAGACCCAGAGCTGGAGGGCAGGGCCTCAGCCTCCAGCACAGCGCAGTCTTGCCTCAGGTCCTAACGTGTCAGGAGTGGGTGGATTAAGGTTTAAGAAAATATTTTATATGTTTAGAAGAGTTGAGAGTCATTCTTATTTTTTTAGGGAAGAAATTGTATTTAATTAGATTAATTAATTCATCATTTTAAGTTGAAGTATAGTTGATTTACAATGTTGTGTTAGTTTTAGGTGTACAGCACAGTGATTCATATATATATATTCTTCTTCAGATTCTTTTCCATTATAGGTTATTACAAAATATTGAGTATAGTTCCCTGTGCTCTAGAGTAGGTCCTTAGTGGTTATGAGAGTCACTCTTTAAACAGCAGAATCTTGGAGTGTACAGTGAAGGGAGGCCGAGCGGCTCCGCGAGCTCCTCTCTCTCCACTTTCCCATAGAGAAGCCCTGACTGGCCGCTGAGGGCGAGCCACACACACGCCCTCGCGCCCGGCGAACCCGCGCGGTCAGTATCATAGGACACAGGCTTTGCCGCAGTTCATCTTCCTCCCTGTGTACTTTCCGTTTGCCTTCCTGGAATTCTGCTGCATCACAGAAGCTGGAAGTTCCGATGTTCCATTGAACTCACGATGGAAAGTCTTGACTTGACCGGTCAGAGTAATGAAAGGCAGTCATAGAAATAAAGATTATTCCGCAGAAGGAGAAGGAGCTGGAAAACGACCAAAACGAAAGTGCCTTCAGTGGCATCCATTGCTAGCAAAGAAACTTCTTGACTTTTCAGAAGAGGAAGAAGAGGAAGACCAAGAGGAGGATATTGATAAGGTTCAACTTCTTGGGGCCGCGGGTCTAGAGCAAGATGGTGAAACTGAAGATGATGAATCACCAGAACAGCGAGCCCGGAGACCAATGAATGCATTTCTCTTATTTTGCAAACGTCATCGCTCTCTTGTACGTCAGGAACACAGGAACAGGCTTGATAACCGAGGTGCTACCAAGATACTAGCTGATTGGTGGGCTGTTCTCGATCCAAAGGAAAAGCAGAAATACACAGACATGGCCAAGGAGTATAAACATGCATTTATGAAAGCAAATCCTGGCTACAAATGGTGTGCTACCACAAACAAGCCTGTGAAATCCCCAACATCCACTGTCAATCCACGGGAGAAACTGTGGGCCTTCCCATCTGACTCTTCAAGAGCCTTGCCAAGCCCCAAGAAAACAAAGCCTGAAGAAATGCCTCAGCTTAACTTTGGGCTGGCTGATCCTACTCAAATGGGAGGCCTGAGCATGCTGCTTTTAGCTGGAGAACATGTTCTTGGTACACCAGAGATATCCTCTGGCACTTGCAGGCCTGATGTTTCAGAATCCTCTGAATTGCGTCAGGAGTCACCATTATTTCAGTTTGCCGAGATATCTTCAGGTACCTCCCACCCTGATGTTCCGTCAAAACAATGTCAAGCATCAGCCTTGTTTCAGTTTGCAGAGATCTGTTCGAAGACTTCACAGTTGGGCGGTGCTGAACCTGTAAAACGCTGTGGAGAGTCTGCACTCTTTCAACTGGCAGAGATGTGCCTGGCATCAGAGGGGGTGAAAATGGAAGAATCAAAGCTAATAAAAGCCAAAGAATCAGATGGCGGAAGAATTCAAGAACTGGAGAAGGGCAAGGAAGAAAGAGAAATGAAAATGGAGAAAATAGATGAAGCCAGGTTCCAGAAAGAAGCAGAATTTGAAAAATCAGCTAAGGAAAATGTAAGAGATTCTAAGGAATTAAGAAATTTTGAGGAGCTGCGAATGGATGATATAATGGGTATAAAAATGGAAGCTCCTAAAGCAATTAAAAAGGAAGAATTAGAGGAAGATCAAAAATGTAGTCACTTCCCTGATTTTTCTTACTCTGGCAGTAGCAAGATAATAATAAGCGATGTTCCCAGTAGGAAGGATCACATGTGCCATCCTCATGGCATTAGGATCATCGAGATTCCCACAGCGTTAAGCAAACCAGAAAAGCTAAAAAAGGAAAAGAAGAAAACCAGAATGGATCGACAGGGAAATGATAAATCCACACCCAAGAAGACTTGCAAAAAGAGGCAGTCCTCGGAATCTGATATCGAGAGTGTCATGTACACCATTGAAGCTGTTGCAAAGGGAGACTGGGGCATCGAGAAGCTTGGAGATACCCCTCGCAAGCAGGTGCATACATCCTCGAGTGGCAAGGGAAGCATTTTGGATGCCAAGCCACCAAAGAAGAAAGTGAAATCAAGAGAGAAGAAAATGTCAAAGGAGAGATCCTCAGACACCACCCAAGAGTCAAGACCTCAAGATTTTATCAGTATTTCTGCCAGCAAGAACATTTCTGGTGAGGTCCCAGAGGGTATAAAAGCAGAACCTTTGACCCCTACGGAGGATGCATTACCACCCAGTCTATCGGGACAGGCCAAGCCTGAGGACAGTGAGTGTCACAGAAAAATAGAGACTTGTGGCTCCCGGAAATCTGAGAGGTCTTGCAAAGGTGCTCTTTATAAAACCCTGGTGTCTGAGGGTATGCTCACCTCTCTGCGAGCTAATGTTGGCAGAGGGAAACGAAGGTCAGGAAAAGGAAAGTCCTCTGATCATGAAGAGTGTTGGCATGAAGAAAGCTGGACATTTCACCAGAGTGGGACCAGTGGAAGCAAGAAGTTCAAGAAGACAAAGCCAAAGGAAGACTCTCTCCTTGGCTCAGCAAAGTTGGATGAAGAATTTGAAAAGAAATTCAACAGCCTCCCTCAGTATAGTCCTGTTACATTTGACCAGAAATGTGTACCTGTCCCAAGAAAAAAGAAGAAGACCGGACATATGTCCTCAGAACCGACCAAAACCAGCAAAGGTCCTTTCCAGTCTCAGAAAAAGAACTTATTCCACAAAATTGTCAGCAAATACAAGCACAAAAAGGAGAAGCCTAATGTTCCAGAAAAAGGAAGTGGGAATAAATGGTCAAACAAGCAACTCTTCTTGGCTGCCATTCACCCTACAGAAGCCATATTTTCAGAAGACAGAAACACCACAGAGCCTGCTTATAAGGTTACAAATGCCCCATCCATTCCCAACACTCCAGAGCCAACAAGGGCGCAAGAACCCTTGGTGGGCAGTCAAAAGAGAAAAGCAAGGAAAACCAAGATCACACACCTTGTCAGGACAGCAGATGGCCGGGTATCACCAGCAGGAGGTACTTTGGATGACAAACCAAAGGAACACCTGCAGAGGAGTCTTGTTAAGGTGACCGAGACAGGCTGCAATGACGCATGCTCACACAACCGAGAGGCCACGGAGACGCGGAGCAGCACCCCGGAGATGCCCGCCGTGTCTGCGTTCTTCAGCCTCGCTGTGCCGGCCGAAGTGGCTGCCATGGAACATGCATAGAAGTCAGAGATCAACTCCGCTCCCCCATGATGGACAGCCAAAAGAAATGCCCCCGACTCCTGTACTTATTTCTTGCGCTGACCAGTGAAGCGCCCTTTAATTGTAAAACATTGTGCTTTACCTACTACCCTAGCCTTGTCTTTATTGAGAGATGCTAGTGAGTCCATGTGGTGGCAGATAGAGACAGCAAACAAGTGCTTGTTGCCCTACACGGCCCAGATTCACTTGAAGCAGAAGTTGGCACCCTGGGCCAGTTTGTTCTTTCAGAACCCAGAGTCTTTGAGGGTGATGTTGTCTGTCTGATAATGAGCAGAAATGGGATGATCCTAGAGCTTTGCTTTCTATGGAAGGCTTTTGATGGTAATAGGTGGTAACTTGGTAAAAGGCTGCCTTTACTGTAGCTCATCCAGCATCTCTTTTGCCAACCAGAGAGTGTGAAACTAGTTTCATATATTACCTAGTTATTCTTTCAAAACAAAAACCAAAAGCAAAAAAACAAAAACTGACACACTGCACTAGTTATTATTAGATATTCTTAGTCTTTTTTGTACATGGAGGTTTATGTTCTAAGATGGTTTATATAATAGGCTATACCTACATTTACATTGTAGAATAATATTAAAAAGCCTCTTCCAGAGACTCCCAAACAGCACGGGCAGGCAGATGTACCGCTGTTAGCGGTGTATGCTCGGCCTTGTGGTCCATATATTCTGCACTTTTATATTTGCCACCAGAGTGGTAGTTTGCTGGCACAAAGAGAAAGAGAGAGAAGAAGAAAAATTACAGTTCTTACAAGCAGAATTTTTTTCTTAGCCTTGAGTGACCAAGAAGAATTTGCTTGGGTCCAATTGTGGCGAATATTTTCCCAGACAGGGGAAGAGTCCAGCAGATTACAGATTACTGATGTTTTCATGCCTTGAGGATTCTTTTATTTTTACACAAGGGTCTGAGTGACCAATGGATCGTTCATACAGACAAAAAAAGAAAAATAGTATTCAGAAGTGACCTTAGGATTACTTCACTATTCAGAACACATTGAAGACACACTCACTTTGTGTGGTCTTTGAGCTACAGCCCTTTTACATCCATCCCAGACAGACTGGACGGGTAGCAATTGCTATGCACAGCCTAATTGGCACTGCAGGTTTTTAGAGCCATTTTGAGTTTTTGTGGTTACGGAGGTATTGATGAGGGAGGTGTGCCTGACCAGAGTGGGACTCGCAGTTATAGATCCACCTGCAAGTTTCCTGTTTCCTTTTCATGTTTTGTTGCTTTTGAACATAAAACCAACCATACATATGCCAGTGCAACTGGATTAACTGGCTTAGAACATTCAACATATTGACTCCATCACCTGACGTTCACAGTATCTTGTTTCTTAGCAACAGATGCAAAGTGATAAATCAAAATTAGTCTTCGGCTACAGATTTTACAGGGTATTTGTTCCATAGCACAAAGTATTTCCCCACTCTTGCATCACAGCACAAACTACCAACTTTTAAGTATTGGATTCCAGCAATAATTTTTACTGGTTTTCAAACTGGCGGAATTTTGATAGTGTTAGTTCAAGTTTGAAACTTTTGAATTAGATCTCTAAATGGTGACAGTTTACAAGGTTTTATCTAGCTATCTTATTTATACTTGACTGAATTGTAATGATGATTTTTTTTCTCATTGTAATTTGACCTAATAGCCATACCAAAAAATGACTCTATTAGTACTGACTAGGTTTAGCTTTTCACGGTTGTAGATGTTACTTCAGTTTCGGTGCTGGAAAATATGTACAACATACTAACAGAATTGAAAAAGAACAGAGAGATTTGGGCTTTTTTTTTTTTCAAAGCAGGTAAAGAGGGCATCAGGGCATTGGAACGGTGTCCTCAAAAATGCATATTCCTTGTGGGCATGGAGGAAGAAGGAATTAGTAAGCAAGGTTAATCAGAGGCAGAAGCTTAGCCCCATTCACACAGAAATAAATCAGGTGAGCAACCCCAGATTTTAGCATGATATTTTTACTACGATGCTGTTGTATTAATATTTTCTAAATTTCGAAACACAAAGTGAATGTTTGAAAATTGCTGGGTCCCAGTGTTGGTGGCTGTTGGAGTTTCTGGACCACTTGCTAGCAGTGATTTAAAAATTATAATTAGCTAAAATCCAAAAAAAAAATAAAATCAACAACAAAAGTTGTTTGGTGCAGAACATGCACCTTGACAATGGCACTAACTTGTTATTCTCTAGAACATGTTAGAATAGGTCTATTTTTGCCAGTGCCCTCTCCTCCAGTCCTCTGATTACATTTCACTAGAGTTCCTTAACAGAGTGCTGTATATTCATGGGACCTTTCTTAAAAAGAAGCAAAACAAAAGATGACTTTTTTCTATGTGATTAATATATCTTACTTGATCTGCTTTTCCTAAACCTCAGTGGCTTTTCCCTTAGGCAGGGGTCGGGGTGGAGGGCGACCTACTGGATACGACTGTTTTCAGGTACTTTAGAAAAAAAAAAACCCACCTTTTTGTAGACATGCTTAATTTTTAAGTGGTTAGGCACTGAGAGTAGCAGAAATCCTGCAAAGTTCTATAGTCTTTTAGACACTCACCTTGTCATTTCTCTGAGTAATGTCTTGATTTCAAAAATAGTGCTTTTCTCATGCCCTGAATCCACTGGAGAGGGGTGTTGGTATTTTCAGGTAACAACATTTGTGAGCACAAATATTGCAGACCAACATGTAGTACCCTCCCCCATTTATCATTTTCATTTCACTTCTCTCATTCTTTTTTATTTTAGAAAATCATATTGCTATGGTGTGTACCTTAATCTGCCAGCAAACACCATCTACACTAACATTTGTCCCACAAGCATCCTCAAGAGAAAAAGTTGTTGCACCTTATATATATTTCAAGCAAACCAAAATATGATGCTCTTCTGCCTTTGTTTTATTCTAAATTGTTGTATCATATCTTTCTGAAACCATTCTGAATCTAGTTGAAATTCTCAATATTTATGCTTTTACCTTAATTTCTAGATTCAAACCTGTATATAAATCTTTGGAACAAAATTGTCCTAGCCCTTCTCTGTGTTGCTGGAAGTGGATGATTTAGTCTCAGATGGAGACACAGTACTGTTCCAGTTTTCTTTAGCCTTTTATTTATTTAGTTATTCTGGGTATTTTCCTATGTAATTTTGAAGTGTGTAGAGTATACTATAGTTACTGAAGCTGCAGCTCCAAGAAGCTGAGTGAAAGAGAGAAAATACTGTAAGACGCCCTTCTTAAGTGTTTATTTGTTTGGATAACTGTAATGAGGCCAGGAAAAGGCAAAAGGTCCCACAGCCACTTTGAAGACACAGGTTCTTATCCCCAAACTAGGTTAGGTCCCAGATTTTAGATGAAAATGGTGAATTCTTTAAAGCCCTCTTTTTTAAAAGGATATATCATACCATTGTAATTCTGACAGTCTTTTCCCCCCCGAAAATTTATTTATTTAATTCCGTCAGATGAGCTTTCTACCAGTGCCCCCTCAAAGCCATGCTCAACTCATTCCCACGTTATCACTGTTATTATAGTTCCTGCCATTCAAACTGCTGCCGAGAAAAAAAGTGATCGAACACTGTGAACAAAATGAAGCATCTGAACGGGTCTGGTTATTTAGAATCCAACTTGTGTAATCCCTGTCACTCTCTTATCAAGTCAGATGCTACTCTGCCTGAGTCATAGAAAATTTTGTTTGCACTCTGTAGTCCTTGGCTCATCCTCTGGAAATGTTTGCACCTATGTAAAATCTCAAGCAGATTATAAATCGATACAGCACTAGGAGTAAGCTGAAAACTGAATGACATGTTTTGTTTATACAGTTCCGGGGGAGGGATGGGGAATATCAAGTAGCTCTGTTCCAAGTTTGGCATTTGGCATTAATGTGAAGCAGTGGGACCATGCTGCCTGTTAAACTACTGTATGAATCCTAAGTGGTCTGGAGACCAGCAGCTGGAGGCTGGAGGCCAGCATCCATACAGCAAAGGGGAAGCATCGCCGCTTCTTGGGGGAAAAGGAAGGAAGTCGTGCAAGGCCTGGAGTCATCATTTGTAAAGGGGAAGTCGGGGTGTACGTGATGCTGTGAGAAGGTTCACCTTTGATTGCACTGCTTCACAGAGCCCTCAGATAAGGCCAGTCCTAATGGGCTACCTCGGCTTTCACGGTTAATTCCAGTAAGTCCTGTTTGAAAGGTTTGTCTTTTTTTGCTTCTACCGTCAGGGCCACTGTTTTCCACTGCAGTGTTTTGACTTCCCAAACCACCTTCTCCAGAGAGAACAATGTATTGCTGAAAATGGGCAGTAGAAGCAAATGCTCTTATTACATTTGACCTATAAAGTATTCAGAGTGACTGTTAGGTGGGAATTAAAATTTAGCTTTCCCCACATAGGATCTTGTTTTGCACCTTATAAAGAGTGTACTAATTGTTAATTAGGGGTTGCTTTTATTTAGACAAGCATTCCCAAAGAATTAGATTTGGATTTTGTGTTTCTTTGAGTTTGGGGATTTTTAATTTTACAGTTATCTTATTTAGATTGACTAACCTCATACTTACAATAAAAAAAGAAACAGTGGTTCAGTTCATCTTACCAGATATGTCTGGTGATGTATTCAGAGTCTGATGGACTGCTTTGCTTTTATATAGTTTGGAAGTGATAGTGAAGTTTATTATACCCCATATTAAATGACCTTGTCCTTTTCACTGGGGACATTATCTTACATTTTAGAAACAGAAGCAGCAAAAGAGTGAACAAGACAAGTACATTTGATTCCCCTCATACACGTCCATCTGTTTGTGCTACGCTTTCCTTAAAAATATCAATATACATTTTCTTCACACATACAAAAAGTTTCCTCTCCTGGCCAAATTTTATTTGTGGTGGTATGATTTATAATAATAACAGAAAAGAGGAAACCTTGTACTTAGAAGTTCGGTGGCCACTGTTTCCTTGTTGCAGTCAGTGGTCAAAATTGATCCTGCCCTGAAGTTGATCTTTTTTATTTATTTATTTATTTATTTATTTATTTATTTATTTATTAGTTTCTGCTTAATAACAAAGTGAATCAGTCATACATATACATCTGTTCCCACATCCCTTCCCTCATGCATCTCCCTCCCTCCCACCCTCCCCATCCCACCCCTCCAGGCGGTCACAAAGCACCGAGCTGATCTCCCTGTGCTCTGCGGCTGCTTCCCACTATCTATCTACCTTACGTTTGGTAGTGTATATATGTCCATGCCTCTCTTTCGCTTTGTCACAGCTTACCCTTCCCCCTCCCCATATCCTCAAGTCCATTCTCAAGTTAGGTCTGTGTCTTTATGCCCGTTTTACCCCTAGGTTCTTCATGACATTTTAAAAAAAAATTCCATATATATGTGTTAGCATACGGTATTTGTCTGTCTCTTTCTGACTTACTTCACTCTGTATGACAGACTCTAGGTCTATCCACCTCATTACAAATAGCTCAGTTTCGTTTCTTTTTATGGCTGAGTAATATTCCATTGTATATATGTGCCACATCTTCTTTATCCATTCATCGGATGATGGACACTTAGGTTGTTTCTATCTCCGGGCTATTGTGAATAGAGCTGCAATGAACATTTTGGTACATGGTCTCTTTTTGAATTATGGTTTTCTCAGGGTATATGCCTCGTAGTGGGATTGCTGGGTCATATGGTAGTTCTATTTTTAGTTTTTTAAGGAACCTCCATACTGTTCTCCATAGTGGCTGTACCAATTCACATTCCCACCAGCGGTGCAACAGGGTTCCCTTTCTCCACACCCTCTCCAGCATTTATTGTTTCTAGATTTCTTGATGATGGCGATTCTGACTGGTGTGAGATGATATCTCATTGTAGTTTTGATTTGCATTTCTCTAATGATTAATGATGTTGAGCATCCTTTCATGTGTTTGTTGGCAGTCTGTATATCTTCTTTGGAGAAATGCCTATTCTGCCCATTTTTGGATTGGGTTGTTTGTTTTTTTGCTATTGAGCTGCATGAGCTGCTTATAAATTTTGGAGATTAATCCTTTGTCAGTTGCTTCATTTGCAAATATTTTCTCCCATGCTGAGGGTTGTGTTTTGGTCTTGTTTATGGTTTCCTTTGCTGTGCAAAAGCTTTGAAGTTTCATGAGGTCCCATTTGTTTATCTTTGTTTTTATTTCCATTTCTCTAGGAGGTGGGTCCAAAAGGATCTTGCTGTGATTTATGTCATAGAGTGTTCTGCCTATGTTTTCCTCTAAGAGTTTGATAGTTTCTGGCCTTACATTTAGGTCTTTAATCCATTTTGAGCTTATTTTTGTGTATGGTGTTAGGGAATGATCTAATCTCATACTTTTACATGTCCCTGTCCAGTTTTCCCAGCACCACTTATTGAAGAGGCTGTCCTTTCTCCACTGTACATTCCTGCCTCCTTTATCAAAGATAAGTTGACCATATGTGCATGGGTTGATCTCTGGGCTTTCTATCCCATTCCATTGATCTATCTTTCTGTTTCTGTGCCAGTACCACACTGTCTTGATTACTGTAGCTTTGTAGTATAGTCTGAAGTCAGGGAGCCTGATTCCTCCGGCTCCGTTTTTCGTTCTCAAGATTGCTTTGGCTATTCGGGGTCTTTTTTTTTTCCAAACAAATTTTGAAATTTTTTGTTCTAGTTCTGTGAAAAATGCCACTGGTAGTTTGATAGGGATTGCATTGAATCTGTAGATTGCTTTGGGTAGTAGAGTCATTTTCACAATATTGATTCTTCCAATCCAGAAGCATGGTATATCTCTCCATCTATTTGTATCATCTTTAATCTCTTTCATCAGTGTCTTATAATTTTCTGCATACAGGTCTTTTGTCTCCTTAGGTAGGTTTATTCCTAGATATTTTATTCTTTTTGTTGCAATGGTAAATGGGAGTGTTTTCTTGATTTCATTTTCAGATGTTTCATCATTAGTGTACAGGAATGCCAGAGATTCCTGTGCATTAATTTTGTATCCTGCTACTTTACCAAATTCATTGATTAGCTCTAGTAGTTTTCTGGTAGCATCTTTAGGATTCTCTATGTATAGTATCATGTCATCTGCAAACAGTGACAGCTTTACTTCTTCTTTTCCGATTTGGATTCCTTTTATTTCCTTTTCTTCTCTGATTGCTGTGGCTAAAACTTCCAAAACTAGGTTGAATAAGAGTGGTGAGAGTGGGCAACCTTGTCTTGTTCTTGATCTTTGTGGAAATGGTTTCAGTTTTCCACCATTGAGGACAATGTTGGCTGTGGGTTTGTCATATATGGCCTTGATTAGGTTGAGGAAAGTTCCCTCTATGCCTACTTTCTGCAGTGTTTTTATCATAAATGGGTGTTGAATTTTGTCAAAAGCTTTCTCTGCATCTATTGAGAGGATCCTATGGTTTTTCTCCTTCAATTTGTTAATATGGTGTATCACATTGATTGATTTGCGTATATTGAGTAATCCTTGCATTCCTGGAATAAACCCCACTTGATCATGGTGTATGATCCTTTTAATGTGCTGTTGGATTCTGTTAGCTAGTCTTATGTTGAGGCTTTTTGCATCTATGTTCATCAGTGATATAGGCCTGTAGTTTTCTTTCTTTGGGACATCCTTGCCTGGTTTTGGTATCAAGGTGATGGTGACCTCGTAGAATGAGTTTGGGAGTGTTCCTTCCTCTGAAATTGTTTGGAAGAGTTTGAGAAGGATGGGTGTTAGCTCTTCTCTAAATGTTTGATCGAATTCGCCTGTGAAGCCATCTGGTCCTGGGCTTTTGTTTGTTGGAAGATTTTTAATCACAGTTTCAATTTCAGGGCTTGTGATTGGTCTATTCATATTTTCTATTTCTTCCTGATTCAGTCTTGGCAGGTTGTGCATTTCTAAGAATTTGTCCATTTCTTCCAGGTTGTCCATTTTATTGGCATAGAGTTGCTTGTAGTAATCTCTCATGATCTTTTGTATTTCTGCAGCGTGAGTTGTTACTTCTCCTTTTTCATTTCTAATTCTATTGATTTGAGTCTTCTCCCTTTTTTTCTTGATGAGTCTGGCTAATGGTCTGTCAATTCCTTAAGTTGATCTTTATGCACAGAATTAGTTACTGTGAACATTACTACTCTTTCCAGAGATTTTCTAATAACTTGGGCCAGAACTGGTTACCGAGGAGCAAGGACCTAATT
This sequence comes from Mesoplodon densirostris, assembly GCF_025265405.1. Classification (NCBI taxonomy): domain Eukaryota; kingdom Metazoa; phylum Chordata; class Mammalia; order Artiodactyla; family Ziphiidae; genus Mesoplodon; species Mesoplodon densirostris. The sequence goes on from NC_082661.1 coordinate 209,878,904, forward strand.
CCATGCCTCCACACCCTCCCACTGCACCGCACCACACGTCTTACCTCACAAGCTCTAACCTAAATCACAGAGGCACGCGTTTCGTGGACTAACCATCACATCCCCTGGCGGCCTCAGGGGAGTGCTCACGTCCACTGACACCTCCCTTTAGTGCGTCAGCTCGTAGCGGCAGAACTGGGGTGGGGGAGGTTTGTGATCTGGAGCTCAGCACATGCTCGGCAACATGTTTCTCATTTCCTTAGCATTCATGGCTTGCTCTCAGGAATCTGTCGAAAAGGAATAAAAACCACCTGAGTGTCCACATTACCAGATTATGAACTTTTCCCATAGGTTTGAATTGCTTACTTACCTATTATAAATTAACCACAGCTTCATTTGGCCACCAGGTCTTAAGTCTGTTGACAGTTTTCAGCATGACCGAATTGCTCATTTTTCTTGCTTTCAGAAATTGGCTTGGTTGTCTTTAGAGTTGGTGTAAACGTGCCATGTAATAAATGATTTCCACTTAATGGTACAACAGAATTATTGGTTTCTTAGATGTTTGTGTAGTAAAAGTCAATATACACGTTTATATAATTTCTTTCCTCAAAATCTTATACTTAATTTAATTTCTAAAAATTGCACATGTAAGTCATGTGTATAACATGCTAAAGTACTTTAACTGTGATCTTAAAACTGAATAAAAAATATTTAATAGAAAATCAGAATATTGGGCTTCCCTGGTGGCGCAGTGTTTGAGAGTCCACCTGCCGATGCAGGGGACGCGGGTTCGTGCCCCGGTCCGGGAAGATCCTACATGCCGCGGAGTGGCTGGGCCCGTGAGCCATGGCTGCTGAGCCTACGCGTCCGGAGCCCGTGCTCCACAACGGGAGAGGCCACAGCAGTGAGAGGCCCGCGTACCGCAAAAAAATAAAAAATAAAAAAAAACTCAGAATATTTTAGTATTGCAAGAGTTCTGCAGCTCTTAATAGTTTGTAAATCCACTATCTCATTTGTAATTAACATTCTCAATTCTCTTACTCTATGCCTTTTTATAAGGGAATAGTTAAGACAACTTTCTTTGTTGAAAAGGGTATAAGGTATGACAAAGCCCTGAGATATTTCAGGAAATTGTATTTATTGAGAAACTGACCAAGAACCCACATTTTTCCCTGTTACTGTAAGAAGTCTCCAGAGAAAGATTTTCAAAGACTGTCAGTTCAGTATTCACTGGAAGAAGTCTGGCTATTTTGATCCCTAACTGAATTTACATAGATCATCTACATTTGAACATTCAGAGGTACTTAAGAACATTGCTTTTGTTCTGGACCATATGATGTATTTTAAAATTTAAAGTTGAAACATAACATATAGTGCTTCTTTGCAAATATGAGTCCAAATAAGAACAGAAATCAGTCACTGTAGAAAAACATGTAGCCCAACAGAAATCTTGACTGGGCAAGGAAGCTTCACCTACTTCACCTAGGGACGAACCCGCGTCCCCTGCATCGGCAGGCGGACTCTCAACCACTGCGCCACCAGGGAAGCCCTGAAAGGAATTTTTTATCCAAAGTTTATAATGAGTGTCTACAAATCAGTGAGAAAATTACAAATGCCCAGTTTAAAACTGGGCAAAAGATAAAGACAAGTTATTCACAGAGCAAACTGTATAAATAATAAATCAACACATAAAAAATGTTCAACCTCACTAGAAATCAGGGAAAAGCCAATTTAAACATGAGATCGTATTTTTAACTTCAAATTGGGGGGGAAAACCGAAAGAGGGAGTGTTGAGGAAGGATTTGGGAACCAGTTCTTTACATATAGTACTGATAAGGTTGTAAATTTCAGGGAAATTTGTGAAGGAACATTTCAAAAGTTTATACATCCAGCAGTTCTACTTCTATAAATCTTTCCTAGAGATATGTGTACCTGTGTGAAAATTTATATTTACAAAAAAATATTTTCTGCTGCGTTGTTGGCAATGACAAAAAATTAGAAGGAACCCAAATTCCCATCAATATGAGTGGTTAAATAACAGTAGAGCCATACTCTAGAATGCTCAGCTTCCAGTAACCAGAATAAGCTCGACCAATGTGCACTGATGTGAAAAATTTCCAAGATACATCTTAACCCCCTTGGTAGTATTCTTTTATTTTTTTTTTAATTTAATTTATTTATTTTGGGCTGTGTTGGGTCTTCGTTTCTGTGCGTGGCTTCCTCTAGTTGCGGCGAGCGGGGGCCTCTCTTCATCACGGTGCGCGGGCCTCTCACTGTCGCGGCCTCTCTTGTTGTGGAACACAAGCTCCAGACGCGCAGGCTCAGTAGTTGTGGCCCACGGGCCTAGTTGCTCCACGGCATGTGGGATCTTCCCAGACCAGGGCTCGAACCCGTGTCCCCTGCATTGGCAGGCGGATTCTCAACCACTGTGCCACCAGGGAAGCCCCGGTAGTATTCTTCATATCTTAACATGTGCATACCTATGACACATAAATTCCATGTCTAATTTTCTGTCCTACAAACCTACGAAAAGCTACAGACTTCTGATCAATATCCCCCAAACTATTGTCAATTGTAAGAAGTATGTCCAAAAGAAAAAAAAAGAATCAGAAATCTGTTCAAAACCAGCAGATTTTAAAGAACTTATTATCCCCTCACCCACCTCTGTTCTGCTATAGCAACACTGGAAGACTGCAACTAGGAAAGAGAGCAAGCCGAACTCCCACCTCAAATCTTGTCTCTCAACTACAGGGTATGATGAAGTCATTTAAAAAATATATTTAAAGGAGACTGAACCCTTAGGTGAAAGACCCCAATAAGTTATTTCCCTAAAATAGACAGTAAATAAAGACTTTGGAATGCGTTGCAGTGGAAAGATGTGAAATCTCTTTCTTTGGGTCTTCTTAAAATTATCACATTCCCACATATGTCTGCAGTGTTTTAAATATTTTCCATTTATGTAGTAAACATTGAAAGACAGAAAGACAGAGGTTATTTCCAGCTAGATGTTATCCTTTCCCCCCAATGGAACTATGCTTTCCTTTCTAGACACACGAGCTCTCCTTTTTCGAGTCTGAGATTGGAAGTTCTCATGGTTGAATTGTTAACACATTTATCTTTATTTGGGTTGAGTTTGATCCAGCTACTCTGAAGACTATGGTTTCTTCACTAAAAATTGCTTCCATTGTAGATTTATCACCTGGTTGGCAAACGCTGGATAACTTCAGGCACAAGAACATTACTCTGAACCTGGGTGTGGTCAGTGAGATAGAAACCAACATTATTTTTTCCTTCATGATATGAAATATACTCTAACTTTACTCCCAGGGCTTTGTCCAAAAAGCTCATAAAACATAAATTGACTCTGCCCTTCAGACTCCCATGTTCTCCTCCAGTCTACACAGCAAAGTCTAAGTTCAATTACACCAAGACTGATGCCAAATTTCAAAAAACGAGAGCACCCTCCATTTCTGCTAGTGCCAGGTGTGTTGTTCCAGGTGCACAGAAGTATCTTAAAAAGTCTTAGTAAATCTCATTCTACAATAAATAATTACTCAACAAGTTCTCTCTGGACCAGGGTATACTAAGCCAGTGTCTGCTTTCTATTGCAGGCGAAGAAGTTTGTGGTCTTTCATGGAGCTTCCATTTACCAACCTGGAAATGGCATTCATTTTATTGGCTTTTGTTATCTTTTCCCTCTTTACTCTGGCTTCCATCTACACTGACCCGGATGAGAGGAATGAAGGTAAACAGAGAGAGCTCTTCATAAGAGTCCCCATTTCCTTTCCCCACCCAATCATCTTTCTTTGATTTGGTTTAGTTTCTATTCTGTATGTGAGAATGAGTTTGTTTTGGGGTGTGCTGTGTGTGTGTGTGTGTATGAGAGAAGGGAGACAGAGAGACAGAGAAAGAGAGTTTTATTAAATGGCCTGAAATATCTACTGTGGCATTTTACCATTATTTATTAAGAGAGGTTTGGAAATGGAAACGATTATTCACATGACTTTTAATCCCAGAATTTTGCAGGTCTTATGCCCTGAATTTTATATCTATATCTATATCTATATCTATATCTCTCTATATATGTATATGTATATATATAATTTTTCTTTCACCATCCTCCCATCCCTGCCCCTCATCCCTGTCCCCCATCAGAAACTTAAAATGTGCAAAAAGCACAATATCTTTCAAAGTCATTAAAGGTAATTTTCACAGGCTAAATGCAAGTTCACAAGAAACAAATTCCATTATCGTATACATATATGGTGTGTGGAGGTGTGCGCTTTTGTTCAACTATAAATAAGAAGGAAAAGAATTAAAGGTTTTTTCCTAATGAGCTCTTGTCAAAGCCCAAACTTTCAAAAAAAATGTAGAAGCGTTTAAAAAACTCAACACCACATGTTTGCTTATTGCCAGTCATAACAATTATTAGCAATAATATGTAATTTAAATGGCAGTTCTTGGTATTTCACTGTAGTTCAGGTCCTACCAAATTTCACACAAAATTAATGGTGACTGACCATTTTTGAGGGCAAAAATTATATATATATATATATATATATATATAAATATATATATATATATATATATTTATATATATATATATGGCATATGGTAAGGAAATAATATATGTTTGTAGAGAATAAGATAAAATCATAAAAAGAAAACTGTGCTTCCTAAAATTGTGATACCTCTCCATGAATTTTTGTCTGTGAAAGAAGTGCTCTCTGTAAAAGACAATAGTATTCTCTGTCTTATAAACATACTACACTTACAGAAGTAGAAAACAAGAAGCCACAGTAAACAGACATTTAATTTCTGCTGACATGAAGATTGGGAAGCGTAACTGGAGTCCGTAAAGTCTTTTCCATGCTCCATATTGTTTTAGTTTAAAATGGGTTTGGCTGAAAGAAAGAGTAAGAGCAAAATTGCAGTTACTTTAACTAGATGATAATGTCTTTCTCTCACACATAAAGGAAGCCTGGGGGTAGAAGTTCCCTCCTGACACGACTCCCTGGTATCCTGGACCCAGGCCACACTGTCTTGGTTCCCTCCCATCTCCTATGGCAGCTCCCATGTCCGGCACTGACCCAGCTGGCCCATCTTCCACTATCATCTATGCATGCCTGTCAGCAAGAAGAAGCAAGAGGGCACACCTCTGTCTTTTAAGAGCGCTCCCAGAACCTACACTCACCACTTCCCTTTGGCCAGAATTTAGTCCACGGACATCCCGAAAGGAAAGCTGGGAAATGTCATAGTTATTCTGGGAGGCGTGTGTGGAGCAAAAACTTTGGGTTTTGTTCCTAAAGGAAGAGGGGTACAACCAGCAGTGTCTGCCAGACCCGTAGACTCCTAACCATGCATTCACTACGGGGCTGGCAGTCATGAAATTGGGGAATATTTGAGCTAGAAGGAATGTTAAGAGAGCATCTGATTTACTGATGCTTAACCAGAACTGAATATCAGAAAGGCACCTCATACTTGGGGCCCATCACAAACCCAGCAAATAAGCATTTCTGGGTGTCCCACCTGGCCACGTGTCTTTAAACAAGATCCCCTACCCCCCCCCCCATTTTTCTAGCTTTCTTCTCTGGTTAAGAAGCATTGACCAACTATTCATGTTTCAGATGTGACAACAGAGACCCACAAATGTTTAGTGAGTTTCTCAGGGGCTCAGTTAATTAGCAGAAGAGCCAAAACTAGAGCACAGACTCCCCGTTGCAGGTTCCTGCCCCCTCTCTGCACTCCCATGACTCCTGAGTTATGATCCATGGACACAGACAGCCAGAAGACTGGGCCAGTCATAGACATTGACCTTTCCTTTACACTTCTGTATTCCGTTTTTCATAAGTTCCTTTTTCTTCTGCTCTATTCCTCCTATATCTGAGGTCTACTTTCCAAGCTAAAGCAATTCCTCCATTTGAATACTGTTCACTAACAGAACTAGACCCAGCTGCCCAAGAATTCTCATCGAAGAACACCCTTGCTTCCCTTCGTGACCACCAGGTCGGTGCCAAGCACAATTTTGCATGAAAGTACAAAATGTATACACTTTCCTAAATGTGGTAAGACCCAGGAGTAAAACCCACCTTCATTAAAATTGCAGGGCTATTTTCATCTCCTTTCTGGCAGAAGCAGAGAATTGCAGGAGCCACAAAAATAAACTTAAGAGAGGCAGATTTAATTTCACATGTGTATTTAAAATCTGATAGACTCAGCTATGGGCAATGGAGAATCTAAATCTGAATGGGACTCAGCTCCTATGTCAGGGAGCTGATTGTCTCATGGAGGATTCAGTTGTATAACCAGAGCCGACCCAGTGAATGCGCTACCAGAGTTTTCAACTAAGGAGGATGGGGTCAGAACGGAAGCTCTTCCTTGGGGGTATTGCGGTGGGCTTCACGGAAGAGGTGGCCACCCTGATGCAGGTGATATTGACAGAGTAGGGTGGGTGGGGTGCATTCTAACTAAGAATACAGCTTAAGGAAAATTACCTGACCGAAAAAAATGAAATGTATAAGAGGAAAAATCAGCTATGGTTTGGAATGTACCTTAAGTCCAACAAGGAATTGAACAGAACTGATCATTGGCCAGAATCTTCTCAAGTCCTTCAGAGGTCAAAAGACGAACAAAGCATTTTAACAGGGAGTCTCTTAAACTTAAGAGATGGGTGCCTCTGACCTCAGCCTCCCACGTGAGAGCAAAGGCTCTCAAGCTCTAACTTGCACATAAGTCACGTAGAGATTTTATGAAAAAGTAGACTACTGTTCAGTAGGTCTGGGTGGGACCTGAGATTCTGCATTTCTAAGAAGCTTCCAGGTGACGACCATGGTCTAGAAGACGAGCCCAGCCACAGATGTGACGCTTGCAGGCCCCAGGGGGCCAAGCTCATCTGTGTGCAGCAGGGGAGGTGGGAGCTTGGCTACGTGGCTGGGCGTCCAGGTTCCGTCCCGTAAGCAAGGCCCTACAGGACACGGGGCAGACCCAGAGCTGGAGGGCAGGGCCTCAGCCTCCAGCACAGCGCAGTCTTGCCTCAGGTCCTAACGTGTCAGGAGTGGGTGGATTAAGGTTTAAGAAAATATTTTATATGTTTAGAAGAGTTGAGAGTCATTCTTATTTTTTTAGGGAAGAAATTGTATTTAATTAGATTAATTAATTCATCATTTTAAGTTGAAGTATAGTTGATTTACAATGTTGTGTTAGTTTTAGGTGTACAGCACAGTGATTCATATATATATATTCTTCTTCAGATTCTTTTCCATTATAGGTTATTACAAAATATTGAGTATAGTTCCCTGTGCTCTAGAGTAGGTCCTTAGTGGTTATGAGAGTCACTCTTTAAACAGCAGAATCTTGGAGTGTACAGTGAAGGGAGGCCGAGCGGCTCCGCGAGCTCCTCTCTCTCCACTTTCCCATAGAGAAGCCCTGACTGGCCGCTGAGGGCGAGCCACACACACGCCCTCGCGCCCGGCGAACCCGCGCGGTCAGTATCATAGGACACAGGCTTTGCCGCAGTTCATCTTCCTCCCTGTGTACTTTCCGTTTGCCTTCCTGGAATTCTGCTGCATCACAGAAGCTGGAAGTTCCGATGTTCCATTGAACTCACGATGGAAAGTCTTGACTTGACCGGTCAGAGTAATGAAAGGCAGTCATAGAAATAAAGATTATTCCGCAGAAGGAGAAGGAGCTGGAAAACGACCAAAACGAAAGTGCCTTCAGTGGCATCCATTGCTAGCAAAGAAACTTCTTGACTTTTCAGAAGAGGAAGAAGAGGAAGACCAAGAGGAGGATATTGATAAGGTTCAACTTCTTGGGGCCGCGGGTCTAGAGCAAGATGGTGAAACTGAAGATGATGAATCACCAGAACAGCGAGCCCGGAGACCAATGAATGCATTTCTCTTATTTTGCAAACGTCATCGCTCTCTTGTACGTCAGGAACACAGGAACAGGCTTGATAACCGAGGTGCTACCAAGATACTAGCTGATTGGTGGGCTGTTCTCGATCCAAAGGAAAAGCAGAAATACACAGACATGGCCAAGGAGTATAAACATGCATTTATGAAAGCAAATCCTGGCTACAAATGGTGTGCTACCACAAACAAGCCTGTGAAATCCCCAACATCCACTGTCAATCCACGGGAGAAACTGTGGGCCTTCCCATCTGACTCTTCAAGAGCCTTGCCAAGCCCCAAGAAAACAAAGCCTGAAGAAATGCCTCAGCTTAACTTTGGGCTGGCTGATCCTACTCAAATGGGAGGCCTGAGCATGCTGCTTTTAGCTGGAGAACATGTTCTTGGTACACCAGAGATATCCTCTGGCACTTGCAGGCCTGATGTTTCAGAATCCTCTGAATTGCGTCAGGAGTCACCATTATTTCAGTTTGCCGAGATATCTTCAGGTACCTCCCACCCTGATGTTCCGTCAAAACAATGTCAAGCATCAGCCTTGTTTCAGTTTGCAGAGATCTGTTCGAAGACTTCACAGTTGGGCGGTGCTGAACCTGTAAAACGCTGTGGAGAGTCTGCACTCTTTCAACTGGCAGAGATGTGCCTGGCATCAGAGGGGGTGAAAATGGAAGAATCAAAGCTAATAAAAGCCAAAGAATCAGATGGCGGAAGAATTCAAGAACTGGAGAAGGGCAAGGAAGAAAGAGAAATGAAAATGGAGAAAATAGATGAAGCCAGGTTCCAGAAAGAAGCAGAATTTGAAAAATCAGCTAAGGAAAATGTAAGAGATTCTAAGGAATTAAGAAATTTTGAGGAGCTGCGAATGGATGATATAATGGGTATAAAAATGGAAGCTCCTAAAGCAATTAAAAAGGAAGAATTAGAGGAAGATCAAAAATGTAGTCACTTCCCTGATTTTTCTTACTCTGGCAGTAGCAAGATAATAATAAGCGATGTTCCCAGTAGGAAGGATCACATGTGCCATCCTCATGGCATTAGGATCATCGAGATTCCCACAGCGTTAAGCAAACCAGAAAAGCTAAAAAAGGAAAAGAAGAAAACCAGAATGGATCGACAGGGAAATGATAAATCCACACCCAAGAAGACTTGCAAAAAGAGGCAGTCCTCGGAATCTGATATCGAGAGTGTCATGTACACCATTGAAGCTGTTGCAAAGGGAGACTGGGGCATCGAGAAGCTTGGAGATACCCCTCGCAAGCAGGTGCATACATCCTCGAGTGGCAAGGGAAGCATTTTGGATGCCAAGCCACCAAAGAAGAAAGTGAAATCAAGAGAGAAGAAAATGTCAAAGGAGAGATCCTCAGACACCACCCAAGAGTCAAGACCTCAAGATTTTATCAGTATTTCTGCCAGCAAGAACATTTCTGGTGAGGTCCCAGAGGGTATAAAAGCAGAACCTTTGACCCCTACGGAGGATGCATTACCACCCAGTCTATCGGGACAGGCCAAGCCTGAGGACAGTGAGTGTCACAGAAAAATAGAGACTTGTGGCTCCCGGAAATCTGAGAGGTCTTGCAAAGGTGCTCTTTATAAAACCCTGGTGTCTGAGGGTATGCTCACCTCTCTGCGAGCTAATGTTGGCAGAGGGAAACGAAGGTCAGGAAAAGGAAAGTCCTCTGATCATGAAGAGTGTTGGCATGAAGAAAGCTGGACATTTCACCAGAGTGGGACCAGTGGAAGCAAGAAGTTCAAGAAGACAAAGCCAAAGGAAGACTCTCTCCTTGGCTCAGCAAAGTTGGATGAAGAATTTGAAAAGAAATTCAACAGCCTCCCTCAGTATAGTCCTGTTACATTTGACCAGAAATGTGTACCTGTCCCAAGAAAAAAGAAGAAGACCGGACATATGTCCTCAGAACCGACCAAAACCAGCAAAGGTCCTTTCCAGTCTCAGAAAAAGAACTTATTCCACAAAATTGTCAGCAAATACAAGCACAAAAAGGAGAAGCCTAATGTTCCAGAAAAAGGAAGTGGGAATAAATGGTCAAACAAGCAACTCTTCTTGGCTGCCATTCACCCTACAGAAGCCATATTTTCAGAAGACAGAAACACCACAGAGCCTGCTTATAAGGTTACAAATGCCCCATCCATTCCCAACACTCCAGAGCCAACAAGGGCGCAAGAACCCTTGGTGGGCAGTCAAAAGAGAAAAGCAAGGAAAACCAAGATCACACACCTTGTCAGGACAGCAGATGGCCGGGTATCACCAGCAGGAGGTACTTTGGATGACAAACCAAAGGAACACCTGCAGAGGAGTCTTGTTAAGGTGACCGAGACAGGCTGCAATGACGCATGCTCACACAACCGAGAGGCCACGGAGACGCGGAGCAGCACCCCGGAGATGCCCGCCGTGTCTGCGTTCTTCAGCCTCGCTGTGCCGGCCGAAGTGGCTGCCATGGAACATGCATAGAAGTCAGAGATCAACTCCGCTCCCCCATGATGGACAGCCAAAAGAAATGCCCCCGACTCCTGTACTTATTTCTTGCGCTGACCAGTGAAGCGCCCTTTAATTGTAAAACATTGTGCTTTACCTACTACCCTAGCCTTGTCTTTATTGAGAGATGCTAGTGAGTCCATGTGGTGGCAGATAGAGACAGCAAACAAGTGCTTGTTGCCCTACACGGCCCAGATTCACTTGAAGCAGAAGTTGGCACCCTGGGCCAGTTTGTTCTTTCAGAACCCAGAGTCTTTGAGGGTGATGTTGTCTGTCTGATAATGAGCAGAAATGGGATGATCCTAGAGCTTTGCTTTCTATGGAAGGCTTTTGATGGTAATAGGTGGTAACTTGGTAAAAGGCTGCCTTTACTGTAGCTCATCCAGCATCTCTTTTGCCAACCAGAGAGTGTGAAACTAGTTTCATATATTACCTAGTTATTCTTTCAAAACAAAAACCAAAAGCAAAAAAACAAAAACTGACACACTGCACTAGTTATTATTAGATATTCTTAGTCTTTTTTGTACATGGAGGTTTATGTTCTAAGATGGTTTATATAATAGGCTATACCTACATTTACATTGTAGAATAATATTAAAAAGCCTCTTCCAGAGACTCCCAAACAGCACGGGCAGGCAGATGTACCGCTGTTAGCGGTGTATGCTCGGCCTTGTGGTCCATATATTCTGCACTTTTATATTTGCCACCAGAGTGGTAGTTTGCTGGCACAAAGAGAAAGAGAGAGAAGAAGAAAAATTACAGTTCTTACAAGCAGAATTTTTTTCTTAGCCTTGAGTGACCAAGAAGAATTTGCTTGGGTCCAATTGTGGCGAATATTTTCCCAGACAGGGGAAGAGTCCAGCAGATTACAGATTACTGATGTTTTCATGCCTTGAGGATTCTTTTATTTTTACACAAGGGTCTGAGTGACCAATGGATCGTTCATACAGACAAAAAAAGAAAAATAGTATTCAGAAGTGACCTTAGGATTACTTCACTATTCAGAACACATTGAAGACACACTCACTTTGTGTGGTCTTTGAGCTACAGCCCTTTTACATCCATCCCAGACAGACTGGACGGGTAGCAATTGCTATGCACAGCCTAATTGGCACTGCAGGTTTTTAGAGCCATTTTGAGTTTTTGTGGTTACGGAGGTATTGATGAGGGAGGTGTGCCTGACCAGAGTGGGACTCGCAGTTATAGATCCACCTGCAAGTTTCCTGTTTCCTTTTCATGTTTTGTTGCTTTTGAACATAAAACCAACCATACATATGCCAGTGCAACTGGATTAACTGGCTTAGAACATTCAACATATTGACTCCATCACCTGACGTTCACAGTATCTTGTTTCTTAGCAACAGATGCAAAGTGATAAATCAAAATTAGTCTTCGGCTACAGATTTTACAGGGTATTTGTTCCATAGCACAAAGTATTTCCCCACTCTTGCATCACAGCACAAACTACCAACTTTTAAGTATTGGATTCCAGCAATAATTTTTACTGGTTTTCAAACTGGCGGAATTTTGATAGTGTTAGTTCAAGTTTGAAACTTTTGAATTAGATCTCTAAATGGTGACAGTTTACAAGGTTTTATCTAGCTATCTTATTTATACTTGACTGAATTGTAATGATGATTTTTTTTCTCATTGTAATTTGACCTAATAGCCATACCAAAAAATGACTCTATTAGTACTGACTAGGTTTAGCTTTTCACGGTTGTAGATGTTACTTCAGTTTCGGTGCTGGAAAATATGTACAACATACTAACAGAATTGAAAAAGAACAGAGAGATTTGGGCTTTTTTTTTTTTTCAAAGCAGGTAAAGAGGGCATCAGGGCATTGGAACGGTGTCCTCAAAAATGCATATTCCTTGTGGGCATGGAGGAAGAAGGAATTAGTAAGCAAGGTTAATCAGAGGCAGAAGCTTAGCCCCATTCACACAGAAATAAATCAGGTGAGCAACCCCAGATTTTAGCATGATATTTTTACTACGATGCTGTTGTATTAATATTTTCTAAATTTCGAAACACAAAGTGAATGTTTGAAAATTGCTGGGTCCCAGTGTTGGTGGCTGTTGGAGTTTCTGGACCACTTGCTAGCAGTGATTTAAAAATTATAATTAGCTAAAATCCAAAAAAAAAATAAAATCAACAACAAAAGTTGTTTGGTGCAGAACATGCACCTTGACAATGGCACTAACTTGTTATTCTCTAGAACATGTTAGAATAGGTCTATTTTTGCCAGTGCCCTCTCCTCCAGTCCTCTGATTACATTTCACTAGAGTTCCTTAACAGAGTGCTGTATATTCATGGGACCTTTCTTAAAAAGAAGCAAAACAAAAGATGACTTTTTTCTATGTGATTAATATATCTTACTTGATCTGCTTTTCCTAAACCTCAGTGGCTTTTCCCTTAGGCAGGGGTCGGGGTGGAGGGCGACCTACTGGATACGACTGTTTTCAGGTACTTTAGAAAAAAAAAAACCCACCTTTTTGTAGACATGCTTAATTTTTAAGTGGTTAGGCACTGAGAGTAGCAGAAATCCTGCAAAGTTCTATAGTCTTTTAGACACTCACCTTGTCATTTCTCTGAGTAATGTCTTGATTTCAAAAATAGTGCTTTTCTCATGCCCTGAATCCACTGGAGAGGGGTGTTGGTATTTTCAGGTAACAACATTTGTGAGCACAAATATTGCAGACCAACATGTAGTACCCTCCCCCATTTATCATTTTCATTTCACTTCTCTCATTCTTTTTTATTTTAGAAAATCATATTGCTATGGTGTGTACCTTAATCTGCCAGCAAACACCATCTACACTAACATTTGTCCCACAAGCATCCTCAAGAGAAAAAGTTGTTGCACCTTATATATATTTCAAGCAAACCAAAATATGATGCTCTTCTGCCTTTGTTTTATTCTAAATTGTTGTATCATATCTTTCTGAAACCATTCTGAATCTAGTTGAAATTCTCAATATTTATGCTTTTACCTTAATTTCTAGATTCAAACCTGTATATAAATCTTTGGAACAAAATTGTCCTAGCCCTTCTCTGTGTTGCTGGAAGTGGATGATTTAGTCTCAGATGGAGACACAGTACTGTTCCAGTTTTCTTTAGCCTTTTATTTATTTAGTTATTCTGGGTATTTTCCTATGTAATTTTGAAGTGTGTAGAGTATACTATAGTTACTGAAGCTGCAGCTCCAAGAAGCTGAGTGAAAGAGAGAAAATACTGTAAGACGCCCTTCTTAAGTGTTTATTTGTTTGGATAACTGTAATGAGGCCAGGAAAAGGCAAAAGGTCCCACAGCCACTTTGAAGACACAGGTTCTTATCCCCAAACTAGGTTAGGTCCCAGATTTTAGATGAAAATGGTGAATTCTTTAAAGCCCTCTTTTTTAAAAGGATATATCATACCATTGTAATTCTGACAGTCTTTTCCCCCCCGAAAATTTATTTATTTAATTCCGTCAGATGAGCTTTCTACCAGTGCCCCCTCAAAGCCATGCTCAACTCATTCCCACGTTATCACTGTTATTATAGTTCCTGCCATTCAAACTGCTGCCGAGAAAAAAAGTGATCGAACACTGTGAACAAAATGAAGCATCTGAACGGGTCTGGTTATTTAGAATCCAACTTGTGTAATCCCTGTCACTCTCTTATCAAGTCAGATGCTACTCTGCCTGAGTCATAGAAAATTTTGTTTGCACTCTGTAGTCCTTGGCTCATCCTCTGGAAATGTTTGCACCTATGTAAAATCTCAAGCAGATTATAAATCGATACAGCACTAGGAGTAAGCTGAAAACTGAATGACATGTTTTGTTTATACAGTTCCGGGGGAGGGATGGGGAATATCAAGTAGCTCTGTTCCAAGTTTGGCATTTGGCATTAATGTGAAGCAGTGGGACCATGCTGCCTGTTAAACTACTGTATGAATCCTAAGTGGTCTGGAGACCAGCAGCTGGAGGCTGGAGGCCAGCATCCATACAGCAAAGGGGAAGCATCGCCGCTTCTTGGGGGAAAAGGAAGGAAGTCGTGCAAGGCCTGGAGTCATCATTTGTAAAGGGGAAGTCGGGGTGTACGTGATGCTGTGAGAAGGTTCACCTTTGATTGCACTGCTTCACAGAGCCCTCAGATAAGGCCAGTCCTAATGGGCTACCTCGGCTTTCACGGTTAATTCCAGTAAGTCCTGTTTGAAAGGTTTGTCTTTTTTTGCTTCTACCGTCAGGGCCACTGTTTTCCACTGCAGTGTTTTGACTTCCCAAACCACCTTCTCCAGAGAGAACAATGTATTGCTGAAAATGGGCAGTAGAAGCAAATGCTCTTATTACATTTGACCTATAAAGTATTCAGAGTGACTGTTAGGTGGGAATTAAAATTTAGCTTTCCCCACATAGGATCTTGTTTTGCACCTTATAAAGAGTGTACTAATTGTTAATTAGGGGTTGCTTTTATTTAGACAAGCATTCCCAAAGAATTAGATTTGGATTTTGTGTTTCTTTGAGTTTGGGGATTTTTAATTTTACAGTTATCTTATTTAGATTGACTAACCTCATACTTACAATAAAAAAAGAAACAGTGGTTCAGTTCATCTTACCAGATATGTCTGGTGATGTATTCAGAGTCTGATGGACTGCTTTGCTTTTATATAGTTTGGAAGTGATAGTGAAGTTTATTATACCCCATATTAAATGACCTTGTCCTTTTCACTGGGGACATTATCTTACATTTTAGAAACAGAAGCAGCAAAAGAGTGAACAACAAGACAAGTACATTTGATTCCCCTCATACACGTCCATCTGTTTGTGCTACGCTTTCCTTAAAAATATCAATATACATTTTCTTCACACATACAAAAAGTTTCCTCTCCTGGCCAAATTTTATTTGTGGTGGTATGATTTATAATAATAACAGAAAAGAGGAAACCTTGTACTTAGAAGTTCGGTGGCCACTGTTTCCTTGTTGCAGTCAGTGGTCAAAATTGATCCTGCCCTGAAGTTGATCTTTTTTATTTATTTATTTATTTATTTATTTATTTATTTATTTATTAGTTTCTGCTTAATAACAAAGTGAATCAGTCATACATATACATCTGTTCCCACATCCCTTCCCTCATGCATCTCCCTCCCTCCCACCCTCCCCATCCCACCCCTCCAGGCGGTCACAAAGCACCGAGCTGATCTCCCTGTGCTCTGCGGCTGCTTCCCACTATCTATCTACCTTACGTTTGGTAGTGTATATATGTCCATGCCTCTCTTTCGCTTTGTCACAGCTTACCCTTCCCCCTCCCCATATCCTCAAGTCCATTCTCAAGTTAGGTCTGTGTCTTTATGCCCGTTTTACCCCTAGGTTCTTCATGACATTTTAAAAAAAAATTCCATATATATGTGTTAGCATACGGTATTTGTCTGTCTCTTTCTGACTTACTTCACTCTGTATGACAGACTCTAGGTCTATCCACCTCATTACAAATAGCTCAGTTTCGTTTCTTTTTATGGCTGAGTAATATTCCATTGTATATATGTGCCACATCTTCTTTATCCATTCATCGGATGATGGACACTTAGGTTGTTTCTATCTCCGGGCTATTGTGAATAGAGCTGCAATGAACATTTTGGTACATGGTCTCTTTTTGAATTATGGTTTTCTCAGGGTATATGCCTCGTAGTGGGATTGCTGGGTCATATGGTAGTTCTATTTTTAGTTTTTTAAGGAACCTCCATACTGTTCTCCATAGTGGCTGTACCAATTCACATTCCCACCAGCGGTGCAAGAGGGTTCCCTTTCTCCACACCCTCTCCAGCATTTATTGTTTCTAGATTTCTTGATGATGGCGATTCTGACTGGTGTGAGATGATATCTCATTGTAGTTTTGATTTGCATTTCTCTAATGATTAATGATGTTGAGCATCCTTTCATGTGTTTGTTGGCAGTCTGTATATCTTCTTTGGAGAAATGCCTATTTAAGTCTTCTGCCCATTTTTGGATTGGGTTGTTTGTTTTTTTGCTATTGAGCTGCATGAGCTGCTTATAAATTTTGGAGATTAATCCTTTGTCAGTTGCTTCATTTGCAAATATTTTCTCCCATGCTGAGGGTTGTGTTTTGGTCTTGTTTATGGTTTCCTTTGCTGTGCAAAAGCTTTGAAGTTTCATGAGGTCCCATTTGTTTATCTTTGTTTTTATTTCCATTTCTCTAGGAGGTGGGTCCAAAAGGATCTTGCTGTGATTTATGTCATAGAGTGTTCTGCCTATGTTTTCCTCTAAGAGTTTGATAGTTTCTGGCCTTACATTTAGGTCTTTAATCCATTTTGAGCTTATTTTTGTGTATGGTGTTAGGGAATGATCTAATCTCATACTTTTACATGTCCCTGTCCAGTTTTCCCAGCACCACTTATTGAAGAGGCTGTCCTTTCTCCACTGTACATTCCTGCCTCCTTTATCAAAGATAAGTTGACCATATGTGCATGGGTTGATCTCTGGGCTTTCTATCCCATTCCATTGATCTATCTTTCTGTTTCTGTGCCAGTACCACACTGTCTTGATTACTGTAGCTTTGTAGTATAGTCTGAAGTCAGGGAGCCTGATTCCTCCGGCTCCGTTTTTCGTTCTCAAGATTGCTTTGGCTATTCGGGGTCTTTTTTTTTTCCAAACAAATTTTGAAATTTTTTGTTCTAGTTCTGTGAAAAATGCCACTGGTAGTTTGATAGGGATTGCATTGAATCTGTAGATTGCTTTGGGTAGTAGAGTCATTTTCACAATATTGATTCTTCCAATCCAGAAGCATGGTATATCTCTCCATCTATTTGTATCATCTTTAATCTCTTTCATCAGTGTCTTATAATTTTCTGCATACAGGTCTTTTGTCTCCTTAGGTAGGTTTATTCCTAGATATTTTATTCTTTTTGTTGCAATGGTAAATGGGAGTGTTTTCTTGATTTCCTTTTCAGATGTTTCATCATTAGTGTACAGGAATGCCAGAGATTCCTGTGCATTAATTTTGTATCCTGCTACTTTACCAAATTCATTGATTAGCTCTAGTAGTTTTCTGGTAGCATCTTTAGGATTCTCTATGTATAGTATCATGTCATCTGCAAACAGTGACAGCTTTACTTCTTCTTTTCCGATTTGGATTCCTTTTATTTCCTTTTCTTCTCTGATTGCTGTGGCTAAAACTTCCAAAACTAGGTTGAATAAGAGTGGTGAGAGTGGGCAACCTTGTCTTGTTCTTGATCTTTGTGGAAATGGTTTCAGTTTTCCACCATTGAGGACAATGTTGGCTGTGGGTTTGTCATATATGGCCTTGATTAGGTTGAGGAAAGTTCCCTCTATGCCTACTTTCTGCAGTGTTTTTATCATAAATGGGTGTTGAATTTTGTCAAAAGCTTTCTCTGCATCTATTGAGAGGATCCTATGGTTTTTCTCCTTCAATTTGTTAATATGGTGTATCACATTGATTGATTTGCGTATATTGAGTAATCCTTGCATTCCTGGAATAAACCCCACTTGATCATGGTGTATGATCCTTTTAATGTGCTGTTGGATTCTGTTAGCTAGTCTTATGTTGAGGCTTTTTGCATCTATGTTCATCAGTGATATAGGCCTGTAGTTTTCTTTCTTTGGGACATCCTTGCCTGGTTTTGGTATCAAGGTGATGGTGACCTCGTAGAATGAGTTTGGGAGTGTTCCTTCCTCTGAAATTGTTTGGAAGAGTTTGAGAAGGATGGGTGTTAGCTCTTCTCTAAATGTTTGATCGAATTCGCCTGTGAAGCCATCTGGTCCTGGGCTTTTGTTTGTTGGAAGATTTTTAATCACAGTTTCAATTTCAGGGCTTGTGATTGGTCTATTCATATTTTCTATTTCTTCCTGATTCAGTCTTGGCAGGTTGTGCATTTCTAAGAATTTGTCCATTTCTTCCAGGTTGTCCATTTTATTGGCATAGAGTTGCTTGTAGTAATCTCTCATGATCTTTTGTATTTCTGCAGCGTGATTTGTTACTTCTCCTTTTTCATTTCTAATTCTATTGATTTGAGTCTTCTCCCTTTTTTTCTTGATGAGTCTGGCTAATGGTCTGTCAATTCCTTAAGTTGATCTTTATGCACAGAATTAGTTACTGTGAACATTACTACTCTTTCCAGAGATTTTCTAATAACTTGGGCCAGAACTGGTTACCGAGGAGCAAGGACCTAATTCCATGCCTCCACACCCTCCCACTGCACCGCACCACACGTCTTACCTCACAAGCTCTAACCTAAATCACAGAGGCACGCGTTTCGTGGACTAACCATCACATCCCCTGGCGGCCTCAGGGGAGTGCTCACGTCCACTGACACCTCCCTTTAGTGCGTCAGCTCGTAGCGGCAGAACTGGGGTGGGGGAGGTTTGTGATCTGGAGCTCAGCACATGCTCGGCAACATGTTTCTCATTTCCTTAGCATTCATGGCTTGCTCTCAGGAATCTGTCGAAAAGGAATAAAAACCACCTGAGTGTCCACATTACCAGATTATGAACTTTTCCCATAGGTTTGAATTGCTTACTTACCTATTATAAATTAACCACAGCTTCATTTGGCCACCAGGTCTTAAGTCTGTTGACAGTTTTCAGCATGACCGAATTGCTCATTTTTCTTGCTTTCAGAAATTGGCTTGGTTGTCTTTAGAGTTGGTGTAAACGTGCCATGTAATAAATGATTTCCACTTAATGGTACAACAGAATTATTGGTTTCTTAGATGTTTGTGTAGTAAAAGTCAATATACACGTTTATATAATTTCTTTCCTCAAAATCTTATACTTAATTTAATTTCTAAAAATTGCACATGTAAGTCATGTGTATAACATGCTAAAGTACTTTAACTGTGATCTTAAAACTGAATAAAAAATATTTAATAGAAAATCAGAATATTGGGCTTCCCTGGTGGCGCAGTGTTTGAGAGTCCACCTGCCGATGCAGGGGACGCGGGTTCGTGCCCCGGTCCGGGAAGATCCTACATGCCGCGGAGTGGCTGGGCCCGTGAGCCATGGCTGCTGAGCCTACGCGTCCGGAGCCCATGCTCCACAACGGGAGAGGCCACAGCAGTGAGAGGCCCGCGTACCGCAAAAAAATAAAAAATAAAAAAAAACTCAGAATATTTTAGTATTGCAAGAGTTCTGCAGCTCTTAATAGTTTGTAAATCCACTCTCTCATTTGTAATTAACATTCTCAATTCTCTTACTCTATGCCTTTTTATAAGGGAATAGTGAAGACAACTTTCTTTGTTGAAAAGGGTATAAGGTATGACAAAGCCCTCAGATATTTCAGGAAATTGTATTTATTGAGAAACTGACCAAGAACCCACATTTTTCCCTGTTACTGTAAGAAGTCTCCAGAGAAAGATTTTCAAAGACTGTCAGTTCAGTATTCACTGGAAGAAGTCTGGCTATTTTGATCCCTAACTGAATTTACATAGATCATCTACATTTGAACATTCAGAGGTACTTAAGAACATTGCTTTTGTTCTGGACCATATGATGTATTTTAAAATTTAAAGTTGAAACATAACATATAGTGCTTCTTTGCAAATATGAGTCCAAATAAGAACAGAAATCAGTCACTGTAGAAAAACATGTAGCCCAACAGAAATCTTGACTGGGCAAGGAAGCTTCACCTACTTCACCTAGGGACGAACCCGCGTCCCCTGCATCGGCAGGCGGACTCTCAACCACTGCGCCACCAGGGAAGCCCTGAAAGGAATTTTTTATCCAAAGTTTATAATGAGTGTCTACAAATCAGTGAGAAAATTACAAATGCCCAGTTTAAAACTGGGCAAAAGATAAAGACAAGTTATTCACAGAGCAAACTGTATAAATAATAAATCAACACATAAAAAATGTTCAACCTCACTAGAAATCAGGGAAAAGCCAATTTAAACATGAGATCGTATTTTTAACTTCAAATTGGGGGGGAAAACCGAAAGAGGGAGTGTTGAGGAAGGATTTGGGAACCAGTTCTTTACATATAGTACTGATAAGGTTGTAAATTTCAGGGAAATTTGTGAAGGAACATTTCAAAAGTTTATACATCCAGCAGTTCTACTTCTATAAATCTTTCCTAGAGATATGTGTACCTGTGTGAAAATTTATATTTACAAAAAAATATTTTCTGCTGCGTTGTTGGCAATGACAAAAAATTAGAAGGAACCCAAATTCCCATCAATATGAGTGGTTAAATAACAGTAGAGCCATACTCTAGAATGCTCAGCTTCCAGTAACCAGAATAAGCTCGACCAATGTGCACTGATGTGAAAAATTTCCAAGATACATCTTAACCCCCTTGGTAGTATTCTTTTATTTTTTTTTTAATTTAATTTATTTATTTTGGGCTGTGTTGGGTCTTCGTTTCTGTGCGTGGCTTCCTCTAGTTGCGGCGAGCGGGGGCCTCTCTTCATCACGGTGCGCGGGCCTCTCACTGTCGCGGCCTCTCTTGTTGTGGAACACAAGCTCCAGACGCGCAGGCTCAGTAGTTGTGGCCCACGGGCCTAGTTGCTCCACGGCATGTGGGATCTTCCCAGACCAGGGCTCGAACCCGTGTCCCCTGCATTGGCAGGCGGATTCTCAACCACTGCGCCACCAGGGAAGCCCCGGTAGTATTCTTCATATCTTAACATGTGCATACCTATGACACATAAATTCCATGTCTAATTTTCTGTCCTACAAACCTACGAAAAGCTACAGACTTCTGATCAATATCCCCCAAACTATTGTCAATTGTAAGAAGTATGTCCAAAAGAAAAAAAAAGAATCAGAAATCTGTTCAAAACCAGCAGATTTTAAAGAACTTATTATCCCCTCACCCACCTCTGTTCTGCTATAGCAACACTGGAAGACTGCAACTAGGAAAGAGAGCAAGCCGAACTCCCACCTCAAATCTTGTCTCTCAACTACAGGGTATGATGAAGTCATTTAAAAAATATATTTAAAGGAGACTGAACCCTTAGGTGAAAGACCCCAATAAGTTATTTCCCTAAAATAGACAGTAAATAAAGACTTTGGAATGCGTTGCAGTGGAAAGATGTGAAATCTCTTTCTTTGGGTCTTCTTAAAATTATCACATTCCCACATATGTCTGCAGTGTTTTAAATATTTTCCATTTATGTAGTAAACATTGAAAGACAGAAAGACAGAGGTTATTTCCAGCTAGATGTTATCCTTTCCCCCCAATGGAACTATGCTTTCCTTTCTAGACACACGAGCTCTCCTTTTTCGAGTCTGAGATTGGAAGTTCTCATGGTTGAATTGTTAACACATTTATCTTTATTTGGGTTGAGTTTGATCCAGCTACTCTGAAGACTATGGTTTCTTCACTAAAAATTGCTTCCATTGTAGATTTATCACCTGGTTGGCAAACGCTGGATAACTTCAGGCACAAGAACATTACTCTGAACCTGGGTGTGGTCAGTGAGATAGAAACCAACATTATTTTTTCCTTCATGATATGAAATATACTCTAACTTTACTCCCAGGGCTTTGTCCAAAAAGCTCATAAAACATAAATTGACTCTGCCCTTCAGACTCCCATGTTCTCCTCCAGTCTACACAGCAAAGTCTAAGTTCAATTACACCAAGACTGATGCCAAATTTCAAAAAACGAGAGCACCCTCCATTTCTGCTAGTGCCAGGTGTGTTGTTCCAGGTGCACAGAAGTATCTTAAAAAGTCTTAGTAAATCTCATTCTACAATAAATAATTACTCAACAAGTTCTCTCTGGACCAGGGTATACTAAGCCAGTGTCTGCTTTCTATTGCAGGCGAAGAAGTTTGTGGTCTTTCATGGAGCTTCCATTTACCAACCTGGAAATGGCATTCATTTTATTGGCTTTTGTTATCTTTTCCCTCTTTACTCTGGCTTCCATCTACACTGACCCGGATGAGAGGAATGAAGGTAAACAGAGAGAGCTCTTCATAAGAGTCCCCATTTCCTTTCCCCACCCAATCATCTTTCTTTGATTTGGTTTAGTTTCTATTCTGTATGTGAGAATGAGTTTGTTTTGGGGTGTGCTGTGTGTGTGTGTGTGTATGAGAGAAGGGAGACAGAGAGACAGAGAAAGAGAGTTTTATTAAATGGCCTGAAATATCTACTGTGGCATTTTACCATTATTTATTAAGAGAGGTTTGGAAATGGAAACGATTATTCACATGACTTTTAATCCCAGAATTTTGCAGGTCTTATGCCCTGAATTTTATATCTATATCTATATCTATATCTATATCTCTCTATATATGTATATGTATATATATAATTTTTCTTTCACCATCCTCCCATCCCTGCCCCTCATCCCTGTCCCCCATCAGAAACTTAAAATGTGCAAAAAGCACAATATCTTTCAAAGTCATTAAAGGTAATTTTCACAGGCTAAATGCAAGTTCACAAGAAACAAATTCCATTATCGTATACATATATGGTGTGTGGAGGTGTGCGCTTTTGTTCAACTATAAATAAGAAGGAAAAGAATTAAAGGTTTTTTCCTAATGAGCTCTTGTCAAAGCCCAAACTTTCAAAAAAAATGTAGAAGCGTTTAAAAAACTCAACACCACATGTTTGCTTATTGCCAGTCATAACAATTATTAGCAATAATATGTAATTTAAATGGCAGTTCTTGGTATTTCACTGTAGTTCAGGTCCTACCAAATTTCACACAAAATTAATGGTGACTGACCATTTTTGAGGGCAAAAATTATATATATATATATATATATATATATATATATATATATATATATATTTATATATATATATATGGCATATGGTAAGGAAATAATATATGTTTGTAGAGAATAAGATAAAATCATAAAAAGAAAACTGTGCTTCCTAAAATTGTGATACCTCTCCATGAATTTTTGTCTGTGAAAGAAGTGCTCTCTGTAAAAGACAATAGTATTCTCTGTCTTATAAACATACTACACTTACAGAAGTAGAAAACAAGAAGCCACAGTAAACAGACATTTAATTTCTGCTGACATGAAGATTGGGAAGCGTAACTGGAGTCCGTAAAGTCTTTTCCATGCTCCATATTGTTTTAGTTTAAAATGGGTTTGGCTGAAAGAAAGAGTAAGAGCAAAATTGCAGTTACTTTAACTAGATGATAATGTCTTTCTCTCACACATAAAGGCAGCCTGGGGGTAGAAGTTCCCTCCTGACACGACTCCCTGGTATCCTGGACCCAGGCCACACTGTCTTGGTTCCCTCCCATCTCCTATGGCAGCTCCCATGTCCGGCACTGACCCAGCTGGCCCATCTTCCACTATCATCTATGCATGCCTGTCAGCAAGAAGAAGCAAGAGGGCACACCTCTGTCTTTTAAGAGCGCTCCCAGAACCTACACTCACCACTTCCCTTTGGCCAGAATTTAGTCCACGGACATCCCGAAAGGAAAGCTGGGAAATGTCATAGTTATTCTGGGAGGCGTGTGTGGAGCAAAAACTTTGGGTTTTGTTCCTAAAGGAAGAGGGGTACAACCAGCAGTGTCTGCCAGACCCGTAGACTCCTAACCATGCATTCACTACGGGGCTGGCAGTCATGAAATTGGGGAATATTTGAGCTAGAAGGAATGTTAAGAGAGCATCTGATTTACTGATGCTTAACCAGAACTGAATATCAGAAAGGCACCTCATACTTGGGGCCCATCACAAACCCAGCAAATACGCATTTCTGGGTGTCCCACCTGGCCACGTGTCTTTAAACAAGATCCCCTACCCCCCCCCCCCATTTTTCTAGCTTTCTTCTCTGGTTAAGAAGCATTGACCAACTATTCATGTTTCAGATGTGACAACAGAGACCCACAAATGTTTAGTGAGTTTCTCAGGGGCTCAGTTAATTAGCAGAAGAGCCAAAACTAGAGCACAGACTCCCCGTTGCAGGTTCCTGCCCCCTCTCTGCACTCCCATGACTCCTGAGTTATGATCCATGGACACAGACAGCCAGAAGACTGGGCCAGTCATAGACATTGACCTTTCCTTTACACTTCTGTATTCCGTTTTTCATAAGTTCCTTTTTCTTCTGCTCTATTCCTCCTATATCTGAGGTCTACTTTCCAAGCTAAAGCAATTCCTCCATTTGAATACTGTTCACTAACAGAACTAGACCCAGCTGCCCAAGAATTCTCATCGAAGAACACCCTTGCTTCCCTTCGTGACCACCAGGTCGGTGCCAAGCACAATTTTGCATGAAAGTACAAAATGTATACACTTTCCTAAATGTGGTAAGACCCAGGAGTAAAACCCACCTTCATTAAAATTGCAGGGCTATTTTCATCTCCTTTCTGGCAGAAGCAGAGAATTGCAGGAGCCACAAAAATAAACTTAAGAGAGGCAGATTTAATTTCACATGTGTATTTAAAATCTGATAGACTCAGCTATGGGCAATGGAGAATCTAAATCTGAATGGGACTCAGCTCCTATGTCAGGGAGCTGATTGTCTCATGGAGGATTCAGTTGTATAACCAGAGCCGACCCAGTGAATGCGCTACCAGAGTTTTCAACTAAGGAGGATGGGGTCAGAACGGAAGCTCTTCCTTGGGGGTATTGCGGTGGGCTTCACGGAAGAGGTGGCCACCCTGATGCAGGTGATATTGACAGAGTAGGGTGGGTGGGGTGCATTCTAACTAAGAATACAGCTTAAGGAAAATTACCTGACCGAAAAAAATGAAATGTATAAGAGGAAAAATCAGCTATGGTTTGGAATGTACCTTAAGTCCAACAAGGAATTGAACAGAACTGATCATTGGCCAGAATCTTCTCAAGTCCTTCAGAGGTCAAAAGACGAACAAAGCATTTTAACAGGGAGTCTCTTAAACTTAAGAGATGGGTGCCTCTGACCTCAGCCTCCCACGTGAGAGCAAAGGCTCTCAAGCTCTAACTTGCACATAAGTCACGTAGAGATTTTATGAAAAAGTAGACTACTGTTCAGTAGGTCTGGGTGGGACCTGAGATTCTGCATTTCTAAGAAGCTTCCAGGTGACGACCATGGTCTAGAAGACGAGCCCAGCCACAGATGTGACGCTTGCAGGCCCCAGGGGGCCAAGCTCATCTGTGTGCAGCAGGGGAGGTGGGAGCTTGGCTACGTGGCTGGGCGTCCAGGTTCCGTCCCGTAAGCAAGGCCCTACAGGACACGGGGCAGACCCAGAGCTGGAGGGCAGGGCCTCAGCCTCCAGCACAGCGCAGTCTTGCCTCAGGTCCTAACGTGTCAGGAGTGGGTGGATTAAGGTTTAAGAAAATATTTTATATGTTTAGAAGAGTTGAGAGTCATTCTTATTTTTTTAGGGAAGAAATTGTATTTAATTAGATTAATTAATTCATCATTTTAAGTTGAAGTATAGTTGATTTACAATGTTGTGTTAGTTTTAGGTGTACAGCACAGTGATTCATATATATATATTCTTCTTCAGATTCTTTTCCATTATAGGTTATTACAAAATATTGAGTATAGTTCCCTGTGCTCTAGAGTAGGTCCTTAGTGGTTATGAGAGTCACTCTTTAAACAGCAGAATCTTGGAGTGTACAGTGAAGGGAGGCCGAGCGGCTCCGCGAGCTCCTCTCTCTCCACTTTCCCATAGAGAAGCCCTGACTGGCCGCTGAGGGCGAGCCACACACACGCCCTCGCGCCCGGCGAACCCGCGCGGTCAGTATCATAGGACACAGGCTTTGCCGCAGTTCATCTTCCTCCCTGTGTACTTTCCGTTTGCCTTCCTGGAATTCTGCTGCATCACAGAAGCTGGAAGTTCCGATGTTCCATTGAACTCACGATGGAAAGTCTTGACTTGACCGGTCAGAGTAATGAAAGGCAGTCATAGAAATAAAGATTATTCCGCAGAAGGAGAAGGAGCTGGAAAACGACCAAAACGAAAGTGCCTTCAGTGGCATCCATTGCTAGCAAAGAAACTTCTTGACTTTTCAGAAGAGGAAGAAGAGGAAGACCAAGAGGAGGATATTGATAAGGTTCAACTTCTTGGGGCCGCGGGTCTAGAGCAAGATGGTGAAACTGAAGATGATGAATCACCAGAACAGCGAGCCCGGAGACCAATGAATGCATTTCTCTTATTTTGCAAACGTCATCGCTCTCTTGTACGTCAGGAACACAGGAACAGGCTTGATAACCGAGGTGCTACCAAGATACTAGCTGATTGGTGGGCTGTTCTCGATCCAAAGGAAAAGCAGAAATACACAGACATGGCCAAGGAGTATAAACATGCATTTATGAAAGCAAATCCTGGCTACAAATGGTGTGCTACCACAAACAAGCCTGTGAAATCCCCAACATCCACTGTCAATCCACGGGAGAAACTGTGGGCCTTCCCATCTGACTCTTCAAGAGCCTTGCCAAGCCCCAAGAAAACAAAGCCTGAAGAAATGCCTCAGCTTAACTTTGGGCTGGCTGATCCTACTCAAATGGGAGGCCTGAGCATGCTGCTTTTAGCTGGAGAACATGTTCTTGGTACACCAGAGATATCCTCTGGCACTTGCAGGCCTGATGTTTCAGAATCCTCTGAATTGCGTCAGGAGTCACCATTATTTCAGTTTGCCGAGATATCTTCAGGTACCTCCCACCCTGATGTTCCGTCAAAACAATGTCAAGCATCAGCCTTGTTTCAGTTTGCAGAGATCTGTTCGAAGACTTCACAGTTGGGCGGTGCTGAACCTGTAAAACGCTGTGGAGAGTCTGCACTCTTTCAACTGGCAGAGATGTGCCTGGCATCAGAGGGGGTGAAAATGGAAGAATCAAAGCTAATAAAAGCCAAAGAATCAGATGGCGGAAGAATTCAAGAACTGGAGAAGGGCAAGGAAGAAAGAGAAATGAAAATGGAGAAAATAGATGAAGCCAGGTTCCAGAAAGAAGCAGAATTTGAAAAATCAGCTAAGGAAAATGTAAGAGATTCTAAGGAATTAAGAAATTTTGAGGAGCTGCGAATGGATGATATAATGGGTATAAAAATGGAAGCTCCTAAAGCAATTAAAAAGGAAGAATTAGAGGAAGATCAAAAATGTAGTCACTTCCCTGATTTTTCTTACTCTGGCAGTAGCAAGATAATAATAAGCGATGTTCCCAGTAGGAAGGATCACATGTGCCATCCTCATGGCATTAGGATCATCGAGATTCCCACAGCGTTAAGCAAACCAGAAAAGCTAAAAAAGGAAAAGAAGAAAACCAAAATGGATCGACAGGGAAATGATAAATCCACACCCAAGAAGACTTGCAAAAAGAGGCAGTCCTCGGAATCTGATATCGAGAGTGTCATGTACACCATTGAAGCTGTTGCAAAGGGAGACTGGGGCATCGAGAAGCTTGGAGATACCCCTCGCAAGCAGGTGCATACATCCTCGAGTGGCAAGGGAAGCATTTTGGATGCCAAGCCACCAAAGAAGAAAGTGAAATCAAGAGAGAAGAAAATGTCAAAGGAGAGATCCTCAGACACCACCCAAGAGTCAAGACCTCAAGATTTTATCAGTATTTCTGCCAGCAAGAACATTTCTGGTGAGGTCCCAGAGGGTATAAAAGCAGAACCTTTGACCCCTACGGAGGATGCATTACCACCCAGTCTATCGGGACAGGCCAAGCCTGAGGACAGTGAGTGTCACAGAAAAATAGAGACTTGTGGCTCCCGGAAATCTGAGAGGTCTTGCAAAGGTGCTCTTTATAAAACCCTGGTGTCTGAGGGTATGCTCACCTCTCTGCGAGCTAATGTTGGCAGAGGGAAACGAAGGTCAGGAAAAGGAAAGTCCTCTGATCATGAAGAGTGTTGGCATGAAGAAAGCTGGACATTTCACCAGAGTGGGACCAGTGGAAGCAAGAAGTTCAAGAAGACAAAGCCAAAGGAAGACTCTCTCCTTGGCTCAGCAAAGCTGGATGAAGAATTTGAAAAGAAATTCAACAGCCTCCCTCAGTATAGTCCTGTTACATTTGACCAGAAATGTGTACCTGTCCCAAGAAAAAAGAAGAAGAGCGGACATATGTCCTCAGAACCGACCCAAACCAGCAAAGGTCCTTTCCAGTCTCAGAAAAAGAACTTATTCCACAAAATTGTCAGCAAATACAAGCACAAAAAGGAGAAGCCTAATGTTCCGGAAAAAGGAAGTGGGGATAAATGGTCAAACAAGCAACTCTTCTTGGCTGCCATTCACCCTACAGAAGCCATATTTTCAGAAGACAGAAACACCACAGAGCCTGCTTATAAGGTTACAAATGCCCCATCCATTCCCAACACTCCAGAGCCAACAAGGGCGCAAGAACCCTTGGTGGGCAGTCAAAAGAGAAAAGCAAGGAAAACCAAGATCACACACCTTGTCAGGACAGCAGATGGCCGGGTATCACCAGCAGGAGGTACTTTGGATGACAAACCAAAGGAACACCTGCAGAGGAGTCTTGTTAAGGTGACCGAGACAGGCTGCAATGACGAATGCTCACACAACCGAGAGGCCACGGAGACGCGGAGCAGCACCCCAGAGATGCCCGCCGTGTCTGCGTTCTTCAGCCTCGCTGTGCCGGCCGAAGTGGCTGCCATGGAAAATGCATAGAAGTCAGAGATCAACTCCGCTCCCCCATGATGGACAGCCAAAAGAAATGCCCCCGACTCCTGTACTTATTTCTTGCGCTGACCAGTGAAGCGCCCTTTAATTGTAAAACATTGTGCTTTACCTACTACCCTAGCCTTGTCTTTATTGAGAGATGCTAGTGAGTCCATGTGGTGGCAGATAGAGACAGCAAACAAGTGCTTGTTGCCCTACACGGCCCAGATTCACTTGAAGCAGAAGTTGGCACCCTGGGCCAGTTTGTTCTTTCAGAACCCAGAGTCTTTGAGGGTGATGTTGTCTGTCTGATAATGAGCAGAAATGGGATGATCCTAGAGCTTTGCTTTCTATGGAAGGCTTTTGATGGTAATAGGTGGTAACTTGGTAAAAGGCTGCCTTTACTGTAGCTAATCCAGCATCTCTTTTACCAACCAGAGAGTGTGAAACTAGTTTCATATATTACCTAGCTATTCTTTCAAAACAAAAACCAAAAGCAAAAAAACAAAAACTGACACACTGCACTAGTTATTATTAGATATTCTTAGTCTTTTTTGTACATGGAGGTTTATGTTCTAAGATGGTTTATATAATAGGCTATACCTACATTTACATTGTAGAATAATATTAAAAAGCCTCTTCCAGAGACTCCCAAACAGCACGGGCAGGCAGATGTACCGCTGTTAGCGGTGTATGCTCGGCCTTGTGGTCCATATATTCTGCACTTTTATATTTGCCACCAGAGTGGTAGTTTGCTGGCACAAAGAGAAAGAGAGAGAAGAAGAAAAATTACAGTTCTTACAAGCAGAATTTTTTTCTTAGCCTTGAGTGACCAAGAAGAATTTGCTTGGGTCCAATTGTGGCGAATATTTTCCCAGACAGGGGAAGAGTCCAGCAGATTACAGATTACTGATGTTTTCATGCCTTGAGGATTCTTTTATTTTTACACAAGGGTCTGAGTGACCAATGGATCGTTCATACAGACAAAAAAAGAAAAATAGTATTCAGAAGTGACCTTAGGATTACTTCACTATTCAGAACACATTGAAGACACACTCACTTTGTGTGGTCTTTGAGCTACAGCCCTTTTACATCCATCCCAGACAGACTGGACGGGTAGCAATTGCTATGCACAGCCTAATTGGCACTGCAGGTTTTTAGAGCCATTTTGAGTTTCTGTGGTTACGGAGGTATTGATGAGGGAGGTGTGCCTGACCAGAGTGGGACTCGCAGTTATAGATCCACCTGCAAGTTTCCTGTTTCCTTTTCATGTTTTGTTGCTTTTGAACATAAAACCAACCATACATATGCCAGTGCAACTGGATTAAGTGGCTTAGAACATTCAACATATTGACTCCATCACCTGACGTTCACAGTATCTTGTTTCTTAGCAACAGATGCAAAGTGATAAATCAAAATTAGTCTTCGGCTACAGATTTTACAGGGTATTTGTTCCATAGCACAAAGTATTTCCCCACTCTTGCATCACAGCACAAACTACCAACTTTTAAGTATTGGATTCCAGCAATAATTTTTACTGGTTTTCAAACTGGCGGAATTTTGATAGTGTTAGTTCAAGTTTGAAACTTTTGAATTAGATCTCTAAATGGTGACAGTTTACAAGGTTTTATCTAGCTATCTTATTTATACTTGACTGAATTGTAATGATGATTTTTTTTCTCATCGTAATTTGACCTAATAGCCATACCAAAAAATGACTCTATTAGTACTGACTAGGTTTAGCTTTTCACGGTTGTAGATGTTACTTCAGTTTCAGTGCTGGAAAATATGTACAACATACTAACAGAATTGAAAAAGAACAGAGAGATTTGGGCTTTTGTTTTTTTCAAAGCAGGTAAAGAGGGCATCAGGGCATTGGAACGGTGTCCTCAAAAATGCATATTCCTTGTGGGCATGGAGGAAGAAGGAATTAGTAAGCAAGGTTAATCAGAGGCAGAAGCTTAGCCCCATTCACACAGAAATAAATCAGGTGAGCAACCCCAGATTTTAGCATGATATTTTTACTACGATGCTGTTGTATTAATATTTTCTAAATTTCGAAACACAAAGTGAATGTTTGAAAATTGCTGGGTCCCAGTGTTGGTGGCTGTTGGAGTTTCTGGACCACTTGCTAGCAGTGATTTAAAAATTATAATTAGCTAAAATCCAAAAAAAAAAATAAAATCAACAACAAAAGTTGTTTGGTGCAGAACATGCACCTTGACAATGGCACTAACTTGTTATTCTCTAGAACATGTTAGAATAGGTCTATTTTTGCCAGTGCCCTCTCCTCCAGTCCTCTGATTACATTTCACTAGAGTTCCTTAACAGAGTGCTGTATATTCATGGGACCTTTCTTAAAAAGAAGCAAAACAAAAGATGACTTTTTTCTATGTGATTAATATATCTTACTTGATCTGCTTTTCCTAAACCTCAGTGGCTTTTCCCTTAGGCAGGGGTCGGGGTGGAGGGCGACCTACTGGATACGACTGTTTTCAGGTACTTCAGAAAAAAAAAAAAACCCACCTTTTTGTAGACATGCTTAATTTTTAAGCGGTTAGGCACTGAGAGTAGCAGAAATCCTGCAAAGCTCTATAGTCTTTTAGACACTCACCTTGTCATTTCTCTGAGTAATGTCTTGATTTCAAAAATAGTGCTTTTCTCATGCCCTGAATCCATTGGAGAGGGGTGTTGGTATTTTCAGGTAACAACATTTGTGAGCACAAATATTGCAGACCAACATGTAGTACCCTCCCCCATTTATCATTTTCATTTCACTTCTCTCATTCTTTTTTATTTTAGAAAATCATATTGCTATGGTGTGTACCTTAATCTGCCAGCAAACACCATCTACACTAACATTTGTCCCACAAGCATCCTCAAGAGAAAAAGTTGTTGCACCTTATATATATTTCAAGCAAACCAAAATATGATGCTCTTCTGCCTTTGTTTTATTCTAAATTGTTGTATCATATCTTTCTGAAACCATTCTGAATCTAGTTGAAATTCTCAATATTTATGCTTTTACCTTAATTTCTAGATTCAAACCTGTATATAAATCTTTGGAACAAAATTGTCCTAGCCCTTCTCTGTGTTGCTGGAAGTGGATGATTTAGTCTCAGATGGAGACACAGTACTGTTCCAGTTTTCTTTAGCCTTTTATTTATTTAGTTATTCTGGGTATTTTCCTATGTAATTTTGAAGTGTGTAGAGTATACTATAGTTACTGAAGCTGCAGCTCCAAGAAGCTGAGTGAAAGAGAGAAAATACTGTAAGACGCCCTTCTTAAGTGTTTATTTGTTTGGATAACTGTAATGAGGCCAGGAAAAGGCAAAAGGTCCCACAGCCACTTTGAAGACACAGGTTCTTATCCCCAAACTAGGTTAGGTCCCAGATTTTAGATGAAAATGGTGAATTCTTTAAAGCCCTCTTTTTTAAAAGGATATATCATACCATTGTAATTCTGACAGTCTTTTCCCCCCCGAAAATATATTTATTTAATTCCGTCAGATGAGCTTTCTACCAGTGCCCCCTCAAAGCCATGCTCAACTCATTCCCACGTTATCACTGTTATTATAGTTCCTGCCATTCAAACTGCTGCCGAGAAAAAAAGTGATCGAACACTGTGAACAAAAAGGAGCATCTGAACGGGTCTGGTTATTTAGAATCCAACTTGTGTAATCCCTGTCACTCTCTTATCAAGTCAGATGCTACTCTGCCTGAGTCATAGAAAATTTTGTTTGCACTCTGTAGTCCTTGGCTCATCCTCTGGAAATGTTTGCACCTATGTAAAATCTCAAGCAGATTATAAATCGATACAGCACTAGGAGTAAGCTGAAAACTGAATGACATGTTTTGTCTATACAGTTCCGGGGGAGGGATGGGGAATATCAAGTAGCTCTGTTCCAAGTTTGGCATTTGGCATTAATGTGAAGCAGTGGGACCATGCTGCCTGTTAAACTACTGTATGAATCCTAAGTGTTCTGGAGACCAGCAGCTGGAGGCTGGAGGCCAGCATCCATACAGCAAAGGGGAAGCATCGCCGCTTCTTGGGGGAAAAGGAAGGAAGTCGTGCAAGGCCTGGAGTCATCATTTGTAAAGGGGAAGTCGGGGTGTACGTGATGCTGTGAGAAGGTTCACCTTTGATTGCACTGCTTCACAGAGCCCTCAGATAAGGCCAATCCTAATGGGCTACCTCGGCTTTAACGGTTAATTCCAGTAAGTCCTGTTTCAAAGGTTTGTCTTTTTTTGCTTCTACCGTCAGGGCCACTGTTTTCCACTGCAGTGTTTTGACTTCCCAAACCACCTTCTCCAGAGAGAACAATGTATTGCTGAAAATGGGCAGTAGAAGCAAATGCTCTTATTACATTTGACCTATAAAGTATTCAGAGTGACTGTTAGGTGGGAATTAAAATTTAGCTTTCCCCACATAGGATCTTGTTTTGCACCTTATAAAGAGTGTACTAATTGTTAATTAGGTGTTGCTTTTATTTAGACAAGCATTCCCAAAGAATTAGATTTGGATTTTGTGTTTCTTTGAGTTTGGGGATTTTTTATTTTACAGTTATCTTATTTAGATTGACTAACCTCATACTTACAATAAAAAAAGAAACAGTGGTTCAGTTCATCTTACCAGATATGTCTGGTGATGTATTCAGAGTCTGATGGACTGCTTTGCTTTTATATAGTTTGGAAGTGATAGTGAAGTTTATTATACCCCATATTAAATGACCTTGTCCTTTTCACTGGGGACATTATCTTACATTTTAGAAACAGAAGCAGCAAAAGAGTGAACAACAAGACAAGTACATTTGATTCCCCTCATACACGTCCATCTGTTTGTGCTACGCTTTCCTTAAAAATATCAATATACATTTTCTTCACACGTACAGAAAGTTTCCTCTCCTGGCCAAATTTTATTTGTGGTGGTATGATTTATAATAATAACAGAAAAGAGGAAACCTTGTACTTAGAAATTCGGTGGCCACTGTTTCCTTGTTGCAGTCAGTGGTCAAAATTGATCCTGCCCTGAAGTTGATCTTTTTTATTTATTTATTTATTTATTTATTTATTTATTTATTTATTTATTTATTTATTTATTTATTAGTTTCTGCTTAATAACAAAGTGAATCAGTCATACATATACATCTGTTCCCACATCCCTTCCCTCATGCATCTCCCTCCCTCCCACCCTCCCCATCCCACCCCTCCAGGCGGTCACAAAGCACCGAGCTGATCTCCCTGTGCTCTGCGGCTGCTTCCCACTATCTATCTACCTTACGTTTGGTAGTGTATATATGTCCATGCCTCTCTTTCGCTTTGTCACAGCTTACCCTTCCCCCTCCCCATATCCTCAAGTCCATTCTCAAGTTAGGTCTGTGTCTTTATGCCCATTTTACCCCTAGGTTCTTCATGACATTTTAAAAAAAAATTCCATATATATGTGTTAGCATACGGTATTTGTCTGTCTCTTTCTGACTTACTTCACTCTGTATGACAGACTCTAGGTCTATCCACCTCATTACAAATAGCTCAGTTTCGTTTCTTTTTATGGCTGAGTAATATTCCATTGTATATATGTGCCACATCTTCTTTATCCATTCATCGGATGATGGACACTTAGGTTGTTTCTATCTCCGGGCTATTGTGAATAGAGCTGCAATGAACATTTTGGTACATGGTCTCTTTTTGAATTATGGTTTTCTCAGGGTATATGCCTCGTAGTGGGATTGCTGGGTCATATGGTAGTTCTATTTTTAGTTTTTTAAGGAACCTCCATACTGTTCTCCATAGTGGCTGTACCAATTCACATTCCCACCAGCAGTGCAAGAGGGTTCCCTTTCTCCACACCCTCTCCAGCATTTATTGTTTCTAGATTTCTTGATGATGGCGATTCTGACTGGTGTGAGATGATATCTCATTGTAGTTTTGATTTGCATTTCTCTAATGATTAATGATGTTGAGCATCCTTTCATGTGTTTGTTGGCAGTCTGTATATCTTCTTTGGAGAAATGCCTATTTAAATCTTCTGCCCATTTTTGGATTGGGTTGTTTGTTTTTTTGCTATTGAGCTGCATGAGCTGCTTATAAATTTTGGAGATTAATCCTTTGTCAGTTGCTTCATTTGCAAATATTTTCTCCCATGCTGAGGGTTGTCTTTTGGTCTTGTTTATGGTTTCCTTTGCTGTGCAAAAGCTTTGAAGTTTCATGAGGTCCCATTTGTTTATCTTTGTTTTTATTTCCATTTCTCTAGGAGGTGGGTCCAAAAGGATCTTGCTGTGATTTATGTCATAGAGTGTTCTGCCTATGTTTTCCTCTAAGAGTTTGATAGTTTCTGGCCTTACATTTAGGTCTTTAATCCATTTTGAGCTTATTTTTGTGTATGGTGTTAGGGAATGATCTAATCTCATACTTTTACATGTCCCTGTCCAGTTTTCCCAGCACCACTTATTGAAGAGGCTGTCCTTTCTCCACTGTACATTCCTGCCTCCTTTATCAAAGATAAGTTGACCATATGTGCATGGGTTGATCTCTGGGCTTTCTATCCCGTTCCATTGATCTATCTTTCTGTTTCTGTGCCAGTACCACACTGTCTTGATTACTGTAGCTTTGTAGTATAGTCTGAAGTCAGGGAGCCTGATTCCTCCAGCTCCGTTTTTCGTTCTCAAGATTGCTTTGGCTATTCGGGGTCTTTTTTTTTTCCAAACAAATTTTGAAATTTTTTGTTCTAGTTCTGTGAAAAATGCCACTGGTAGTTTGATAGGGATTGCATTGAATCTGTAGATTGCTTTGGGTAGTAGAGTCATTTTCACAATATTGATTCTTCCAATCCAGAAGCATGGTATATCTCTCCATCTATTTGTATCATCTTTAATCTCTTTCATCAGTGTCTTATAATTTTCTGCATACAGGTCTTTTGTCTCCTTAGGTAGGTTTATTCCTAGATATTTTATTCTTTTTGTTGCAATGGTAAATGGGAGTGTTTTCTTGATTTCATTTTCAGATGTTTCACCATTAGTGTACAGGAATGCCAGAGATTTCTGTGCATTAATTTTGTATCCTGCTACTTTACCAAATTCATTGATTAGCTCTAGTAGTTTTCTGGTAGCATCTTTAGGATTCTCTATGTATAGTATCATGTCATCTGCAAACAGTGACAGCTTTACTTCTTCTTTTCCGATTTGGATTCCTTTTATTTCCTTTTCTTCTCTGATTGCTGTGGCTAAAACTTCCAAAACTAGGTTGAATAAGAGTGGTGAGAGTGGGCAACCTTGTCTTGTTCTTGATCTTTGTGGAAATGGTTTCAGTTTTCCACCATTGAGGACAATGTTGGCTGTGGGTTTGTCATATATGGCCTTGATTAGGTTGAGGAAAGTTCCCTCTATGCCTACTTTCTGCAGTGTTTTTATCATAAATGGGTGTTGAATTTTGTCAAAAGCTTTCTCTGCATCTATTGAGAGGATCCTATGGTTTTTCTCCTTCAATTTGTTAATATGGTGTACCACATTGATTGATTTGCGTATATTGAGTAATCCTTGCATTCCTGGAATAAACCCCACTTGATCATGGTGTATGATCCTTTTAATGTGCTGTTGGATTCTGTTAGCTAGTCTTATGTTGAGGCTTTTTGCATCTATGTTCATCAGTGATATAGGCCTGTAGTTTTCTTTCTTTGGGACATCCTTGCCTGGTTTTGGTATCAAGGTGATGGTGACCTCGTAGAATGAGTTTGGGAGTGTTCCTTCCTCTGAAATTGTTTGGAAGAGTTTGAGAAGGATGGGTGTTAGCTCTTCTCTAAATGTTTGATCGAATTCGCCTGTGAAGCCATCTGGTCCTGGGCTTTTGTTTGTTGGAAGATTTTTAATCACAGTTTCAATTTCAGGGCTTGTGATTGGTCTATTCATATTTTCTATTTCTTCCTGATTCAGTCTTGGCAGGTTGTGCATTTCTAAGAATTTGTCCATTTCTTCCAGGTTGTCCATTTTATTGGCATAGAGTTGCTTGTAGTAATCTCTCATGATCTTTTGTATTTCTGCAGCGTGAGTTGTTACTTCTCCTTTTTCATTTCTAATTCTATTGATTTGAGTCTTCTCCCTTTTTTTCTTGATGAGTCTGGCTAATGGTCTGTCAATTCCTTAAGTTGATCTTTATGCACAGAATTAGTTACTGTGAACATTACTACTCTTTCCAGAGATTTTCTAATAACTTGGGCCAGAACTGGTTACCGAGGAGCAAGGACCTAATTCCATGCCTCCACACCCTCCCACTGCACCGCACCACACGTCTTACCTCACAAGCTCTAACCTAAATCACAGAGGCACGCGTTTCGTGGACTAACCATCACATCCCCTGGCGGCCTCAGGGGAGTGCTCACGTCCACTGACACCTCCCTTTAGTGCGTCAGCTCGTAGCGGCAGAACTGGGGTGGGGGAGGTTTGTGATCTGGAGCTCAGCACATGCTCGGCAACATGTTTCTCATTTCCTTAGCATTCATGGCTTGCTCTCAGGAATCTGTCAAAAAGGAATAAAAACCACCTGCGAGTCCACATTACCAGATTATGAACTTTTCCCATAGGTTTGAATTGCTTACTTACCTATTATAAATTAACCACAGCTTCATTTGGCCACCAGGTCTTAAGTCTGTTGACAGTTTTCAGCATGACCGAATTGCTCATTTTTCTTGCTTTCAGAAATTGGCTTGGTTGTCTTTAGAGTTGGTGTAAACGTGCCATGTAATAAATGATTTCCACTTAATGGTACAACAGAATTATTGCTTTCTTAGATGTATGTGTAGTAAAAGTCAATATACACGTTTATATAATTTCTTTCCTCAAAATCTTATACTTAATTTAATTTCTAAAAATTGCACATGTAAGTCATGTGTATAACATGCTAAAGTACTTTAACTGTGATCTTAAAACTGAATAAAAAATATTTAATAGAAAATCAGAATATTGGGCTTCCCTGGTGGCGCAGTGTTTGAGAGTCCACCTGCCGATGCAGGGGACGCGGGTTCGTGCCCCGGTCCGGGAAGATCCTACATGCCGCGGAGTGGCTGGGCCCGTGAGCCATGGCTGCTGAGCCTACGCGTCCGGAGCCCATGCTCCACAACGGGAGAGGCCACAGCAGTGAGAGGCCCGCGTACCGCAAAAAAATAAAAAATAAAAAAAAACTCAGAATATTTTAGTATTGCAAGAGTTCTGCAGCTCTTAATAGTTTGTAAATCTACTATCTCATTTGTAATTAACATTCTCAATTCTCTTACTCTATGCCTTTTTATAAGGGAATAGTTAAGACAACTTTCTTTGTTGAAAAGGGTATAAGGTATGACAAAGCCCTGAGATATTTCAGGAAACTGTATTTATTGAGAAACTGACCAAGAACCCACATTTTTCCCTGTTACTGTAAGAAGTCTCCAGAGAAAGATTTTCAAAGACTGTCAGTTCAGTATTCACTGGAAGAAGTCTGGCTATTTTGATCCCTAACTGAATTTACATAGATCATCTACATTTGAACATTCAGAGGTACTTAAGAACATTGCTTTTGTTCTGGACCATATGATGTATTTTAAAATTTAAAGTTGAAACATAACATATAGTGCTTCTTTGCAAATATGAGTCCAAATAAGAACAGAAATCAGTCACTGTAGAAAAACATGTAGCCCAACAGAAATCTTGACTGGGCAAGGAAGCTTCACCTACTTCACCTAGGGACGAACCCGCGTCCCCTGCATCGGCAGGCAGACTCTCAACCACTGTGCCACCAGGGAAGCCCTGAAAGGAATTTTTTATCCAAAGTTTATAATGAGTGTCTACAAATCAGTGAGAAAATTACAAATGCCCAGTTTAAAACTGGGCAAAAGATAAAGACAAGTTATTCACAGAGCAAACTGTATAAATAATAAATCAACACATAAAAAATGTTCAACCTCACTAGAAATCAGGGAAAAGCCAATTTAAACATGAGATCATATTTTTAACTTCAAATTGGGGGGGAAAACCGAAAGAGGGAGTGTTGAGGAAGGATTTGGGAACCAGTTCTTTACATATAGTACTGATAAGGTTGTAAATTTCAGGGAAATTTGTGAAGGAACATTTCAAAAGTTTATACATCCAGCAGTTCTACTTCTATAAATCTTTCCTAGAGATATGTGTACCTGTGTGAAAATTTATATTTACAAAAAAATATTTTCTGCTGCGTTGTTGGCAATGACAAAAAATTAGAAGGAACCCAAATTCCCATCAATATGAGTGGTTAAATGACAGTAGAGCCATACTCTAGAATGCTCAGCTTCCAGTAACCAGAATAAGCTCGACCAATGTGCACTGATGTGAAAAATTTCCAAGATACATCTTAACCCCCTTGGTAGTATTCTTTTATTTTTTTTTTAATTTAATTTATTTATTTTGGGCTGTGTTGGGTCTTCGTTTCTGTGCGTGGCTTCCTCTAGTTGCGGCGAGCGGGGGCCTCTCTTCATCACGGTGCGCGGGCCTCTCACTGTCGCGGCCTCTCTTGTTGTGGAACACAAGCTCCAGACGCGCAGGCTCAGTAGTTGTGGCCCACGGGCCTAGTTGCTCCACGGCATGTGGGATCTTCCCAGACCAGGGCTCGAACCCGTGTCCCCTGCATTGGCAGGCGGATTCTCAACCACTGCGCCACCAGGGAAGCCCCGGTAGTATTCTTCATATCTTAACATGTGCATACCTATGACACATAAATTCCATGTCTAATTTTCTGTCCTACAAACCTACGAAAAGCTACAGACTTCTGATCAATATCCCCCAAACTATTGTCAATTGTAAGAAGTATGTCCAAAAGAAAAAAAAAGAATCAGAAATCTGTTCAAAACCAGCAGATTTTAAAGAACTTATTATCCCCTCACCCACCTCTGTTCTGCTATAGCAACACTGGAAGACTGCAACTAGGAAAGAGAGCAAGCCTAACTCCCACCTCAAATCTTGTCTCTCAACTACAGGGTATGATGAAGTCATTTAAAAAATATATTTAAAGGAGACTGAACCCTTAGGTGAAAGACCCCAATAAGTTATTTCCCTAAAATAGACAGTAAATAAAGACTTTGGAATGCGTTGCAGTGGAAAGATGTGAAATCTCTTTCTTTGGGTCTTCTTAAAATTATCACATTCCCACATATGTCTGCAGTGTTTTAAATATTTTCCATTTATGTAGTAAACATTGAAAGACAGAAAGACAGAGGTTATTTCCAGCTAGATGTTATCCTTTCCCCCCAATGGAACTATGCTTTCCTTTCTAGACACATGAGCTCTCCTTTTTCGAGTCTGAGATTGGAAGTTCTCATGGTTGAATTGTTAACACATTTATCTTTATTTGGGTTGAGTTTGATCCAGCTACTCTGAAGACTATGGTTTCTTCACTAAAAATTGCTTCCATTGTAGATTTATCACCTGGTTGGCAAACGCTGGATAACTTCAGGCACAAGAACATTACTCTGAACCTGGGTGTGGTCAGTGAGATAGAAACCAACATTATTTTTTCCTTCATGATATGAAATATACTCTAACTTTACTCCCAGGGTTTTGTCCAAAAAGCTCATAAAACATAAATTGACTCTGCCCTTCAGACTCCCATGTTCTCCTCCAGTCTACACAGCAAAGTCTAAGTTCAATTACACCAAGACTGATGCCAAATTTCAAAAAACGAGAGCACCCTCCATTTCTGCTAGTGCCAGGTGTGTTGTTCCAGGTGCACAGAAGTATCTTAAAAAGTCTTAGTAAATCTCATTCTACAATAAATAATTACTCAACAAGTTCTCTCTGGACCAGGGTATACTAAGCCAGTGTCTGCTTTCTATTGCAGGCGAAGAAGTTTGTGGTCTTTCATGGAGCTTCCATTTACCAACCTGGAAATGGCATTCATTTTATTGGCTTTTGTTATCTTTTCCCTCTTTACTCTGGCTTCCATCTACACTGACCCGGATGAGAGGAATGAAGGTAAACAGAGAGAGCTCTTCATAAGAGTCCCCATTTCCTTTCCCCACCCAATCATCTTTCTTTGATTTGGTTTAGTTTCTATTCTGTATGTGAGAATGAGTTTGTTTTGGGGTGTGCTGTGTGTGTGTGTGTGTATGAGAGAAGGGAGACAGAGAGACAGAGAAAGAGAGTTTTATTAAATGGCCTGAAATATCTACTGTGGCATTTTACCATTATTTATTAAGAGAGGTTTGGAAATGGAAACGATTATTCACATGACTTTTAATCCCAGAATTTTGCAGGTCTTATGCCCTGAATTTTATATCTATATCTATATCTATATCTATATCTCTCTATATATGTATATGTATATATATAATTTTTCTTTCACCATCCTCCCATCACTGCCCCTCATCCCTGTCCCCCATCAGAAACTTAAAATGTGCAAAAAGCACAATATCTTTCAAAGTCATTAAAGGTAATTTTCACAGGCTAAATGCAAGTTCACAAGAAACAAATTCCATTATCGTATACATATATGGTGTGTGGAGGTGTGCGCTTTTGTTCAACTATAAATAAGAAGGAAAAGAATTAAAGGTTTTTTCCTAATGAGCTCTTGTCAAAGCCCAAACTTTCAAAAAAAATGTAGAAGCGTTTAAAAAACTCAACACCACATGTTTGCTTATTGCCAGTCATAACAATTATTAGCAATAATATGTAATTTAAATGGCAGTTCTTGGTATTTCACTGTAGTTCAGGTCCTACCAAATTTCACACAAAATTAATGGTGACTGACCATTTTTGAGGGCAAAAATTATATATATAAATATATATATATATATATATATTTATATATATATATATGGCATATGGTAAGGAAATAATATATGTTTGTAGAGAATAAGATAAAATCATAAAAAGAAAACTGTGCTTCCTAAAATTGTGATACCTCTCCATGAATTTTTGGCTGTGAAAGAAGTGCTCTCTGTAAAAGACAATAGTATTCTCTGTCTTATAAACATACTACACTTACAGAAGTAGAAAACAAGAAGCCACAGTAAACAGACATTTAATTTCTGCTGACATGAAGATTGGGAAGCGTAACTGGAGTCCGTAAAGTCTTTTCCATGCTCCATATTGTTTTAGTTTAAAATGGGTTTGGCTGAAAGAAAGAGTAAGAGCAAAATTGCAGTTACTTTAACTAGATGATAATGTCTTTCTCTCACACATAAAGGAAGCCTGGGGGTAGAAGTTCCCTCCTGACACGACTCCCTGGTATCCTGGACCCAGGCCACACTGTCTTGGTTCCCTCCCATCTCCTATGGCAGCTCCCATGTCCGGCACTGACCCAGCTGGCCCATCTTCCACTATCATCTATGCATGCCTGTCAGCAAGAAGAAGCAAGAGGGCACACCTCTGTCTTTTAAGAGCGCTCCCAGAACCTACACTCACCACTTCCCTTTGGCCAGAATTTAGTCCACGGACATCCCGAAAGGAAAGCTGGGAAATGTAATAGTTATTCTGGGAGGCGTGTGCGGAGCAAAAACTTTGGGTTTTGTTCCTAAAGGAAGAGGGGTCCAACCAGCAGTGTCTGCCAGACCCGTAGACTCCTAACCATGCATTCACTACAGGGCTGGTAGTCATGAAATTGGGGAATATTTGAGCTAGAAGGAATGTTAAGAGAGCATCTGATTTACTGATGCTTAACCAGAACTGAATATCAGAAAGGCACCTCATACTTGGGGCCCATCACAAACCCAGCAAATACGCATTTCTGGGTGTCCCACCTGGCCACGTGTCTTTAAACAAGACCCCCTACCCCCCCCCCATTTTTCTAGCTTTCTTCTCTGGTTAAGAAGCATTGACCAACTATTCATGTTTCAGATGTGACAACAGAGACCCACAAATGTTTAGTGAGTTTCTCAGGGGCTCAGTTAATTAGCAGAAGAGCCAAAACTAGAGCACAGACTCCCCGTTGCAGGTTCCTGCCCCCTCTCTGCACTCCCATGACTCCTGAGTTATGATCCATGGACACAGACAGCCAGAAGACTGGGCCAGTCATAGACATTGACCTTTCCTTTACACTTCTGTATTCCGTTTTTCATAAGTTCCTTTTTCTTCTGCTCTATTCCTCCTATATCTGAGGTCTACTTTCCAAGCTAAAGCAATTCCTCCATTTGAATACTGTTCACTAACAGAACTAGACCCAGCTGCCCAAGAATTCTCATCGAAGAACACCCTTGCTTCCCTTCGTGACCACCAGGTCGGTGCCAAGCACAATTTTGCATGAAAGTACAAAATGTATACACTTTCCTAAATGTGGTAAGACCCAGGAGTAAAACCCACCTTCATTAAAATTGCAGGGCTATTTTCATCTCCTTTCTGGCACAAGCAGAGAATTGCAGGAGCCACAAAAATAAACTTAAGAGAGGCAGATTTAATTTCACATGTGTATTTAAAATCTGATAGACTCAGCTATGGGCAATGGAGAATCTAA
The DNA here is from genome assembly GCF_025265405.1 of Mesoplodon densirostris. Taxonomy (NCBI): domain Eukaryota; kingdom Metazoa; phylum Chordata; class Mammalia; order Artiodactyla; family Ziphiidae; genus Mesoplodon; species Mesoplodon densirostris. The sequence goes on from NC_082661.1 coordinate 209,922,257, forward strand.
ATCTGAATGGGACTCAGCTCCTATGTCAGGGAGCTGATTGTCTCATGGAGGATTCAGTTGTATAACCAGAGCCGACCCAGTGAATGCGCTACCAGAGTTTTCAACTAAGGAGGATGGGGTCAGAACGGAAGCTCTTCCTTGGGGGTATTGCGGTGGGCTTCACGGAAGAGGTGGCCACCCTGATGCAGGTGATATTGACAGAGTAGGGTGGGTGGGGTGCATTCTAACTAAGAATACAGCTTAAGGAAAATTACCTGACCGAAACAAAATGAAATGTATAAGAGGAAAAAGCAGCTATGGTTTGGAATGTACCTTAAGTCCAACAAGGAATTGAACAGAACTGATCATTGGCCAGAATCTTCTCAAGTCCTTCAGAGGTCAGAAGACGAACAAAGCATTTTAACAGGGAGTCTCTTAAACTTAAGAGATGGGTGCCTCTGACCTCAGCCTCCCACGTGAGAGCAAAGGCTCTCAAGCTCTAACTTGCACATAAGTCACCTAGAGATTTTATGAAAAAGTAGACTACTGTTCAGTAGGTCTGGGTGGGACCTGAGATTCTGCATTTCTAAGAAGCTTCCAGGTGACGACCATGGTCTAGAAGACGAGCCCAGCCACAGATGTGACGCTTGCAGGCCCCAGGGGGCCAAGCTCATCTGTGTGCAGCAGGGGAGGTGGGAGCTTGGCTACGTGGCTGGGCGTCCACGTTCCGTCCCGTAAGCAAGGCCCTACAGGACACGGGGCAGACCCAGAGCTGGAGGGCAGGGCCTCAGCCTCCAGCACAGCGCAGTCTTGCCTCAGGTCCTAACGTGTCAGGAGTGGGTGGATTAAGGTTTAAGAAAATATTTTATATGTTTAGAAGAGTTGAGAGTCATTCTTATTTTTTTAGGGAAGAAATTGTATTTAATTAGATTAATTAATTCATCATTTTAAGTTGAAGTATAGTTGATTTACAATGTTGTGTTAGTTTTAGGTGTACAGCACAGTGATTCATATATATATATTCTTCTTCAGATTCTTTTCCATTATAGGTTATTACAAAATATTGAGTATAGTTCCCTGTGCTATAGAGTAGGTCCTTAGTGGTTATGAGAGTCACTCTTTAAACAGCAGAATCTTGGAGTGTACAGTGAAGGGAGGCCGAGCGGCTCCGCGAGCTCCTCTCTCTCCACTTTCCCATAGAGAAGCCCTGACTGGCCGCTGAGGGCGAGCCACACACACGCCCTCGCGCCCGGCGAACCCGCGCGGTCAGTATCATAGGACACAGGCTTTGCCGCAGTTCATCTTCCTCCCTGTGTACTTTCCGTTTGCCTTCCTGGAATTCTGCTGCATCACAGAAGCTGGAAGTTCTGATGTTCCATTGAACTCACGATGGAAAGTCTTGACTTGACCGGTCAGAGTAATGAAAGGCAGTCATAGAAATAAAGATTATTCCGCAGAAGGAGAAGGAGCTGGAAAACGACCAAAACGAAAGTGCCTTCAGTGGCATCCATTGCTAGCAAAGAAACTTCTTGACTTTTCAGAAGAGGAAGAAGAGGAAGACGAAGAGGAGGATATTGATAAGGTTCAACTTGTTGGGGCCGCTGGTCTAGAGCAAGATGGTGAAACTGAAGATGATGAATCACCAGAACAGCGAGCCCGGAGACCAATGAATGCATTTCTCTTATTTTGCAAACGTCATCGCTCTCTTGTACGTCAGGAACACAGGAACAGGCTTGATAACCGAGGTGCTACCAAGATACTAGCTGATTGGTGGGCTGTTCTCGATCCAAAGGAAAAGCAGAAATACACAGACATGGCCAAGGAGTATAAACATGCATTTATGAAAGCAAATCCTGGCTACAAATGGTGTGCTACCACAAACAAGCCTGTGAAATCCCCAACATCCACTGTCAATCCACGGGAGAAACTATGGGCCTTCCCATCTGACTCTTCAAGAGCCTTGCCAAGCCCCAAGAAAACAAAGCCTGAAGAAATGCCTCAGCTTAACTTTGGGATGGCTGATCCTACTCAAATGGGAGGCCTGAGCATGCTGCTTTTAGCTGGAGAACATGTTCTTGGTACACCAGAGATATCCTCTGGCACTTGCAGGCCTGATGTTTCAGAATCCTCTGAATTGCGTCAGGAGTCACCATTATTTCAGTTTGCCGAGATATCTTCAGGTACCTCCCACCCTGATGTTCCGTCAAAACAATGTCAAGCATCAGCCTTGTTTCAGTTTGCAGAGATCTGTTTGAAGACTTCACAGTTGGGCGGTGCTGAACCTGTAAAACGCTGTGGAGAGTCTGCACTCTTTCAACTGGCAGAGATGTGCCTGGCATCAGAGGGGGTGAAAATGGAAGAATCAAAGCTAATAAAAGCCAAAGAATCAGATGGCGGAAGAATTCAAGAACTGGAGAAGGGCAAGGAAGAAAGAGAAATGAAAATGGAGAAAATAGATGAAGCCAGGTTCCAGAAAGAAGCAGAATTTGAAAAATCAGCTAAGGAAAATGTAAGAGATTCTAAGGAATTAAGAAATTTTGAGGAGCTGCGAATGGATGATATAATGGGTATAAAAATGGAAGCTCCTAAAGCAATTAAAAAGGAAGAATTAGAGGAAGATCAAAAATGTAGTCACTTCCCTGATTTTTCTTACTCTGGCAGTAGCAAGATAATAATAAGCGATGTTCCCAGTAGGAAGGATCACATGTGCCATCCTCATGGCATTAGGATCATCGAGATTCCCACAGCGTTAAGCAAACCAGAAAAGCTAAAAAAGGAAAAGAAGAAAACCAAAATGGATCGACAGGGAAATGATAAATCCACACCCAAGAAGACTTGCAAAAAGAGGCAGTCCTCGGAATCTGATATCGAGAGTGTCATGTACACCATTGAAGCTGTTGCAAAGGGAGACTGGGGCATCGAGAAGCTTGGAGATACCCCTCGCAAGCAGGTGCATACATCCTCGAGTGGCAAGGGAAGCATTTTGGATGCCAAGCCACCAAAGAAGAAAGTGAAATCAAGAGAGAAGAAAATGTCAAAGGAGAGATCCTCAGACACCACCCAAGAGTCAAGACCTCAAGATTTTATCAGTATTTCTGCCAGCAAGAACATTTCTGGTGAGGTCCCAGAGGGTATAAAAGCAGAACCTTTGACCCCTACGGAGGATGCATTACCACCCAGTCTATCGGGACAGGCCAAGCCTGAGGACAGTGAGTGTCACAGAAAAATAGAGACTTGTGGCTCCCGGAAATCTGAGAGGTCTTGCAAAGGTGCTCTTTATAAAACCCTGGTGTCTGAGGGTATGCTCACCTCTCTGCGAGCTAATGTTGGCAGAGGGAAACGAAGGTCAGGAAAAGGAAAGTCCTCTGATCATGAAGAGTGTTGGCATGAAGAAAGCTGGACATTTCACCAGAGTGGGACCAGTGGAAGCAAGAAGTTCAAGAAGACAAAGCCAAAGGAAGACTCTCTCCTTGGCTCAGCAAAGCTGGATGAAGAATTTGAAAAGAAATTCAACAGCCTCCCTCAGTATAGTCCTGTTACATTTGACCAGAAATGTGTACCTGTCCCAAGAAAAAAGAAGAAGAGCGGACATATGTCCTCAGAACCGACCCAAACCAGCAAAGGTCCTTTCCAGTCTCAGAAAAAGAACTTATTCCACAAAATTGTCAGCAAATACAAGCACAAAAAGGAGAAGCCTAATGTTCCGGAAAAAGGAAGTGGGGATAAATGGTCAAACAAGCAACTCTTCTTGGCTGCCATTCACCCTACAGAAGCCATATTTTCAGAAGACAGAAACACCACAGAGCCTGCTTATAAGGTTACAAATGCCCCATCCATTCCCAACACTCCAGAGCCAACAAGGGCGCAAGAACCCTTGGTGGGCAGTCAAAAGAGAAAAGCAAGGAAAACCAAGATCACACACCTTGTCAGGACAGCAGATGGCCGGGTATCACCAGCAGGAGGTACTTTGGATGACAAACCAAAGGAACACCTGCAGAGGAGTCTTGTTAAGGTGACCGAGACAGGCTGCAATGACGCATGCTCACACAACCGAGGGGCCACGGAGACGCGGAGCAGCACCCCGGAGATGCCCGCCGTGTCTGCGTTCTTCAGCCTCGCTGTGCCGGCCGAAGTGGCTGCCATGGAACATGCATAGAAGTCAGAGATCAACTCCGCTCCCCCATGATGGACAGCCAAAAGAAATGCCCCCGACTCCTGTACTTATTTCTTGCGCTGACCAGTGAAGCGCCCTTTAATTGTAAAACATTGTGCTTTACCTACTACCCTAGCCTTGTCTTTATTGAGAGATGCTAGTGAGTCCATGTGGTGGCAGATAGAGACAGCAAACAAGTGCTTGTTGCCCTACACGGCCCAGATTCACTTGAAGCAGAAGTTGGCACCCTGGGCCAGTTTGTTCTTTCAGAACCCAGAGTCTTTGAGGGTGATGTTGTCTGTCTGATAATGAGCAGAAATGGGATGATCCTAGAGCTTTGCTTTCTATGGAAGGCTTTTGATGGTAATAGGTGGTAACTTGGTAAAAGGCTGCCTTTACTGTAGCTCATCCAGCATCTCTTTTACCAACCAGAGAGTGTGAAACTAGTTTCATATATTACCTAGTTATTCTTTCAAAACAAAAACCAAAAGCAAAAAAACAAAAACTGACACACTGCACTAGTTATTATTAGATATTCTTAGTCTTTTTTGTACATGGAGGTTTATGTTCTAAGATGGTTTATATAATAGGCTATACCTACATTTACATTGTAGAATAATATTAAAAAGCCTCTTCCAGAGACTCCCAAACAGCACGGGCAGGCAGATGTACCGCTGTTAGCGGTGTATGCTCGGCCTTGTGGTCCATATATTCTGCACTTTTATATTTGCCACCAGAGTGGTAGTTTGCTGGCACAAAGAGAAAGAGAGAGAAGAAGAAAAATTACAGTTCTTACAAGCAGAATTTTTTTCTTAGCCTTGAGTGACCAAGAAGAATTTGCTTGGGTCCAATTGTGGCGAATATTTTCCCAGACAGGGGAAGAGTCCAGCAGATTACAGATTACTGATGTTTTCATGCCTTGAGGATTCTTTTATTTTTACACAAGGGTCTGAGTGACCAATGGATCGTTCATACAGACAAAAAAAGAAAAATAGTATTCAGAAGTGACCTTAGGATTACTTCACTATTCAGAACACATTGAAGACACACTCACTTTGTGTGGTCTTTGAGCTACAGCCCTTTTACATCCATCCCAGACAGACTGGACGGGTAGCAATTGCTATGCACAGCCTAATTGGCACTGCAGGTTTTTAGAGCCATTTTGAGTTTTTGTGGTTACGGAGGTATTGATGAGGGAGGTGTGCCTGACCAGAGTGGGACTCGCAGTTATAGATCCACCTGCAAGTTTCCTGTTTCCTTTTCATGTTTTGTTGCTTTTGAACATAAAACCAACCATACATATGCCAGTGCAACTGGATTAAGTGGCTTAGAACATTCAACATATTGACTCCATCACCTGACGTTCACAGTATCTTGTTTCTTAGCAACAGATGCAAAGTGATAAATCAAAATTAGTCTTCGGCTACAGATTTTACAGGGTATTTGTTCCATAGCACAAAGTATTTCCCCACTCTTGCATCACAGCACAAACTACCAACTTTTAAGTATTGGATTCCAGCAATAATTTTTACTGGTTTTCAAACTGGCGGAATTTTGATAGTGTTAGTTCAAGTTTGAAACTTTTGAATTAGATCTCTAAATGGTGACAGTTTACAAGGTTTTATCTAGCTATCTTATTTATACTTGACTGAATTGTAATGATGATTTTTTTTCTCATCGTAATTTGACCTAATAGCCATACCAAAAAATGACTCTATTAGTACTGACTAGGTTTAGCTTTTCACGGTTGTAGATGTTACTTCAGTTTCGGTGCTGGAAAATATGTACAACATACTAATAGAATTGAAAAAGAACAGAGAGATTTGGGCTTTTGTTTTTTTCAAAGCAGGTAAAGAGGGCATCAGGGCATTGGAACGGTGTCCTCAAAAATGCATATTCCTTGTGGGCATGGAGGAAGAAGGAATTAGTAAGCAAGGTTAATCAGAGGCAGAAGCTTAGCCCCATTCACACAGAAATAAATCAGGTGAGCAACCCCAGATTTTAGCATGATATTTTTACTACGATGCTGTTGTATTAATATTTTCTAAATTTCGAAACACAAAGTGAATGTTTGAAAATTGCTGGGTCCCAGTGTTGGTGGCTGTTGGAGTTTCTGGACCACTTGCTAGCAGTGATTTAAAAATTATAATTAGCTAAAATCCAAAAAAAAAAATAAAATCAACAACAAAAGTTGTTTGGTGCAGAACATGCACCTTGACAATGGCACTAACTTGTTATTCTCTAGAACATGTTAGAATAGGTCTATTTTTGCCAGTGCCCTCTCCTCCAGTCCTCTGATTACATTTCACTAGAGTTCCTTAACAGAGTGCTGTATATTCATGGGACCTTTCTTAAAAAGAAGCAAAACAAAAGATGACTTTTTTCTATGTGATTAATATATCTTACTTGATCTGCTTTTCCTAAACCTCAGTGGCTTTTCCCTTAGGCAGGGGTCGGGGTGGAGGGCGACCTACTGGATACGACTGTTTTCAGGTACTTTAGAAAAAAAAAAACCCACCTTTTTGTAGACATGCTTAATTTTTAAGCGGTTAGGCACTGAGAGTAGCAGAAATCCTGCAAAGCTCTATAGTCTTTTAGACACTCACCTTGTCATTTCTCTGAGTAATGTCTTGATTTCAAAAATAGTGCTTTTCTCATGCCCTGAATCCACTGGAGAGGGGTGTTGGTATTTTCAGGTAACAACATTTGTGAGCACAAATATTGCAGACCAACATGTAGTACCCTCCCCCATTTATCATTTTCATTTCACTTCTCTCATTCTTTTTTATTTTAGAAAATCATATTGCTATGGTGTGTACCTTAATCTGCCAGCAAACACCATCTACACTAACATTTGTCCCACAAGCATCCTCAAGAGAAAAAGTTGTTGCACCTTATATATATTTCAAGCAAACCAAAATATGATGCTCTTCTGCCTTTGTTTTATTCTAAATTGTTGTATCATATCTTTCTGAAACCATTCTGAATCTAGTTGAAATTCTCAATATTTATGCTTTTACCTTAATTTCTAGATTCAAACCTGTATATAAATCTTTGGAACAAAATTGTCCTAGCCCTTCTCTGTGTTGCTGGAAGTGGATGATTTAGTCTCAGATGGAGACACAGTACTGTTCCAGTTTTCTTTAGCCTTTTATTTATTTAGTTATTCTGGGTATTTTCCTATGTAATTTTGAAGTGTGTAGAGTATACTATAGTTACTGAAGCTGCAGCTCCAAGAAGCTGAGTGAAAGAGAGAAAATACTGTAAGACGCCCTTCTTAAGTGTTTATTTGTTTGGATAACTGTAATGAGGCCAGGAAAAGGCAAAAGGTCCCACAGCCACTTTGAAGACACAGGTTCTTATCCCCAAACTAGGTTAGGTCCCAGATTTTAGATGAAAATGGTGAATTCTTTAAAGCCCTCTTTTTTAAAAGGATATATCATACCATTGTAATTCTGACAGTCTTTTCCCCCCCGAAAATATATTTATTTAATTCCGTCAGATGAGCTTTCTACCAGTGCCCCCTCAAAGCCATGCTCAACTCATTCCCACGTTATCACTGTTATTATAGTTCCTGCCATTCAAACTGCTGCCGAGAAAAAAAGTGATCGAACACTGTGAACAAAAAGGAGCATCTGAACGGGTCTGGTTATTTAGAATCCAACTTGTGTAATCCCTGTCACTCTCTTATCAAGTCAGATGCTACTCTGCCTGAGTCATAGAAAATTTTGTTTGCACTCTGTAGTCCTTGGCTCATCCTCTGGAAATGTTTGCACCTATGTAAAATCTCAAGCAGATTATAAATCGATACAGCACTAGGAGTAAGCTGAAAACTGAATGACATGTTTTGTCTATACAGTTCCGGGGGAGGGATGGGGAATATCAAGTAGCTCTGTTCCAAGTTTGGCATTTGGCATTAATGTGAAGCAGTGGGACCATGCTGCCTGTTAAACTACTGTATGAATCCTAAGTGTTCTGGAGACCAGCAGCTGGAGGCTGGAGGCCAGCATCCATACAGCAAAGGGGAAGCATCGCCGCTTCTTGGGGGAAAAGGAAGGAAGTCGTGCAAGGCCTGGAGTCATCATTTGTAAAGGGGAAGTCGGGGTGTACGTGATGCTGTGAGAAGGTTCACCTTTGATTGCACTGCTTCACAGAGCCCTCAGATAAGGCCAATCCTAATGGGCTACCTCGGCTTTAACGGTTAATTCCAGTAAGTCCTGTTTCAAAGGTTTGTCTTTTTTTGCTTCTACCGTCAGGGCCACTGTTTTCCACTGCAGTGTTTTGACTTCCCAAACCACCTTCTCCAGAGAGAACAATGTATTGCTGAAAATGGGCAGTAGAAGCAAATGCTCTTATTACATTTGACCTATAAAGTATTCAGAGTGACTGTTAGGTGGGAATTAAAATTTAGCTTTCCCCACATAGGATCTTGTTTTGCACCTTATAAAGAGTGTACTAATTGTTAATTAGGTGTTGCTTTTATTTAGACAAGCATTCCCAAAGAATTAGATTTGGATTTTGTGTTTCTTTGAGTTTGGGGATTTTTTATTTTACAGTTATCTTATTTAGATTGACTAACCTCATACTTACAATAAAAAAAGAAACAGTGGTTCAGTTCATCTTACCAGATATGTCTGGTGATGTATTCAGAGTCTGATGGACTGCTTTGCTTTTATATAGTTTGGAAGTGATAGTGAAGTTTATTATACCCCATATTAAATGACCTTGTCCTTTTCACTGGGGACATTATCTTACATTTTAGAAACAGAAGCAGCAAAAGAGTGAACAACAAGACAAGTACATTTGATTCCCCTCATACACATCCATCTGTTTGTGCTACGCTTTCCTTAAAAATATCAATATACATTTTCTTCACACGTACAGAAAGTTTCCTCTCCTGGCCAAATTTTATTTGTGGTGGTATGATTTATAATAATAACAGAAAAGAGGAAACCTTGTACTTAGAAATTCGGTGGCCACTGTTTCCTTGTTGCAGTCAGTGGTCAAAATTGATCCTGCCCTGAAGTTGATCTTTTTTATTTATTTATTTATTTATTTATTTATTTATTTATTTATTAGTTTCTGCTTAATAACAAAGTGAATCAGTCATACATATACATCTGTTCCCACATCCCTTCCCTCATGCATCTCCCTCCCTCCCACCCTCCCCATCCCACCCCTCCAGGCGGTCACAAAGCACCGAGCTGATCTCCCTGTGCTCTGCGGCTGCTTCCCACTATCTATCTACCTTACGTTTGGTAGTGTATATATGTCCATGCCTCTCTTTCGCTTTGTCACAGTTTACCCTTCCCCCTCCCCATATCCTCAAGTCCATTCTCAAGTTAGGTCTGTGTCTTTATGCCCGTTTTACCCCTAGGTTCTTCATGACATTTTAAAAAAAAATTCCATATATATGTGTTAGCATACGGTATTTGTCTGTCTCTTTCTGACTTACTTCACTCTGTATGACAGACTCTAGGTCTATCCACCTCATTACAAATAGCTCAGTTTCGTTTCTTTTTATGGCTGAGTAATATTCCATTGTATATATGTGCCACATCTTCTTTATCCATTCATCGGATGATGGACACTTAGGTTGTTTCTATCTCCGGGCTATTGTGAATAGAGCTGCAATGAACATTTTGGTACATGGTCTCTTTTTGAATTATGGTTTTCTCAGGGTATATGCCTCGTAGTGGGATTGCTGGGTATATGGTAGTTCTATTTTTAGTTTTTTAAGGAACCTCCATACTGTTCTCCATAGTGGCTGTACCAATTCACATTCCCTCCAGCAGTGCAAGAGGGTTCCCTTTCTCCACACCCTCTCCAGCATTTATTGTTTCTAGATTTCTTGATGATGGCGATTCTGACTGGTGTGAGATGATATCTCATTGTAGTTTTGATTTGCATTTCTCTAATGATTAATGATGTTGAGCATCCTTTCATGTGTTTGTTGGCAGTCTGTATATCTTCTTTGGAGAAATGCCTATTTAAATCTTCTGCCCATTTTTGGATTGGGTTGTTTGTTTTTTTGCTATTGAGCTGCATGAGCTGCTTATAAATTTTGGAGATTAATCCTTTGTCAGTTGCTTCATTTGCAAATATTTTCTCCCATGCTGAGGGTTGTCTTTTGGTCTTGTTTATGGTTTCCTTTGCTGTGCAAAAGCTTTGAAGTTTCATGAGGTCCCATTTGTTTATCTTTGTTTTTATTTCCATTTCTCTAGGAGGTGGGTCCAAAAGGATCTTGCTGTGATTTATGTCATAGAGTGTTCTGCCTATGTTTTCCTCTAAGAGTTTGATAGTTTCTGGCCTTACATTGAGGCCTTTAATCCATTTTGAGCTTATTTTTGTGTATGGTGTTAGGGAATGATCTAATCCTATACTTTTACATGTCCCTGTCCAGTTTTCCCAGCACCACTTATTGAAGAGGCTGTCCTTTCTCCACTGTACATTCCTGCCTCCTTTATCAAAGATAAGTTGACCATATGTGCATGGGTTGATCTCTGGGCTTTCTATCCCGTTCCATTGATCTATCTTTCTGTTTCTGTGCCAGTACCACACTGTCTTGATTACTGTAGCTTTGTAGTATAGTCTGAAGTCAGGGAGCCTGATTCCTCCAGCTCCGTTTTTCGTTCTCAAGATTGCTTTGGCTATTCGGGGTCTTTTTTTTTTCCAAACAAATTTTGAAATTTTTTGTTCTAGTTCTGTGAAAAATGCCACTGGTAGTTTGATAGGGATTGCATTGAATCTGTAGATTGCTTTGGGTAGTAGAGTCATTTTCACAATATTGATTCTTCCAATCCAGAAGCATGGTATATCTCTCCATCTATTTGTATCATCTTTAATCTCTTTCATCAGTGTCTTATAATTTTCTGCATACAGGTCTTTTGTCTCCTTAGGTAGGTTTATTCCTAGATATTTTATTCTTTTTGTTGCAATGGTAAATGGGAGTGTTTTCTTGATTTCATTTTCAGATGTTTCATCATTAGTGTACAGGAATGCCAGAGATTTCTGTGCATTAATTTTGTATCCTGCTACTTTACCAAATTCATTGATTAGCTCTAGTAGTTTTCTGGTAGCATCTTTAGGATTCTCTATGTATAGTATCATGTCATCTGCAAACAGTGACAGCTTTACTTCTTCTTTTCCGATTTGGATTCCTTTTATTTCCTTTTCTTCTCTGATTGCTGTGGCTAAAACTTCCAAAACTAGGTTGAATAAGAGTGGTGAGAGTGGGCAACCTTGTCTTGTTCTTGATCTTTGTGGAAATGGTTTCAGTTTTCCACCATTGAGGACAATGTTGGCTGTGGGTTTGTCATATATGGCCTTGATTAGGTTGAGGAAAGTTCCCTCTATGCCTACTTTCTGCAGTGTTTTTATCATAAATGGGTGTTGAATTTTGTCAAAAGCTTTCTCTGCATCTATTGAGAGGATCCTATGGTTTTTCTCCTTCAATTTGTTAATATGGTGTACCACATTGATTGATTTGCGTATATTGAGTAATCCTTGCATTCCTGGAATAAACCCCACTTGATCATGGTGTATGATCCTTTTAATGTGCTGTTGGATTCTGTTAGCTAGTCTTATGTTGAGGCTTTTTGCATCTATGTTCATCAGTGATATAGGCCTGTAGTTTTCTTTCTTTGGGACATCCTTGCCTGGTTTTGGTATCAAGGTGATGGTGACCTCGTAGAATGAGTTTGGGAGTGTTCCTTCCTCTGAAATTGTTTGGAAGAGTTTGAGAAGGATGGGTGTTAGCTCTTCTCTAAATGTTTGATCGAATTCGCCTGTGAAGCCATCTGGTCCTGGGCTTTTGTTTGTTGGAAGATTTTTAATCACAGTTTCAATTTCAGGGCTTGTGATTGGTCTATTCATATTTTCTATTTCTTCCTGATTCAGTCTTGGCAGGTTGTGCATTTCTAAGAATTTGTCCATTTCTTCCAGGTTGTCCATTTTATTGGCATAGAGTTGCTTGTAGTAATCTCTCATGATCTTTTGTATTTCTGCAGCGTGAGTTGTTACTTCTCCTTTTTCATTTCTAATTCTATTGATTTGAGTCTTCTCCCTTTTTTTCTTGATGAGTCTGGCTAATGGTCTGTCAATTCCTTAAGTTGATCTTTATGCACAGAATTAGTTACTGTGAACATTACTACTCTTTCCAGAGATTTTCTAATAACTTGGGCCAGAACTGGTTACCGAGGAGCAAGGACCTAATTCCATGCCTCCACACCCTCCCACTGCACCGCACCACACGTCTTACCTCACAAGCTCTAACCTAAATCACAGAGGCACGCGTTTCGTGGACTAACCATCACATCCCCTGGCGGCCTCAGGGGAGTGCTCACGTCCACTGACACCTCCCTTTAGTGCGTCAGCTCGTAGCGGCAGAACTGGGGTGGGGGAGGTTTGTGATCTGGAGCTCAGCACATGCTCGGCAACATGTTTCTCATTTCCTTAGCATTCATGGCTTGCTCTCAGGAATCTGTCAAAAAGGAATAAAAACCACCTGCGAGTCCACATTACCAGATTATGAACTTTTCCCATAGGTTTGAATTGCTTACTTACCTATTATAAATTAACCACAGCTTCATTTGGCCACCAGGTCTTAAGTCTGTTGACAGTTTTCAGCATGACCGAATTGCTCATTTTTCTTGCTTTCAGAAATTGGCTTGGTTGTCTTTAGAGTTGGTGTAAACGTGCCATGTAATAAATGATTTCCACTTAATGGTACAACAGAATTATTGGTTTCTTAGATGTATGTGTAGTAAAAGTCAATATACACGTTTATATAATTTCTTTCCTCAAAATCTTATACTTAATTTAATTTCTAAAATTTGCACATGTAAGTCATGTGTATAACATGCTAAAGTACTTTAACTGTGATCTTAAAACTGAATAAAAAATATTTAATAGAAAATCAGAATATTGGGCTTCCCTGGTGGCGCAGTGTTTGAGAGTCCACCTGCCGATGCAGGGGACGCGGGTTCGTGCCCCGGTCCGGGAAGATCCTACATGCCGCGGAGTGGCTGGGCCCGTGAGCCATGGCTGCTGAGCCTACGCGTCCGGAGCCCATGCTCCACAACGGGAGAGGCCACAGCAGTGAGAGGCCCGCGTACCGCAAAAAAATAAAAAATAAAAAAAAACTCAGAATATTTTAGTATTGCAAGAGTTCTGCAGCTCTTAATAGTTTGTAAATCTACTATCTCATTTGTAATTAACATTCTCAATTCTCTTACTCTATGCCTTTTTATAAGGGAATAGTTAAGACAACTTTCTTTGTTGAAAAGGGTATAAGGTATGACAAAGCCCTGAGATATTTCAGGAAACTGTATTTATTGAGAAACTGACCAAGAACCCACATTTTTCCCTGTTACTGTAAGAAGTCTCCAGAGAAAGATTTTCAAAGACTGTCAGTTCAGTATTCACTGGAAGAAGTCTGGCTATTTTGATCCCTAACTGAATTTACATAGATCATCTACATTTGAACATTCAGAGGTACTTAAGAACATTGCTTTTGTTCTGGACCATATGATGTATTTTAAAATTTAAAGTTGAAACATAACATATAGTGCTTCTTTGCAAATATGAGTCCAAATAAGAACAGAAATCAGTCACTGTAGAAAAACATGTAGCCCAACAGAAATCTTGACTGGGCAAGGAAGCTTCACCTACTTCACCTAGGGACGAACCCGCGTCCCCTGCATCGGCAGGCAGACTCTCAACCACTGTGCCACCAGGGAAGCCCTGAAAGGAATTTTTTATCCAAAGTTTATAATGAGTGTCTACAAATCAGTGAGAAAATTACAAATGCCCAGTTTAAAACTGGGCAAAAGATAAAGACAAGTTATTCACAGAGCAAACTGTATAAATAATAAATCAACACATAAAAAATGTTCAACCTCACTAGAAATCAGGGAAAAGCCAATTTAAACATGAGATCATATTTTTAACTTCAAATTGGGGGGGAAAACCGAAAGAGGGAGTGTTGAGGAAGGATTTGGGAACCAGTTCTTTACATATAGTACTGATAAGGTTGTAAATTTCAGGGAAATTTGTGAAGGAACATTTCAAAAGTTTATACATCCAGCAGTTCTACTTCTATAAATCTTTCCTAGAGATATGTGTACCTGTGTGAAAATTTATATTTACAAAAAAATATTTTCTGCTGCGTTGTTGGCAATGACAAAAAATTAGAAGGAACCCAAATTCCCATCAATATGAGTGGTTAAATGACAGTAGAGCCATACTCTAGAATGCTCAGCTTCCAGTAACCAGAATAAGCTCGACCAATGTGCACTGATGTGAAAAATTTCCAAGATACATCTTAACCCCTTGGTAGTATTCTTTTATTTTTTTTTTAATTTAATTTATTTATTTTGGGCTGTGTTGGGTCTTCGTTTCTGTGCGTGGCTTCCTCTAGTTGCGGCGAGCGGGGGCCTCTCTTCATCACGGTGCGCGGGCCTCTCACTGTCGCGGCCTCTCTTGTTGTGGAACACAAGCTCCAGACGCGCAGGCTCAGTAGTTGTGGCCCACGGGCCTAGTTGCTCCACGGCATGTGGGATCTTCCCAGACCAGGGCTCGAACCCGTGTCCCCTGCATTGGCAGGCGGATTCTCAACCACTGCGCCACCAGGGAAGCCCCGGTAGTATTCTTCATATCTTAACATGTGCATACCTATGACACATAAATTCCATGTCTAATTTTCTGTCCTACAAACCTACGAAAAGCTACAGACTTCTGATCAATATCCCCCAAACTATTGTCAATTGTAAGAAGTATGTCCAAAAGAAAAAAAAAGAATCAGAAATCTGTTCAAAACCAGCAGATTTTAAAGAACTTATTATCCCCTCACCCACCTCTGTTCTGCTATAGCAACACTGGAAGACTGCAACTAGGAAAGAGAGCAAGCCTAACTCCCACCTCAAATCTTGTCTCTCAACTACAGGGTATGATGAAGTCATTTAAAAAATATATTTAAAGGAGACTGAACCCTTAGGTGAAAGACCCCAATAAGTTATTTCCCTAAAATAGACAGTAAATAAAGACTTTGGAATGCGTTGCAGTGGAAAGATGTGAAATCTCTTTCTTTGGGTCTTCTTAAAATTATCACATTCCCACATATGTCTGCAGTGTTTTAAATATTTTCCATTTATGTAGTAAACATTGAAAGACAGAAAGACAGAGGTTATTTCCAGCTAGATGTTATCCTTTCCCCCCAATGGAACTATGCTTTCCTTTCTAGACACATGAGCTCTCCTTTTTCGAGTCTGAGATTGGAAGTTCTCATGGTTGAATTGTTAACACATTTATCTTTATTTGGGTTGAGTTTGATCCAGCTACTCTGAAGACTATGGTTTCTTCACTAAAAATTGCTTCCATTGTAGATTTATCACCTGGTTGGCAAACGCTGGATAACTTCAGGCACAAGAACATTACTCTGAACCTGGGTGTGGTCAGTGAGATAGAAACCAACATTATTTTTTCCTTCATGATATGAAATATACTCTAACTTTACTCCCAGGGTTTTGTCCAAAAAGCTCATAAAACATAAATTGACTCTGCCCTTCAGACTCCCATGTTCTCCTCCAGTCTACACAGCAAAGTCTAAGTTCAATTACACCAAGACTGATGCCAAATTTCAAAAAACGAGAGCACCCTCCATTTCTGCTAGTGCCAGGTGTGTTGTTCCAGGTGCACAGAAGTATCTTAAAAAGTCTTAGTAAATCTCATTCTACAATAAATAATTACTCAACAAGTTCTCTCTGGACCAGGGTATACTAAGCCAGTGTCTGCTTTCTATTGCAGGCGAAGAAGTTTGTGGTCTTTCATGGAGCTTCCATTTACCAACCTGGAAATGGCATTCATTTTATTGGCTTTTGTTATCTTTTCCCTCTTTACTCTGGCTTCCATCTACACTGACCCGGATGAGAGGAATGAAGGTAAACAGAGAGAGCTCTTCATAAGAGTCCCCATTTCCTTTCCCCACCCAATCATCTTTCTTTGATTTGGTTTAGTTTCTATTCTGTATGTGAGAATGAGTTTGTTTTGGGGTGTGCTGTGTGTGTGTGTGTGTATGAGAGAAGGGAGACAGAGAGACAGAGAAAGAGAGTTTTATTAAATGGCCTGAAATATCTACTGTGGCATTTTACCATTATTTATTAAGAGAGGTTTGGAAATGGAAACGATTATTCACATGACTTTTAATCCCAGAATTTTGCAGGTCTTATGCCCTGAATTTTATATCTATATCTATATCTATATCTATATCTCTCTATATATGTATATGTATATATATAATTTTTCTTTCACCATCCTCCCATCACTGCCCCTCATCCCTGTCCCCCATCAGAAACTTAAAATGTGCAAAAAGCACAATATCTTTCAAAGTCATTAAAGGTAATTTTCACAGGCTAAATGCAAGTTCACAAGAAACAAATTCCATTATCGTATACATATATGGTGTGTGGAGGTGTGCGCTTTTGTTCAACTATAAATAAGAAGGAAAAGAATTAAAGGTTTTTTCCTAATGAGCTCTTGTCAAAGCCCAAACTTTCAAAAAAAATGTAGAAGCGTTTAAAAAACTCAACACCACATGTTTGCTTATTGCCAGTCATAACAATTATTAGCAATAATATGTAATTTAAATGGCAGTTCTTGGTATTTCACTGTAGTTCAGGTCCTACCAAATTTCACACAAAATTAATGGTGACTGACCATTTTTGAGGGCAAAAATTATATATATATATATATATATATATATATATATATATATATATATATATGGCATATGGTAAGGAAATAATATATGTTTGTAGAGAATAAGATAAAATCATAAAAAGAAAACTGTGCTTCCTAAAATTGTGATACCTCTCCATGAATTTTTGGCTGTGAAAGAAGTGCTCTCTGTAAAAGACAATAGTATTCTCTGTCTTATAAACATACTACACTTACAGAAGTAGAAAACAAGAAGCCACAGTAAACAGACATTTAATTTCTGCTGACATGAAGATTGGGAAGCGTAACTGGAGTCCGTAAAGTCTTTTCCATGCTCCATATTGTTTTAGTTTAAAATGGGTTTGGCTGAAAGAAAGAGTAAGAGCAAAATTGCAGTTACTTTAACTAGATGATAATGTCTTTCTCTCACACATAAAGGAAGCCTGGGGGTAGAAGTTCCCTCCTGACACGACTCCCTGGTATCCTGGACCCAGGCCACACTGTCTTGGTTCCCTCCCATCTCCTATGGCAGCTCCCATGTCCGGCACTGACCCAGCTGGCCCATCTTCCACTATCATCTATGCATGCCTGTCAGCAAGAAGAAGCAAGAGGGCACACCTCTGTCTTTTAAGAGCGCTCCCAGAACCTACACTCACCACTTCCCTTTGGCCAGAATTTAGTCCACGGACATACCGAAAGGAAAGCTGGGAAATGTCATAGTTATTCTGGGAGGCGTGTGTGGAGCAAAAACTTTGGGTTTTGTTCCTAAAGGAAGAGGGGTACAACCAGCAGTGTCTGCCAGACCCGTAGACTCCTAACCATGCATTCACTACGGGGCTGGTAGTCATGAAATTGGGGAATATTTGAGCTAGAAGGAATGTTAAGAGAGCATCTGATTTACTGATGCTTAACCAGAGCTGAATATCAGAAAGGCACCTCATACTTGGGGCCCATCACAAACCCAGCAAATACGCATTTCTGGGTGTCCCACCTGGCCACGTGTCTTTAAACAAGTCCTCCTACCCCGCCCCCCCCATTTTTCTAGCTTTCTTCTCTGGTTAAGAAGCATTGACCAACTATTCATGTTTCAGATGTGACAACAGAGACCCACAAATGTTTAGTGAGTTTCTCAGGGGCTCAGTTAATTAGCAGAAGAGCCAAAACTAGAGCACAGACTCCCCGTTGCAGGTTCCTGCCCCCTCTCTGCACTCCCATGACTCCTGAGTTATGATCCATGGACACAGACAGCCAGAAGACTGGGCCAGTCATAGACATTGACCTTTCCTTTACACTTCTGTATTCCATTTTTCATAAGTTCCTTTTTCTTCTGCTCTATTCCTCCTATATCTGAGGTCTACTTTCCAAGCTAAAGCAATTCCTCCATCTGAATACTGTTCACTAACAGAACTAGACCCAGCTGCCCAAGAATTCTCATCGAAGAACACCCTTGCTTCCCTTCGTGACCACCAGGTCGGTGCCAAGCACAATTTTGCATGAAAGTACAAAATGTATACACTTTCCTAAATGTGGTAAGACCCAGGAGTAAAACCCACCTTCATTAAAATTGCAGGGCTATTTTCATCTCCTTTCTGGCACAAGCAGAGAATTGCAGGAGCCACAAAAATAAACTTAAGAGAGGCAGATTTAATTTCACATGTGTATTTAAAATCTGATAGACTCAGCTATGGGCAATGGAGAATCTAAATCTGAATGGGACTCAGCTCCTATGTCAGGGAGCTGATTGTCTCATGGAGGATTCAGTTGTATAACCAGAGCAGACCCAGTGAATGGGCTACCAGAGTTTTCAACTAAGGAGGATGGGGTCAGAACGGAAGCTCTTCCTTGGGGGTATTGCGGTGGGCTTCACGGAAGAGGTGGCCACCCTGATGCAGGTGATATTGACAGAGTAGGGTGGGTGGGGTGCATTCTAACTAAGAATACAGCTTAAGGAAAATTACCTGACCGAAAAAAATGAAATGTATAAGAGGAAAAATCAGCTATGGTTTGGAATGTACCTTAAGTCCAACAAGGAATTGAACAGAACTGATCATTGGCCAGAATCTTCTCAAGTCCTTCAGAGGTCAGAAGACGAACAAAGCATTTTAACAGGGAGTCTCTTAAACTTAAGAGATGGGTGCCTCTGACCTCAGCCTCCCACGTGAGAGCAAAGGCTCTCAAGCTCTAACTTGCACATAAGTCACCTAGAGATTTTATGAAAAAGTAGACTACTGTTCAGTAGGTCTGGGTGGGACCTGAGATTCTGCATTTCTAAGAAGCTTCCAGGTGACGACCATGGTCTAGAAGACGAGCCCAGCCACAGATGTGACGCTTGCAGGCCCCAGGGGGCCAAGCTCATCTGTGTGCAGCAGGGGAGGTGGGAGCTTGGCTACGTGGCTGGGCGTCCACGTTCCGTCCCGTAAGCAAGGCCCTACAGGACACGGGGCAGACCCAGAGCTGGAGGGCAGGGCCTCAGCCTCCAGCACAGCGCAGTCTTGCCTCAGGTCCTAACGTGTCAGGAGTGGGTGGATTAAGGTTTAAGAAAATATTTTATATGTTTAGAAGAGTTGAGAGTCATTCTTATTTTTTTAGGGAAGAAATTGTATTTAATTAGATTAATTAATTCATCATTTTAAGTTGAAGTATAGTTGATTTACAATGTTGTGTTAGTTTTAGGTGTACAGCACAGTGATTCATATATATATATTCTTCTTCAGATTCTTTTCCATTATAGGTTATTACAAAATATTGAGTATAGTTCCCTGTGCTATAGAGTAGGTCCTTAGTGGTTATGAGAGTCACTCTTTAAACATCAGAATCTTGGAGTGTACAGTGAAGGGAGGCCGAGTGGCTCCGCGAGCTCCTCTCTCTCCACTTTCCCATAGAGAAGCCCTGACTGGCCGCTGAGGGCGAGCCACACACACGCCCTCGCGCCCGGCGAACCCGCGCGGTCAGTATCATAGGACACAGGCTTTGCCGCAGTTCATCTTCCTCCCTGTGTACTTTCCGTTTGCCTTCCTGGAATTCTGCTGCATCACAGAAGCTGGAAGTTCCGATGTTCCATTGAACTCACGATGGAAAGTCTTGACTTGACCGGTCAGAGTAATGAAAGGCAGTCATAGAAATAAAGATTATTCCGCAGAAGGAGAAGGAGCTGGAAAACGACCAAAACGAAAGTGCCTTCAGTGGCATCCATTGCTAGCAAAGAAACTTCTTGACTTTTCAGAAGAGGAAGAAGAGGAAGACGAAGAGGAGGATATTGATAAGGTTCAACTTCTTGGGGCCGCGGGTCTAGAGCAAGATGGTGAAACTGAAGATGATGAATCACCAGAACAGCGAGCCCGGAGACCAATGAATGCATTTCTCTTATTTTGCAAACGTCATCGCTCTCTTGTACGTCAGGAACACAGGAACAGGCTTGATAACCGAGGTGCTACCAAGATACTAGCTGATTGGTGGGCTGTTCTCGATCCAAAGGAAAAGCAGAAATACACAGACATGGCCAAGGAGTATAAACATGCATTTATGAAAGCAAATCCTGGCTACAAATGGTGTGCTACCACAAACAAGCCTGTGAAATCCCCAACATCCACTGTCAATCCACGGGAGAAACTGTGGGCCTTCCCATCTGACTCTTCAAGAGCCTTGCCAAGCCCCAAGAAAACAAAGCCTGAAGAAATGCCTCAGCTTAACTTTGGGATGGCTGATCCTACTCAAATGGGAGGCCTGAGCATGCTGCTTTTAGCTGGAGAACATGTTCTTGGTACACCAGAGATATCCTCTGGCACTTGCAGGCCTGATGTTTCAGAATCCTCTGAATTGCGTCAGGAGTCACCATTATTTCAGTTTGCCGAGATATCTTCAGGTACCTCCCACCCTGATGTTCCGTCAAAACAATGTCAAGCATCAGCCTTGTTTCAGTTTGCAGAGATCTGTTTGAAGACTTCACAGTTGGGCGGTGCTGAACCTGTAAAACGCTGTGGAGAGTCTGCACTCTTTCAACTGGCAGAGATGTGCCTGGCATCAGAGGGGGTGAAAATGGAAGAATCAAAGCTAATAAAAGCCAAAGAATCAGATGGCGGAAGAATTCAAGAACTGGAGAAGGGCAAGGAAGAAAGAGAAATGAAAATGGAGAAAATAGATGAAGCCAGGTTCCAGAAAGAAGCAGAATTTGAAAAATCAGCTAAGGAAAATGTAAGAGATTCTAAGGAATTAAGAAATTTTGAGGAGCTGCGAATGGATGATATAATGGGTATAAAAATGGAAGCTCCTAAAGCAATTAAAAAGGAAGAATTAGAGGAAGATCAAAAATGTAGTCACTTCCCTGATTTTTCTTACTCTGGCAGTAGCAAGATAATAATAAGCGATGTTCCCAGTAGGAAGGATCACATGTGCCATCCTCATGGCATTAGGATCATCGAGATTCCCACAGCGTTAAGCAAACCAGAAAAGCTAAAAAAGGAAAAGAAGAAAACCAAAATGGATCGACAGGGAAATGATAAATCCACACCCAAGAAGACTTGCAAAAAGAGGCAGTCCTCGGAATCTGATATCGAGAGTGTCATGTACACCATTGAAGCTGTTGCAAAGGGAGACTGGGGCATCGAGAAGCTTGGAGATACCCCTCGCAAGCAGGTGCATACATCCTCGAGTGGCAAGGGAAGCATTTTGGATGCCAAGCCACCAAAGAAGAAAGTGAAATCAAGAGAGAAGAAAATGTCAAAGGAGAGATCCTCAGACACCACCCAAGAGTCAAGACCTCAAGATTTTATCAGTATTTCTGCCAGCAAGAACATTTCTGGTGAGGTCCCAGAGGGTATAAAAGCAGAACCTTTGACCCCTACGGAGGATGCATTACCACCCAGTCTATCGGGACAGGCCAAGCCTGAGGACAGTGAGTGTCACAGAAAAATAGAGACTTGTGGCTCCCGGAAATCTGAGAGGTCTTGCAAAGGTGCTCTTTATAAAACCCTGGTGTCTGAGGGTATGCTCACCTCTCTGCGAGCTAATGTTGGCAGAGGGAAACGAAGGTCAGGAAAAGGAAAGTCCTCTGATCATGAAGAGTGTTGGCATGAAGAAAGCTGGACATTTCACCAGAGTGGGACCAGTGGAAGCAAGAAGTTCAAGAAGACAAAGCCAAAGGAAGACTCTCTCCTTGGCTCAGCAAAGCTGGATGAAGAATTTGAAAAGAAATTCAACAGCCTCCCTCAGTATAGTCCTGTTACATTTGACCAGAAATGTGTACCTGTCCCAAGAAAAAAGAAGAAGACCGGACATATGTCCTCAGAACCGACCCAAACCAGCAAAGGTCCTTTCCAGTCTCAGAAAAAGAACTTATTCCACAAAATTGTCAGCAAATACAAGCACAAAAAGGAGAAGCCTAATGTTCCGGAAAAAGGAAGTGGGGATAAATGGTCAAACAAGCAACTCTTCTTGGCTGCCATTCACCCTACAGAAGCCATATTTTCAGAAGACAGAAACACCACAGAGCCTGCTTATAAGGTTACAAATGCCCCATCCATTCCCAACACTCCAGAGCCAACAAGGGCGCAAGAACCCTTGGTGGGCAGTCAAAAGAGAAAAGCAAGGAAAACCAAGATCACACACCTTGTCAGGACAGCAGATGGCCGGGTATCACCAGCAGGAGGTACTTTGGATGACAAACCAAAGGAACACCTGCAGAGGAGTCTTGTTAAGGTGACCGAGACAGGCTGCAATGACGCATGCTCACACAACCGAGGGGCCACGGAGACGCGGAGCAGCACCCCGGAGATGCCCGCCGTGTCTGCGTTCTTCAGCCTCGCTGTGCCGGCCGAAGTGGCTGCCATGGAAAATGCATAGAAGTCAGAGATCAACTCCGCTCCCCCATGATGGACAGCCAAAAGAAATGCCCCCGACTCCTGTACTTATTTCTTGCGCTGACCAGTGAAGCGCCCTTTAATTGTAAAACATTGTGCTTTACCTACTACCCTAGCCTTGTCTTTATTGAGAGATGCTAGTGAGTCCATGTGGTGGCAGATAGAGACAGCAAACAAGTGCTTGTTGCCCTACACGGCCCAGATTCACTTGAAGCAGAAGTTGGCACCCTGGGCCAGTTTGTTCTTTCAGAACCCAGAGTCTTTGAGGGTGATGTTGTCTGTCTGATAATGAGCAGAAATGGGATGATCCTAGAGCTTTGCTTTCTATGGAAGGCTTTTGATGGTAATAGGTGGTAACTTGGTAAAAGGCTGCCTTTACTGTAGCTCATCCAGCATCTCTTTTGCCAACCAGAGAGTGTGAAACTAGTTTCATATATTACCTAGTTATTCTTTCAAAACAAAAACCAAAAGCAAAAAAACAAAAACTGACACACTGCACTAGTTATTATTAGATATTCTTAGTCATTTTTGTACATGGAGGTTTATGTTCTAAGATGGTTTATATAATAGGCTATACCTACATTTACATTGTAGAATAATATTAAAAAGCCTCTTCCAGAGACTCCCAAACAGCACGGGCAGGCAGATGTACCGCTGTTAGCGGTGTATGCTCGGCCTTGTGGTCCATATATTCTGCACTTTTATATTTGCCACCAGAGTCGTAGTTTGCTGGCACAAAGAGAAAGAGAGAGAAGAAGAAAAATTACAGTTCTTACAAGCAGAATTTTTTTCTTAGCCTTGAGTGACCAAGAAGAATTTGCTTGGGTCCAATTGTGGCGAATATTTTCCCAGACAGGGGAAGAGTCCAGCAGATTACAGATTACTGATGTTTTCATGCCTTGAGGATTCTTTTATTTTTACACAAGGGTCTGAGTGACCAATGGATCGTTCATACAGACAAAAAAAGAAAAATAGTATTCAGAAGTGACCTTAGGATTACTTCACTATTCAGAACACATTGAAGACACACTCACTTTGTGTGGTCTTTGAGCTACAGCCCTTTTACATCCATCCCAGACAGACTGGACGGGTAGCAATTGCTATGCACAGCCTAATTGGCACTGCAGGTTTTTAGAGCCATTTTGAGTTTTTGTGGTTACGGACGTATTGATGAGGGAGGTGTGCCTGACCAGAGTGGGACTCGCAGTTATAGATCCACCTGCAAGTTTCCTGTTTCCTTTTCATGTTTTGTTGCTTTTGAACATAAAACCAACCATACATATGCCAGTGCAACTGGATTAACTGGCTTAGAACATTCAACATATTGACTCCATCACCTGACGTTCACAGTATCTTGTTTCTTAGCAACAGATGCAAAGTGATAAATCAAAATTAGTCGGCGGCTACAGATTTTACAGGGTATTTGTTCCATAGCACAAAGTATTTCCCCACTCTTGCATCACAGCACAAACTACCAACTTTTAAGTATTGGATTCCAGCAATAATTTTTACTGGTTTTCAAACTGGCGGAATTTTGATAGTGTTAGTTCAAGTTTGAAACTTTTGAATTAGATCTCTAAATGGTGACAGTTTACAAGGTTTTATCTAGCTATCTTATTTATACTTGACTGAATTGTAATGATGATTTTTTTTCTCATCGTAATTTGACCTAATAGCCATACCAAAAAATGACTCTATTAGTACTGACTAGGTTTAGCTTTTCACGGTTGTAGATGTTACTTCAGTTTCGGTGCTGGAAAATATGTACAACATACTAACAGAATTGAAAAAGAACAGAGAGATTTGGGCTTTTGTTTTTTTCAAAGCAGGTAAAGAGGGCATCAGGGCATTGGAACGGTGTCCTCAAAAATGCATATTCCTTGTGGGCATGGAGGAAGAAGGAATTAGTAAGCAAGGTTAATCAGAGGCAGAAGCTTAGCCCCATTCACACAGAAATAAATCAGGTGAGCAACCCCAGATTTTAGCATGATATTTTTACTACGATGCTGTTGTATTAATATTTTCTAAATTTCGAAACACAAAGTGAATGTTTGAAAATTGCTGGGTCCCAGTGTTGGTGGCTGTTGGAGTTTCTGGACCACTTGCTAGCAGTGATTTAAAAATTATAATTAGCTAAAATCCAAAAAAAAAAATAAAATCAACAACAAAAGTTGTTTGGTGCAGAACATGCACCTTGACAATGGCACTAACTTGTTATTCTCTAGAACATGTTAGAATAGGTCTATTTTTGCCAGTGCCCTCTCCTCCAGTCCTCTGATTACATTTCACTAGAGTTCCTTAACAGAGTGCTGTATATTCATGGGACCTTTCTTAAAAAGAAGCAAAACAAAAGATGACTTTTTTCTATGTGATTAATATATCTTACTTGATCTGCTTTTCCTAAACCTCAGTGGCTTTTCCCTTAGGCAAGGGTCGGGGTGGAGGGCAACCTACTGGATACGACTGTTTCAGGTACTTTAGAAAAAAAACCCCCACCTTTTTGTAGACATGCTTAATTTTTAAGCGGTTAGGCACTGAGAGTAGCAGAAATCCTGCAAAGCTCTATAGTCTTTTAGACACTCACCTTGTCATTTCTCTGAGTAATGTCTTGATTTCAAAAATAGTGCTTTTCTCATGCCCTGAATCCACTGGAGAGGGGTGTTGGTATTTTCAGGTAACAACATTTGTGAGCACAAATATTGCAGACCAACATGTAGTACCCTCCCCCATTTATCATTTTCATTTCACTTCTCTCATTCTTTTTTATTTTAGAAAATCATATTGCTATGGTGTGTACCTTAATCTGCCAGCAAACACCATCTACACTAACATTTGTCCCACAAGCATCCTCAAGAGAAAAAGTTGTTGCACCTTATATATATTTCAAGCAAACCAAAATATGATGCTCTTCTGCCTTTGTTTTATTCTAAATTGTTGTATCATATCTTTCTGAAACCATTCTGAATCTAGTTGAAATTCTCAATATTTATGCTTTTACCTTAATTTCTAGATTCAAACCTGTATATAAATCTTTGGAACAAAATTGTCCTAGCCCTTCTCTGTGTTGCTGGAAGTGGATGATTTAGTCTCAGATGGAGACACAGTACTGTTCCAGTTTTCTTTAGCCTTTTATTTATTTAGTTATTCTGGGTATTTTCCTATGTAATTTTGAAGTGTGTAGAGTATACTATAGTTACTGAAGCTGCAGCTCCAAGAAGCTGAGTGAAAGAGAGAAAATACTGTAAGACGCCCTTCTTAAGTGTTTATTTGTTTGGATAACTGTAATGAGGCCAGGAAAAGGCAAAAGGTCCCACAGCCACTTTGAAGACACAGGTTCTTATCCCCAAACTAGGTTAGGTCCCAGATTTTAGATGAAAATGGTGAATTCTTTAAAGCCCTCTTTTTTAAAAGGATATATCATACCATTGTAATTCTGACAGTCTTTTCCCCCCCGAAAATATATTTATTTAATTCCGTCAGATGAGCTTTCTACCAGTGCCCCCTCAAAGCCATGCTCAACTCATTCCCACGTTATCACTGTTATTATAGTTCCTGCCATTCAAACTGCTGCCGAGAAAAAAAGTGATCGAACACTGTGAACAAAATGGAGCATCTGAACGGGTCTGGTTATTTAGAATCCAACTTGTGTAATCCCTGTCACTCTCTTATCAAGTCAGATGCTACTCTGCCTGAGTCATAGAAAATTTTGTTTGCACTCTGTAGTCCTTGGCTCATCCTCTGGAAATGTTTGCACCTATGTAAAATCTCAAGCAGATTATAAATCGATACAGCACTAGGAGTAAGCTGAAAACTGAATGACATGTTTTGTCTATACAGTTCCGGGGGAGGGATGGGGAATATCAAGTAGCTCTGTTCCAAGTTTGGCATTTGGCATTAATGTGAAGCAGTGGGACCATGCTGCCTGTTAAACTACTGTATGAATCCTAAGTGTTCTGGAGACCAGCAGCTGGAGGCTGGAGGCCAGCATCCATACAGCAAAGGGGAAGCATCGCCGCTTCTTGGGGGAAAAGGAAGGAAGTCGTGCAAGGCCTGGAGTCATCATTTGTAAAGGGGAAGTCGGGGTGTACGTGATGCTGTGAGAAGGTTCACCTTTGATTGCACTGCTTCACAGAGCCCTCAGATAAGGCCAATCCTAATGGGCTACCTCGGCTTTAACGGTTAATTCCAGTAAGTCCTGTTTCAAAGGTTTGTCTTTTTTTGCTTCTACCGTCAGGGCCACTGTTTTCCACTGCAGTGTTTTGACTTCCCAAACCACCTTCTCCAGAGAGAACAATGTATTGCTGAAAATGGGCAGTAGAAGCAAATGCTCTTATTACATTTGACCTATAAAGTATTCAGAGTGACTGTTAGGTGGGAATTAAAATTTAGCTTTCCCCACATAGGATCTTGTTTTGCACCTTATAAAGAGTGTACTAATTGTTAATTAGGTGTTGCTTTTATTTAGACAAGCATTCCCAAAGAATTAGATTTGGATTTTGTGTTTCTTTGAGTTTGGGGATTTTTTATTTTACAGTTATCTTATTTAGATTGACTAACCTCATACTTACAATAAAAAAAGAAACAGTGGTTCAGTTCATCTTACCAGATATGTCTGGTGATGTATTCAGAGTCTGATGGACTGCTTTGCTTTTATATAGTTTGGAAGTGATAGTGAAGTTTATTATACCCCATATTAAATGACCTTGTCCTTTTCACTGGGGACATTATCTTACATTTTAGAAACAGAAGCAGCAAAAGAGTGAACAACAAGACAAGTACATTTGATTCCCCTCATACACGTCCATCTGTTTGTGCTACGCTTTCCTTAAAAATATCAATATACATTTTCTTCACACGTACAGAAAGTTTCCTCTCCTGGCCAAATTTTATTTGTGGTGGTATGATTTATAATAATAACAGAAAAGAGGAAACCTTGTACTTAGAAATTCGGTGGCCACTGTTTCCTTGTTGCAGTCAGTGGTCAAAATTGATCCTGCCCTGAAGTTGATCTTTTTTATTTATTTATTTATTTATTTATTTATTTATTTATTTATTTATTTATTAGTTTCTGCTTAATAACAAAGTGAATCAGTCATACATATACATCTGTTCCCACATCCCTTCCCTCATGCATCTCCCTCCCTCCCACCCTCCCCATCCCACCCCTCCAGGCGGTCACAAAGCACCGAGCTGATCTCCCTGTGTTCTGCGGCTGCTTCCCACTATCTATCTACCTTACGTTTGGTAGTGTATATATGTCCATGCCTCTCTTTCGCTTTGTCACAGCTTACCCTTCCCCCTCCCCATATCCTCAAGTCCATTCTCAAGTTAGGTCTGTGTCTTTATGCCCGTTTTACCCCTAGGTTCTTCATGACATTTTTTTAAAAAATTCCATATATATGTGTTAGCATACGGTATTTGTCTGTCTCTTTCTGACTTACTTCACTCTGTATGACAGACTCTAGGTCTATCCACCTCATTACAAATAGCTCAGTTTTGTTTCTTTTTATGGCTGAGTAATATTCCATTGTATATATGTGCCACATCTTCTTTATCCATTCATCGGATGATGGACACTTAGGTTGTTTCTATCTCCGGGCTATTGTGAATAGAGCTGCAATGAACATTTTGGTACATGTCTCTTTTTGAATTATGGTTTTCTCAGGGTATATGCCTCGTAGTGGGATTGCTGGGTCATATGGTAGTTCTATTTTTAGTTTTTTAAGGAACCTCCATACTGTTCTCCATAGTGGCTGTACCAATTCACATTCCCACCAGCAGTGCAAGAGTGTTCCCTTTCTCCACACCCTCTCCAGCATTTATTGTTTCTAGATTTCTTGATGATGGCGATTCTGACTGGTGTGAGATGATATCTCATTGTAGTTTTGATTTGCATTTCTCTAATGATTAATGATGTTGAGCATCCTTTCATGTGTTTGTTGGCAGTCTGTATATCTTCTTTGGAGAAATGCCTATTTAAGTCTTCTGCCCATTTTTGGATTGGGTTGTTTGTTTTTTTGCTATTGAGCTGCATGAGCTGCTTATAAATTTTGGAGATTAATCCTTTGTCAGTTGCTTCATTTGCAAATATTTTCTCCCATGCTGAGGGTTGTCTTTTGGTCTTGTTTATGGTTTCCTTTGCTGTGCAAAAGCTTTGAAGTTTCATGAGGTCCCATTTGTTTATCTTTGTTTTTATTTCCATTTCTCTAGGAGGTGGGTCCAAAAGGATCTTGCTGTGATTTATGTCATAGAGTGTTCTGCCTATGTTTTCCTCTAAGAGTTTGATAGTTTCTGGCCTTACATTGAGGCCTTTAATCCATTTTGAGCTTATTTTTGTGTATGGTGTTAGGGAATGATCTAATCCTATACTTTTACATGTCCCTGTCCAGTTTTCCCAGCACCACTTATTGAAGAGGCTGTCCTTTCTCCACTGTACATTCCTGCCTCCTTTATCAAAGATAAGTTGACCATATGTGCATGGGTTGATCTCTGGGCTTTCTATCCCGTTCCATTGATCTATCTTTCTGTTTCTGTGCCAGTACCACACTGTCTTGATTACTGTAGCTTTGTAGTATAGTCTGAAGTCAGGGAGCCTGATTCCTCCAGCTCCGTTTTTCGTTCTCAAGATTGCTTTGGCTATTCGGGGTCTTTTTTTTTTCCAAACAAATTTTGAAATGTTTTGTTCTAGTTCTGTGAAAAATGCCACTGGTAGTTTGATAGGGATTGCATTGAATCTGTAGATTGCTTTGGGTAGTAGAGTCATTTTCACAATATTGATTCTTCCAATCCAGAAGCATGGTATATCTCTCCATCTATTTGTATCATCTTTAATCTCTTTCATCAGTGTCTTATAATTTTCTGCATACAGGTCTTTTGTCTCCTTAGGTAGGTTTATTCCTAGATATTTTATTCTTTTTGTTGCAATGGTAAATGGGAGTGTTTTCTTGATTTCCTTTTCAGATGTTTCATCATTAGTGTACAGGAATGCCAGAGATTTCTGTACATTAATTTTGTATCCTGCTACTTTACCAAATTCATTGATTAGCTCTAGTAGTTTTCTGGTAGCATCTTTAGGATTCTCTATGTATAGTATCACGTCATCTGCAAACAGTGACAGCTTTACTTCTTCTTTTCCGATTTGGATTCCTTTTATTTCCTTTTCTTCTCTGATTGCTGTGGCTAAAACTTCCAAAACTAGGTTGAATAAGAGTGGTGAGAGTGGGCAACCTTGTCTTGTTCTTGATCTTTGTGGAAATGGTTTCAGTTTTCCACCATTGAGGACAATGTTGGCTGTGGGTTTGTCATATATGGCCTTGATTAGGTTGAGGAAAGTTCCCTCTATGCCTACTTTCTGCAGTGTTTTTATCATAAATGGGTGTTGAATTTTGTCAAAAGCTTTCTCTGCATCTATTGAGAGGATCCTATGGTTTTTCTCCTTCAATTTGTTAATATGGTGTATCACATTGATTGATTTGCGTATATTGAGTAATCCTTGCATTCCTGGAATAAACCCCACTTGATCATGGTGTATGATCCTTTTAATGTGCTGTTGGATTCTGTTAGCTAGTCTTATGTTGAGGCTTTTTGCATCTATGTTCATCAGTGATATAGGCCTGTAGTTTTCTTTCTTTGGGACATCCTTGCCTGGTTTTGGTATCAAGGTGATGGTGACCTCGTAGAATGAGTTTGGGAGTGTTCCTTCCTCTGAAATTGTTTGGAAGAGTTTGAGAAGGATGGGTGTTAGCTCTTCTCTAAATGTTTGATCGAATTCGCCTGTGAAGCCATCTGGTCCTGGGCTTTTGTTTGTTGGAAGATTTTTAATCACAGTTTCAATTTCAGGGCTTGTGATTGGTCTATTCATATTTTCTATTTCTTCCTGATTCAGTCTTGGCAGGTTGTGCATTTCTAAGAATTTGTCCATTTCTTCCAGGTTGTCCATTTTATTGGCATAGAGTTGCTTGTAGTAATCTCTCATGATCTTTTGTATTTCTGCAGCGTGATTTGTTACTTCTCCTTTTTCATTTCTAATTCTATTGATTTGAGTCTTCTCCCTTTTTTTCTTGATGAGTCTGGCTAATGGTCTGTCAATTCCTTAAGTTGATCTTTATGCACAGAATTAGTTACTGTGAACATTACTACTCTTTCCAGAGATTTTCTAATAACTTGGGCCAGAACTGGTTACCGAGGAGCAAGGACCTAATTCCATGCCTCCACACCCTCCCACTGCACCGCACCACACGTCTTACCTCACAAGCTCTAACCTAAATCACAGAGGCACGCGTTTCGTGGACTAACCATCACATCCCCTGGCGGCCTCAGGGGAGTGCTCACGTCCACTGACACCTCCCTTTAGTGCGTCAGCTCGTAGCGGCAGAACTGGGGTGGGGGAGGTTTGTGATCTGGAGCTCAGCACATGCTCGGCAACATGTTTCTCATTTCCTTAGCATTCATGGCTTGCTCTCAGGAATCTGTCGAAAAGGAATAAAAACCACCTGAGTGTCCACATTACCAGATTATGAACTTTTCCCATAGGTTTGAATTGCTTACTTACCTATTATAAATTAACCACAGCTTCATTTGGCCACCAGGTCTTAAGTCTGTTGACAGTTTTCAGCATGACCGAATTGCTCATTTTTCTTGCTTTCAGAAATTGGCTTGGTTGTCTTTAGAGTTGGTGTAAACGTGCCATGTAATAAATGATTTCCACTTAATGGTACAACAGAATTATTGGTTTCTTAGATGTTTGTGTAGTAAAAGTCAATATACACGTTTATATAATTTCTTTCCTCAAAATCTTATACTTAATTTAATTTCTAAAAATTGCACATGTAAGTCATGTGTATAACATGCTAAAGTACTTTAACTGTGATCTTAAAACTGAATAAAAAATATTTAATAGAAAATCAGAATATTGGGCTTCCCTGGTGGCGCAGTGTTTGAGAGTCCACCTGCCGATGCAGGGGACGCGGGTTCGTGCCCCGGTCCGGGAAGATCCTACATGCCGCGGAGTGGCTGGGCCCGTGAGCCATGGCTGCTGAGCCTACGCGTCCGGAGCCCGTGCTCCACAACGGGAGAGGCCACAGCAGTGAGAGGCCCGCGTACCGCAAAAAAATAAAAAATAAAAAAAAACTCAGAATATTTTAGTATTGCAAGAGTTCTGCAGCTCTTAATAGTTTGTAAATCCACTCTCTCATTTGTAATTAACATTCTCAATTCTCTTACTCTATGCCTTTTTATAAGGGAATAGTGAAGACAACTTTCTTTGTTGAAAAGGGTATAAGGTATGACAAAGCCCTCAGATATTTCAGGAAATTGTATTTATTGAGAAACTGACCAAGAACCCACATTTTTCCCTGTTACTGTAAGAAGTCTCCAGAGAAAGATTTTCAAAGACTGTCAGTTCAGTATTCACTGGAAGAAGTCTGGCTATTTTGATCCCTAACTGAATTTACATAGATCATCTACATTTGAACATTCAGAGGTACTTAAGAACATTGCTTTTGTTCTGGACCATATGATGTATTTTAAAATTTAAAGTTGAAACATAACATATAGTGCTTCTTTGCAAATATGAGTCCAAATAAGAACAGAAATCAGTCACTGTAGAAAAACATGTAGCCCAACAGAAATCTTGACTGGGCAAGGAAGCTTCACCTACTTCACCTAGGGACGAACCCGCGTCCCCTGCATCGGCAGGCGGACTCTCAACCACTGCGCCACCAGGGAAGCCCTGAAAGGAATTTTTTATCCAAAGTTTATAATGAGTGTCTACAAATCAGTGAGAAAATTACAAATGCCCAGTTTAAAACTGGGCAAAAGATAAAGACAAGTTATTCACAGAGCAAACTGTATAAATAATAAATCAACACATAAAAAATGTTCAACCTCACTAGAAATCAGGGAAAAGCCAATTTAAACATGAGATCGTATTTTTAACTTCAAATTGGGGGGGAAAACCGAAAGAGGGAGTGTTGAGGAAGGATTTGGGAACCAGTTCTTTACATATAGTACTGATAAGGTTGTAAATTTCAGGGAAATTTGTGAAGGAACATTTCAAAAGTTTATACATCCAGCAGTTCTACTTCTATAAATCTTTCCTAGAGATATGTGTACCTGTGTGAAAATTTATATTTACAAAAAAATATTTTCTGCTGCGTTGTTGGCAATGACAAAAAATTAGAAGGAACCCAAATTCCCATCAATATGAGTGGTTAAATAACAGTAGAGCCATACTCTAGAATGCTCAGCTTCCAGTAACCAGAATAAGCTCGACCAATGTGCACTGATGTGAAAAATTTCCAAGATACATCTTAACCCCCTTGGTAGTATTCTTTTATTTTTTTTTTAATTTAATTTATTTATTTTGGGCTGTGTTGGGTCTTCGTTTCTGTGCGTGGCTTCCTCTAGTTGCGGCGAGCGGGGGCCTCTCTTCATCACGGTGCGCGGGCCTCTCACTGTCGCGGCCTCTCTTGTTGTGGAACACAAGCTCCAGACGCGCAGGCTCAGTAGTTGTGGCCCACGGGCCTAGTTGCTCCACGGCATGTGGGATCTTCCCAGACCAGGGCTCGAACCCGTGTCCCCTGCATTGGCAGGCGGATTCTCAACCACTGCGCCACCAGGGAAGCCCCGGTAGTATTCTTCATATCTTAACATGTGCATACCTATGACACATAAATTCCATGTCTAATTTTCTGTCCTACAAACCTACGAAAAGCTACAGACTTCTGATCAATATCCCCCAAACTATTGTCAATTGTAAGAAGTATGTCCAAAAGAAAAAAAAAGAATCAGAAATCTGTTCAAAACCAGCAGATTTTAAAGAACTTATTATCCCCTCACCCACCTCTGTTCTGCTATAGCAACACTGGAAGACTGCAACTAGGAAAGAGAGCAAGCCGAACTCCCACCTCAAATCTTGTCTCTCAACTACAGGGTATGATGAAGTCATTTAAAAAATATATTTAAAGGAGACTGAACCCTTAGGTGAAAGACCCCAATAAGTTATTTCCCTAAAATAGACAGTAAATAAAGACTTTGGAATGCGTTGCAGTGGAAAGATGTGAAATCTCTTTCTTTGGGTCTTCTTAAAATTATCACATTCCCACATATGTCTGCAGTGTTTTAAATATTTTCCATTTATGTAGTAAACATTGAAAGACAGAAAGACAGAGGTTATTTCCAGCTAGATGTTATCCTTTCCCCCCAATGGAACTATGCTTTCCTTTCTAGACACACGAGCTCTCCTTTTTCGAGTCTGAGATTGGAAGTTCTCATGGTTGAATTGTTAACACATTTATCTTTATTTGGGTTGAGTTTGATCCAGCTACTCTGAAGACTATGGTTTCTTCACTAAAAATTGCTTCCATTGTAGATTTATCACCTGGTTGGCAAACGCTGGATAACTTCAGGCACAAGAACATTACTCTGAACCTGGGTGTGGTCAGTGAGATAGAAACCAACATTATTTTTTCCTTCATGATATGAAATATACTCTAACTTTACTCCCAGGGCTTTGTCCAAAAAGCTCATAAAACATAAATTGACTCTGCCCTTCAGACTCCCATGTTCTCCTCCAGTCTACACAGCAAAGTCTAAGTTCAATTACACCAAGACTGATGCCAAATTTCAAAAAACGAGAGCACCCTCCATTTCTGCTAGTGCCAGGTGTGTTGTTCCAGGTGCACAGAAGTATCTTAAAAAGTCTTAGTAAATCTCATTCTACAATAAATAATTACTCAACAAGTTCTCTCTGGACCAGGGTATACTAAGCCAGTGTCTGCTTTCTATTGCAGGCGAAGAAGTTTGTGGTCTTTCATGGAGCTTCCATTTACCAACCTGGAAATGGCATTCATTTTATTGGCTTTTGTTATCTTTTCCCTCTTTACTCTGGCTTCCATCTACACTGACCCGGATGAGAGGAATGAAGGTAAACAGAGAGAGCTCTTCATAAGAGTCCCCATTTCCTTTCCCCACCCAATCATCTTTCTTTGATTTGGTTTAGTTTCTATTCTGTATGTGAGAATGAGTTTGTTTTGGGGTGTGCTGTGTGTGTGTGTGTGTATGAGAGAAGGGAGACAGAGAGACAGAGAAAGAGAGTTTTATTAAATGGCCTGAAATATCTACTGTGGCATTTTACCATTATTTATTAAGAGAGGTTTGGAAATGGAAACGATTATTCACATGACTTTTAATCCCAGAATTTTGCAGGTCTTATGCCCTGAATTTTATATCTATATCTATATCTATATCTATATCTCTCTATATATGTATATGTATATATATAATTTTTCTTTCACCATCCTCCCATCCCTGCCCCTCATCCCTGTCCCCCATCAGAAACTTAAAATGTGCAAAAAGCACAATATCTTTCAAAGTCATTAAAGGTAATTTTCACAGGCTAAATGCAAGTTCACAAGAAACAAATTCCATTATCGTATACATATATGGTGTGTGGAGGTGTGCGCTTTTGTTCAACTATAAATAAGAAGGAAAAGAATTAAAGGTTTTTTCCTAATGAGCTCTTGTCAAAGCCCAAACTTTCAAAAAAAATGTAGAAGCGTTTAAAAAACTCAACACCACATGTTTGCTTATTGCCAGTCATAACAATTATTAGCAATAATATGTAATTTAAATGGCAGTTCTTGGTATTTCACTGTAGTTCAGGTCCTACCAAATTTCACACAAAATTAATGGTGACTGACCATTTTTGAGGGCAAAAATTATATATATATATATATATATATATATATATATATTTATATATATATATGGCATATGGTAAGGAAATAATATATGTTTGTAGAGAATAAGATAAAATCATAAAAAGAAAACTGTGCTTCCTAAAATTGTGATACCTCTCCATGAATTTTTGGCTGTGAAAGAAGTGCTCTCTGTAAAAGACAATAGTATTCTCTGTCTTATAAACATACTACACTTACAGAAGTAGAAAACAAGAAGCCACAGTAAACAGACATTTAATTTCTGCTGACATGAAGATTGGGAAGCGTAACTGGAGTCCGTAAAGTCTTTTCCATGCTCCATATTGTTTTAGTTTAAAATGGGTTTGGCTGAAAGAAAGAGTAAGAGCAAAATTGCAGTTACTTTAACTAGATGATAATGTCTTTCTCTCACACATAAAGGAAGCCTGGGGGTAGAAGTTCCCTCCTGACACGACTCCCTGGTATCCTGGACCCAGGCCACACTGTCTTGGTTCCCTCCCATCTCCTATGGCAGCTCCCATGTCCGGCACTGACCCAGCTGGCCCATCTTCCACTATCATCTATGCATGCCTGTCAGCAAGAAGAAGCAAGAGGGCACACCTCTGTCTTTTAAGAGCGCTCCCAGAACCTACACTCACCACTTCCCTTTGGCCAGAATTTAGTCCACGGACATCCCGAAAGGAAAGCTGGGAAATGTCATAGTTATTCTGGGAGGCGTGTGTGGAGCAAAAACTTTGGGTTTTGTTCCTAAAGGAAGAGGGGTACAACCAGCAGTGTCTGCCAGACCCGTAGACTCCTAACCATGCATTCACTACGGGGCTGGTAGTCATGAAATTGGGGAATATTTGAGCTAGAAGGAATGTTAAGAGAGCATCTGATTTACTGATGCTTAACCAGAACTGAATATCAGAAAGGCACCTCATACTTGGGGCCCATCACAAACCCAGCAAATACGCATTTCTGGGTGTCCCACCTGGCCACGTGTCTTTAAACAAGATCCCCTACCCCCCCCCCATTTTTCTAGCTTTCTTCTCTGGTTAAGAAGCATTGACCAACTATTCATGTTTCAGATGTGACAACAGAGACCCACAAATATTTAGTGAGTTTCTCAGGGGCTCAGTTAATTAGCAGAAGAGCCAAAACTAGAGCACAGACTCCCCGTTGCAGGTTCCTGCCCCCTCTCTGCACTCCCATGACTCCTGAGTTATGATCCATGGACACAGACAGCCAGAAGACTGGGCCAGTCATAGACATTGACCTTTCCTTTACACTTCTGTATTCCGTTTTTCATAAGTTCCTTTTTCTTCTGCTCTATTCCTCCTATATCTGAGGTCTACTTTCCAAGCTAAAGCAATTCCTCCATTTGAATACTGTTCACTAACAGAACTAGACCCAGCTGCCCAAGAATTCTCATCGAAGAACACCCTTGCTTCCCTTCGTGACCACCAGGTCGGTGCCAAGCACAATTTTGCATGAAAGTACAAAATGTATACACTTTCCTAAATGTGGTAAGACCCAGGAGTAAAACCCACCTTCATTAAAATTGCAGGGCTATTTTCATCTCCTTTCTGGCACAAGCAGAGAATTGCAGGAGCCACAAAAATAAACTTAAGAGAGGCAGATTTAATTTCACATGTGTATTTAAAATCTGATAGACTCAGCTATGGGCAATGGAGAATCTAAATCTGAATGGGACTCAGCTCCTATGTCAGGGAGCTGATTGTCTCATGGAGGATTCAGTTGTATAACCAGAGCCGACCCAGTGAATGCGCTACCAGAGTTTTCAACTAAGGAGGATGGGGTCAGAACGGAAGCTCTTCCTTGGGGGTATTGCGGTGGGCTTCACGGAAGAGGTGGCCACCCTGATGCAGGTGATATTGACAGAGTAGGGTGGGTGGGGTGCATTCTAACTAAGAATACAGCTTAAGGAAAATTACCTGACCGAAAAAAATGAAATGTATAAGAGGAAAAATCAGCTATGGTTTGGAATGTACCTTAAGTCCAACAAGGAATTGAACAGAACTGATCATTGGCCAGAATCTTCTCAAGTCCTTCAGAGGTCAGAAGACGAACAAAGCATTTTAACAGGGAGTCTCTTAAACTTAAGAGATGGGTGCCTCTGACCTCAGCCTCCCACGTGAGAGCAAAGGCTCTCAAGCTCTAACTTGCACATAAGTCACGTAGAGATTTTATGAAAAAGTAGACTACTGTTCAGTAGGTCTGGGTGGGACCTGAGATTCTGCATTTCTAAGAAGCTTCCAGGTGACGACCATGGTCTAGAAGACGAGCCCAGCCACAGATGTGACGCTTGCAGGCCCCAGGGGGCCAAGCTCATCTGTGTGCAGCAGGGGAGGTGGGAGCTTGGCTACGTGGCTGGGCGTCCACGTTCCGTCCCGTAAGCAAGGCCCTACAGGACACGGGGCAGACCCAGAGCTGGAGGGCAGGGCCTCAGCCTCCAGCACAGCGCAGTCTTGCCTCAGGTCCTAACGTGTCAGGAGTGGGTGGATTAAGGTTTAAGAAAATATTTTATATGTTTAGAAGAGTTGAGAGTCATTCTTATTTTTTTAGGGAAGAAATTGTATTTAATTAGATTAATTAATTCATCATTTTAAGTTGAAGTATAGTTGATTTACAATGTTGTGTTAGTTTTAGGTGTACAGCACAGTGATTCATATATATATATTCTTCTTCAGATTCTTTTCCATTATAGGTTATTACAAAATATTGAGTATAGTTCCCTGTGCTATAGAGTAGGTCCTTAGTGGTTATGAGAGTCACTCTTTAAACATCAGAATCTTGGAGTGTACAGTGAAGGGAGGCCGAGCGCCTCCGCGAGCTCCTCTCTCTCCACTTTCCCATAGAGAAGCCCTGACTGGCCGCTGAGGGCGAGCCACACACACGCCCTCGCGCCCGGCGAACCCGCGCGGTCAGTATCATAGGACACAGGCTTTGCCGCAGTTCATCTTCCTCCCTGTGTACTTTCCGTTTGCCTTCCTGGAATTCTGCTGCATCACAGAAGCTGGAAGTTCTGATGTTCCATTGAACTCACGATGGAAAGTCTTGACTTGACCGGTCAGAGTAATGAAAGGCAGTCATAGAAATAAAGATTATTCCGCAGAAGGAGAAGGAGCTGGAAAACGACCAAAACGAAAGTGCCTTCAGTGGCATCCATTGCTAGCAAAGAAACTTCTTGACTTTTCAGAAGAGGAAGAAGAGGAAGACGAAGAGGAGGATATTGATAAGGTTCAACTTCTTGGGGCCACTGGTCTAGAGCAAGATGGTGAAACTGAAGATGATGAATCACCAGAACAGCGAGCCCGGAGACCAATGAATGCATTTCTCTTATTTTGCAAACGTCATCGCTCTCTTGTACGTCAGGAACACAGGAACAGGCTTGATAACCGAGGTGCTACCAAGATACTAGCTGATTGGTGGGCTGTTCTCGATCCAAAGGAAAAGCAGAAATACACAGACATGGCCAAGGAGTATAAACATGCATTTATGAAAGCAAATCCTGGCTACAAATGGTGTGCTACCACAAACAAGCCTGTGAAATCCCCAACATCCACTGTCAATCCACGGGAGAAACTATGGGCCTTCCCATCTGACTCTTCAAGAGCCTTGCCAAGCCCCAAGAAAACAAAGCCTGAAGAAATGCCTCAGCTTAACTTTGGGCTGGCTGATCCTACTCAAATGGGAGGCCTGAGCATGCTGCTTTTAGCTGGAGAACATGTTCTTGGTACACCAGAGATATCCTCTGGCACTTGCAGGCCTGATGTTTCAGAATCCTCTGAATTGCGTCAGGAGTCACCATTATTTCAGTTTGCCGAGATATCTTCAGGTACCTCCCACCCTGATGTTCCGTCAAAACAATGTCAAGCATCAGCCTTGTTTCAGTTTGCAGAGATCTGTTCGAAGACTTCACAGTTGGGCGGTGCTGAACCTGTAAAACGCTGTGGAGAGTCTGCACTCTTTCAACTGGCAGAGATGTGCCTGGCATCAGAGGGGGTGAAAATGGAAGAATCAAAGCTAATAAAAGCCAAAGAATCAGATGGCGGAAGAATTCAAGAACTGGAGAAGGGCAAGGAAGAAAGAGAAATGAAAATGGAAAAAATAGATGAAGCCAGGTTCCAGAAAGAAGCAGAATTTGAAAAATCAGCTAAGGAAAATGTAAGAGATTCTAAGGAATTAAGAAATTTTGAGGAGCTGCGAATGGATGATATAATGGGTATAAAAATGGAAGCTCCTAAAGCAATTAAAAAGGAAGAATTAGAGGAAGATCAAAAATGTAGTCACTTCCCTGATTTTTCTTACTCTGGCAGTAGCAAGATAATAATAAGCGATGTTCCCAGTAGGAAGGATCACATGTGCCATCCTCATGGCATTAGGATCATCGAGATTCCCACAGCGTTAAGCAAACCAGAAAAGCTAAAAAAGGAAAAGAAGAAAACCAAAATGGATCGACAGGGAAATGATAAATCCACACCCAAGAAGACTTGCAAAAAGAGGCAGTCCTCGGAATCTGATATCGAGAGTGTCATGTACACCATTGAAGCTGTTGCAAAGGGAGACTGGGGCATCGAGAAGCTTGGAGATACCCCTCGCAAGCAGGTGCATACATCCTCGAGTGGCAAGGGAAGCATTTTGGATGCCAAGCCACCAAAGAAGAAAGTGAAATCAAGAGAGAAGAAAATGTCAAAGGAGAGATCCTCAGACACCACCCAAGAGTCAAGACCTCAAGATTTTATCAGTATTTCTGCCAGCAAGAACATTTCTGGTGAGGTCCCAGAGGGTATAAAAGCAGAACCTTTGACCCCTACGGAGGATGCATTACCACCCAGTCTATCGGGACAGGCCAAGCCTGAGGACAGTGAGTGTCACAGAAAAATAGAGACTTGTGGCTCCCGGAAATCTGAGAGGTCTTGCAAAGGTGCTCTTTATAAAACCCTGGTGTCTGAGGGTATGCTCACCTCTCTGCGAGCTAATGTTGGCAGAGGGAAACGAAGGTCAGGAAAAGGAAAGTCCTCTGATCATGAAGAGTGTTGGCATGAAGAAAGCTGGACATTTCACCAGAGTGGGACCAGTGGAAGCAAGAAGTTCAAGAAGACAAAGCCAAAGGAAGACTCTCTCCTTGGCTCAGCAAAGCTGGATGAAGAATTTGAAAAGAAATTCAACAGCCTCCCTCAGTATAGTCCTGTTACATTTGACCAGAAATGTGTACCTGTCCCAAGAAAAAAGAAGAAGACCGGACATATGTCCTCAGAACCGACCCAAACCAGCAAAGGTCCTTTCCAGTCTCAGAAAAAGAACTTATTCCACAAAATTGTCAGCAAATACAAGCACAAAAAGGAGAAGCCTAATGTTCCGGAAAAAGGAAGTGGGGATAAATGGTCAAACAAGCAACTCTTCTTGGCTGCCATTCACCCTACAGAAGCCATATTTTCAGAAGACAGAAACACCACAGAGCCTGCTTATAAGGTTACAAATGCCCCATCCATTCCCAACACTCCAGAGCCAACAAGGGCGCAAGAACCCTTGGTGGGCAGTCAAAAGAGAAAAGCAAGGAAAACCAAGATCACACACCTTGTCAGGACAGCAGATGGCCGGGTATCACCAGCAGGAGGTACTTTGGATGACAAACCAAAGGAACACCTGCAGAGGAGTCTTGTTAAGGTGACCGAGACAGGCTGCAATGACGAATGCTCACACAACCGAGAGGCCACGGAGACGCGGAGCAGCACCCCGGAGATGCCCGCCGTGTCTGCGTTCTTCAGCCTCGCTGTGCCGGCCGAAGTGGCTGCCATGGAAAATGCATAGAAGTCAGAGATCAACTCCGCTCCCCCATGATGGACAGCCAAAAGAAATGCCCCCGACTCCTGTACTTATTTCTTGCGCTGACCAGTGAAGCGCCCTTTAATTGTAAAACATTGTGCTTTACCTACTACCCTAGCCTTGTCTTTATTGAGAGATGCTAGTGAGTCCATGTGGTGGCAGATAGAGACAGCAAACAAGTGCTTGTTGCCCTACACGGCCCAGATTCACTTGAAGCAGAAGTTGGCACCCTGGGCCAGTTTGTTCTTTCAGAACCCAGAGTCTTTGAGGGTGATGTTGTCTGTCTGATAATGAGCAGAAATGGGATGATCCTAGAGCTTTGCTTTCTATGGAAGGCTTTTGATGGTAATAGGTGGTAACTTGGTAAAAGGCTGCCTTTACTGTAGCTAATCCAGCATCTCTTTTACCAACCAGAGAGTGTGAAACTAGTTTCATATATTACCTAGCTATTCTTTCAAAACAAAAACCAAAAGCAAAAAAACAAAAACTGACACACTGCACTAGTTATTATTAGATATTCTTAGTCTTTTTTGTACATGGAGGTTTATGTTCTAAGATGGTTTATATAATAGGCTATACCTACATTTACATTGTAGAATAATATTAAAAAGCCTCTTCCAGAGACTCCCAAACAGCACGGGCAGGCAGATGTACCGCTGTTAGCGGTGTATGCTCGGCCTTGTGGTCCATATATTCTGCACTTTTATATTTGCCACCAGAGTGGTAGTTTGCTGGCACAAAGAGAAAGAGAGAGAAGAAGAAAAATTACAGTTCTTACAAGCAGAATTTTTTTCTTAGCCTTGAGTGACCAAGAAGAATTTGCTTGGGTCCAATTGTGGCGAATATTTTCCCAGACAGGGGAAGAGTCCAGCAGATTACAGATTACTGATGTTTTCATGCCTTGAGGATTCTTTTATTTTTACACAAGGGTCTGAGTGACCAATGGATCGTTCATACAGACAAAAAAAGAAAAATAGTATTCAGAAGTGACCTTAGGATTACTTCACTATTCAGAACACATTGAAGACACACTCACTTTGTGTGGTCTTTGAGCTACAGCCCTTTTACATCCATCCCAGACAGACTGGACGGGTAGCAATTGCTATGCACAGCCTAATTGGCACTGCAGGTTTTTAGAGCCATTTTGAGTTTTTGTGGTTACGGAGGTATTGATGAGGGAGGTGTGCCTGACCAGAGTGGGACTCGCAGTTATAGATCCACCTGCAAGTTTCCTGTTTCCTTTTCATGTTTTGTTGCTTTTGAACATAAAACCAACCATACATATGCCAGTGCAACTGGATTAACTGGCTTAGAACATTCAACATATTGACTCCATCACCTGACGTTCACAGTATCTTGTTTCTTAGCAACAGATGCAAAGTGATAAATCAAAATTAGTCTTCGGCTACAGATTTTACAGGGTATTTGTTCCATAGCACAAAGTATTTCCCCACTCTTGCATCACAGCACAAACTACCAACTTTTAAGTATTGGATTCCAGCAATAATTTTTACTGGTTTTCAAACTGGCGGAATTTTGATAGTGTTAGTTCAAGTTTGAAACTTTTGAATTAGATCTCTAAATGGTGACAGTTTACAAGGTTTTATCTAGCTATCTTATTTATACTTGACTGAATTGTAATGATGATTTTTTTTCTCATCGTAATTTGACCTAATAGCCATACCAAAAAATGACTCTATTAGTACTGACTAGGTTTAGCTTTTCACGGTTGTAGATGTTACTTCAGTTTCGGTGCTGGAAAATATGTACAACATACTAACAGAATTGAAAAAGAACAGAGAGATTTGGGCTTTTGTTTTTTTCAAAGCAGGTAAAGAGGGCATCAGGGCATTGGAACGGTGTCCTCAAAAATGCATATTCCTTGTGGGCATGGAGGAAGAAGGAATTAGTAAGCAAGGTTAATCAGAGGCAGAAGCTTAGCCCCATTCACACAGAAATAAATCAGGTGAGCAACCCCAGATTTTAGCATGATATTTTTACTACGATGCTGTTGTATTAATATTTTCTAAATTTCGAAACACAAAGTGAATGTTTGAAAATTGCTGGGTCCCAGTGTTGGTGGCTGTTGGAGTTTCTGGACCACTTGCTAGCAGTGATTTAAAAATTATAATTAGCTAAAATCCAAAAAAAAAAATAAAATCAACAACAAAAGTTGTTTGGTGCAGAACATGCACCTTGACAATGGCACTAACTTGTTATTCTCTAGAACATGTTAGAATAGGTCTATTTTTGCCAGTGCCCTCTCCTCCAGTCCTCTGATTACATTTCACTAGAGTTCCTTAACAGAGTGCTGTATATTCATGGGACCTTTCTTAAAAAGAAGCAAAACAAAAGATGACTTTTTTCTATGTGATTAATATATCTTACTTGATCTGCTTTTCCTAAACCTCAGTGGCTTTTCCCTTAGGCAGGGGTCGGGGTGGAGGGCGACCTACTGGATACGACTGTTTTCAGGTACTTCAGAAAAAAAAAAAAACCCACCTTTTTGTAGACATGCTTAATTTTTAAGCGGTTAGGCACTGAGAGTAGCAGAAATCCTGCAAAGCTCTATAGTCTTTTAGACACTCACCTTGTCATTTCTCTGAGTAATGTCTTGATTTCAAAAATAGTGCTTTTCTCATGCCCTGAATCCATTGGAGAGGGGTGTTGGTATTTTCAGGTAACAACATTTGTGA
Source organism: Mesoplodon densirostris (assembly GCF_025265405.1). Classification (NCBI taxonomy): domain Eukaryota; kingdom Metazoa; phylum Chordata; class Mammalia; order Artiodactyla; family Ziphiidae; genus Mesoplodon; species Mesoplodon densirostris. The sequence goes on from NC_082661.1 coordinate 209,966,205, forward strand.
GCACAAATATTGCAGACCAACATGTAGTACCCTCCCCCATTTATCATTTTCATTTCACTTCTCTCATTCTTTTTTATTTTAGAAAATCATATTGCTATGGTGTGTACCTTAATCTGCCAGCAAACACCATCTACACTAACATTTGTCCCACAAGCATCCTCAAGAGAAAAAGTTGTTGCACCTTATATATATTTCAAGCAAACCAAAATATGATGCTCTTCTGCCTTTGTTTTATTCTAAATTGTTGTATCATATCTTTCTGAAACCATTCTGAATCTAGTTGAAATTCTCAATATTTATGCTTTTACCTTAATTTCTAGATTCAAACCTGTATATAAATCTTTGGAACAAAATTGTCCTAGCCCTTCTCTGTGTTGCTGGAAGTGGATGATTTAGTCTCAGATGGAGACACAGTACTGTTCCAGTTTTCTTTAGCCTTTTATTTATTTAGTTATTCTGGGTATTTTCCTATGTAATTTTGAAGTGTGTAGAGTATACTATAGTTACTGAAGCTGCAGCTCCAAGAAGCTGAGTGAAAGAGAGAAAATACTGTAAGACGCCCTTCTTAAGTGTTTATTTGTTTGGATAACTGTAATGAGGCCAGGAAAAGGCAAAAGGTCCCACAGCCACTTTGAAGACACAGGTTCTTATCCCCAAACTAGGTTAGGTCCCAGATTTTAGATGAAAATGGTGAATTCTTTAAAGCCCTCTTTTTTAAAAGGATATATCATACCATTGTAATTCTGACAGTCTTTTCCCCCCCGAAAATATATTTATTTAATTCCGTCAGATGAGCTTTCTACCAGTGCCCCCTCAAAGCCATGCTCAACTCATTCCCACGTTATCACTGTTATTATAGTTCCTGCCATTCAAACTGCTGCCGAGAAAAAAAGTGATCGAACACTGTGAACAAAAAGGAGCATCTGAACGGGTCTGGTTATTTAGAATCCAACTTGTGTAATCCCTGTCACTCTCTTATCAAGTCAGATGCTACTCTGCCTGAGTCATAGAAAATTTTGTTTGCACTCTGTAGTCCTTGGCTCATCCTCTGGAAATGTTTGCACCTATGTAAAATCTCAAGCAGATTATAAATCGATACAGCACTAGGAGTAAGCTGAAAACTGAATGACATGTTTTGTCTATACAGTTCCGGGGGAGGGATGGGGAATATCAAGTAGCTCTGTTCCAAGTTTGGCATTTGGCATTAATGTGAAGCAGTGGGACCATGCTGCCTGTTAAACTACTGTATGAATCCTAAGTGTTCTGGAGACCAGCAGCTGGAGGCTGGAGGCCAGCATCCATACAGCAAAGGGGAAGCATCGCCGCTTCTTGGGGGAAAAGGAAGGAAGTCGTGCAAGGCCTGGAGTCATCATTTGTAAAGGGGAAGTCGGGGTGTATGTGATGCTGTGAGAAGGTTCACCTTTGATTGCACTGCTTCACAGAGCCCTCAGATAAGGCCAATCCTAATGGGCTACCTCGGCTTTAACGGTTAATTCCAGTAAGTCCTGTTTCAAAGGTTTGTCTTTTTTTGCTTCTACCGTCAGGGCCACTGTTTTCCACTGCAGTGTTTTGACTTCCCAAACCACCTTCTCCAGAGAGAACAATGTATTGCTGAAAATGGGCAGTAGAAGCAAATGCTCTTATTACATTTGACCTATAAAGTATTCAGAGTGACTGTTAGGTGGGAATTAAAATTTAGCTTTCCCCACATAGGATCTTGTTTTGCACCTTATAAAGAGTGTACTAATTGTTAATTAGGTGTTGCTTTTATTTAGACAAGCATTCCCAAAGAATTAGATTTGGATTTTGTGTTTCTTTGAGTTTGGGGATTTTTTATTTTACAGTTATCTTATTTAGATTGACTAACCTCATACTTACAATAAAAAAAGAAACAGTGGTTCAGTTCATCTTACCAGATATGTCTGGTGATGTATTCAGAGTCTGATGGACTGCTTTGCTTTTATATAGTTTGGAAGTGATAGTGAAGTTTATTATACCCCATATTAAATGACCTTGTCCTTTTCACTGGGGACATTATCTTACATTTTAGAAACAGAAGCAGCAAAAGAGTGAACAACAAGACAAGTACATTTGATTCCCCTCATACACGTCCATCTGTTTGTGCTACGCTTTCCTTAAAAATATCAATATACATTTTCTTCACACGTACAGAAAGTTTCCTCTCCTGGCCAAATTTTATTTGTGGTGGTATGATTTATAATAATAACAGAAAAGAGGAAACCTTGTACTTAGAAATTCGGTGGCCACTGTTTCCTTGTTGCAGTCAGTGGTCAAAATTGATCCTGCCCTGAAGTTGATCTTTTTTATTTATTTATTTATTTATTTATTTATTTATTTATTTATTTATTTATTTATTTATTTATTTATTTATTAGTTTCTGCTTAATAACAAAGTGAATCAGTCATACATATACATCTGTTCCCACATCCCTTCCCTCATGCATCTCCCTCCCTCCCACCCTCCCCATCCCACCCCTCCAGGCGGTCACAAAGCACCGAGCTGATCTCCCTGTGCTCTGCGGCTGCTTCCCACTATCTATCTACCTTACGTTTGGTAGTGTATATATGTCCATGCCTCTCTTTCGCTTTGTCACAGCTTACCCTTCCCCCTCCCCATATCCTCAAGTCCATTCTCAAGTTAGGTCTGTGTCTTTATGCCCGTTTTACCCCTAGGTTCTTCATGACATTTTAAAAAAAAATTCCATATATATGTGTTAGCATACGGTATTTGTCTGTCTCTTTCTGACTTACTTCACTCTGTATGACAGACTCTAGGTCTATCCACCTCATTACAAATAGCTCAGTTTCGTTTCTTTTTATGGCTGAGTAATATTCCATTGTATATATGTGCCACATCTTCTTTATCCATTCATCGGATGATGGACACTTAGGTTGTTTCTATCTCCGGGCTATTGTGAATAGAGCTGCAATGAACATTTTGGTACATGGTCTCTTTTTGAATTATGGTTTTCTCAGGGTATATGCCTCGTAGTGGGATTGCTGGGTCATATGGTAGTTCTATTTTTAGTTTTTTAAGGAACCTCCATACTGTTCTCCATAGTGGCTGTACCAATTCACATTCCCACCAGCAGTGCAAGAGGGTTCCCTTTCTCCACACCCTCTCCAGCATTTATTGTTTCTAGATTTCTTGATGATGGCGATTCTGACTGGTGTGAGATGATATCTCATTGTAGTTTTGATTTGCATTTCTCTAATGATTAATGATGTTGAGCATCCTTTCATGTGTTTGTTGGCAGTCTGTATATCTTCTTTGGAGAAATGCCTATTTAAATCTTCTGCCCATTTTTGGATTGGGTTGTTTGTTTTTTTGCTATTGAGCTGCATGAGCTGCTTATAAATTTTGGAGATTAATCCTTTGTCAGTTGCTTCATTTGCAAATATTTTCTCCCATGCTGAGGGTTGTCTTTTGGTCTTGTTTATGGTTTCCTTTGCTGTGCAAAAGCTTTGAAGTTTCATGAGGTCCCATTTGTTTATCTTTGTTTTTATTTCCATTTCTCTAGGAGGTGGGTCCAAAAGGATCTTGCTGTGATTTATGTCATAGAGTGTTCTGCCTATGTTTTCCTCTAAGAGTTTGATAGTTTCTGGCCTTACATTTAGGTCTTTAATCCATTTTGAGCTTATTTTTGTGTATGGTGTTAGGGAATGATCTAATCTCATACTTTTACATGTCCCTGTCCAGTTTTCCCAGCACCACTTATTGAAGAGGCTGTCCTTTCTCCACTGTACATTCCTGCCTCCTTTATCAAAGATAAGTTGACCATATGTGCATGGGTTGATCTCTGGGCTTTCTATCCCGTTCCATTGATCTATCTTTCTGTTTCTGTGCCAGTACCACACTGTCTTGATTACTGTAGCTTTGTAGTATAGTCTGAAGTCAGGGAGCCTGATTCCTCCAGCTCCGTTTTTCGTTCTCAAGATTGCTTTGGCTATTCGGGGTCTTTTTTTTTTCCAAACAAATTTTGAAATTTTTTGTTCTAGTTCTGTGAAAAATGCCACTGGTAGTTTGATAGGGATTGCATTGAATCTGTAGATTGCTTTGGGTAGTAGAGTCATTTTCACAATATTGATTCTTCCAATCCAGAAGCATGGTATATCTCTCCATCTATTTGTATCATCTTTAATCTCTTTCATCAGTGTCTTATAATTTTCTGCATACAGGTCTTTTGTCTCCTTAGGTAGGTTTATTCCTAGATATTTTATTCTTTTTGTTGCAATGGTAAATGGGAGTGTTTTCTTGATTTCATTTTCAGATGTTTCACCATTAGTGTACAGGAATGCCAGAGATTTCTGTGCATTAATTTTGTATCCTGCTACTTTACCAAATTCATTGATTAGCTCTAGTAGTTTTCTGGTAGCATCTTTAGGATTCTCTATGTATAGTATCATGTCATCTGCAAACAGTGACAGCTTTACTTCTTCTTTTCCGATTTGGATTCCTTTTATTTCCTTTTCTTCTCTGATTGCTGTGGCTAAAACTTCCAAAACTAGGTTGAATAAGAGTGGTGAGAGTGGGCAACCTTGTCTTGTTCTTGATCTTTGTGGAAATGGTTTCAGTTTTCCACCATTGAGGACAATGTTGGCTGTGGGTTTGTCATATATGGCCTTGATTAGGTTGAGGAAAGTTCCCTCTATGCCTACTTTCTGCAGTGTTTTTATCATAAATGGGTGTTGAATTTTGTCAAAAGCTTTCTCTGCATCTATTGAGAGGATCCTATGGTTTTTCTCCTTCAATTTGTTAATATGGTGTACCACATTGATTGATTTGCGTATATTGAGTAATCCTTGCATTCCTGGAATAAACCCCACTTGATCATGGTGTATGATCCTTTTAATGTGCTGTTGGATTCTGTTAGCTAGTCTTATGTTGAGGCTTTTTGCATCTATGTTCATCAGTGATATAGGCCTGTAGTTTTCTTTCTTTGGGACATCCTTGCCTGGTTTTGGTATCAAGGTGATGGTGACCTCGTAGAATGAGTTTGGGAGTGTTCCTTCCTCTGAAATTGTTTGGAAGAGTTTGAGAAGGATGGGTGTTAGCTCTTCTCTAAATGTTTGATCGAATTCGCCTGTGAAGCCATCTGGTCCTGGGCTTTTGTTTGTTGGAAGATTTTTAATCACAGTTTCAATTTCAGGGCTTGTGATTGGTCTATTCATATTTTCTATTTCTTCCTGATTCAGTCTTGGCAGGTTGTGCATTTCTAAGAATTTGTCCATTTCTTCCAGGTTGTCCATTTTATTGGCATAGAGTTGCTTGTAGTAATCTCTCATGATCTTTTGTATTTCTGCAGCGTGAGTTGTTACTTCTCCTTTTTCATTTCTAATTCTATTGATTTGAGTCTTCTCCCTTTTTTTCTTGATGAGTCTGGCTAATGGTCTGTCAATTCCTTAAGTTGATCTTTATGCACAGAATTAGTTACTGTGAACATTACTACTCTTTCCAGAGATTTTCTAATAACTTGGGCCAGAACTGGTTACCGAGGAGCAAGGACCTAATTCCATGCCTCCACACCCTCCCACTGCACCGCACCACACGTCTTACCTCACAAGCTCTAACCTAAATCACAGAGGCACGCGTTTCGTGGACTAACCATCACATCCCCTGGCGGCCTCAGGGGAGTGCTCACGTCCACTGACACCTCCCTTTAGTGCGTCAGCTCGTAGCGGCAGAACTGGGGTGGGGGAGGTTTGTGATCTGGAGCTCAGCACATGCTCGGCAACATGTTTCTCATTTCCTTAGCATTCATGGCTTGCTCTCAGGAATCTGTCAAAAAGGAATAAAAACCACCTGCGAGTCCACATTACCAGATTATGAACTTTTCCCATAGGTTTGAATTGCTTACTTACCTATTATAAATTAACCACAGCTTCATTTGGCCACCAGGTCTTAAGTCTGTTGACAGTTTTCAGCATGACCGAATTGCTCATTTTTCTTGCTTTCAGAAATTGGCTTGGTTGTCTTTAGAGTTGGTGTAAACGTGCCATGTAATAAATGATTTCCACTTAATGGTACAACAGAATTATTGGTTTCTTAGATGTATGTGTAGTAAAAGTCAATATACACGTTTATATAATTTCTTTCCTCAAAATCTTATACTTAATTTAATTTCTAAAAATTGCACATGTAAGTCATGTGTATAACATGCTAAAGTACTTTAACTGTGATCTTAAAACTGAATAAAAAATATTTAATAGAAAATCAGAATATTGGGCTTCCCTGGTGGCGCAGTGTTTGAGAGTCCACCTGCCGATGCAGGGGACGCGGGTTCGTGCCCCGGTCCGGGAAGATCCTACATGCCGCGGAGTGGCTGGGCCCGTGAGCCATGGCTGCTGAGCCTATGCGTCCGGAGCCCATGCTCCACAACGGGAGAGGCCACAGCAGTGAGAGGCCCGCGTACCGCAAAAAAATAAAAAATAAAAAAAAACTCAGAATATTTTAGTATTGCAAGAGTTCTGCAGCTCTTAATAGTTTGTAAATCTACTATCTCATTTGTAATTAACATTCTCAATTCTCTTACTCTATGCCTTTTTATAAGGGAATAGTTAAGACAACTTTCTTTGTTGAAAAGGGTATAAGGTATGACAAAGCCCTGAGATATTTCAGGAAACTGTATTTATTGAGAAACTGACCAAGAACCCACATTTTTCCCTGTTACTGTAAGAAGTCTCCAGAGAAAGATTTTCAAAGACTGTCAGTTCAGTATTCACTGGAAGAAGTCTGGCTATTTTGATCCCTAACTGAATTTACATAGATCATCTACATTTGAACATTCAGAGGTACTTAAGAACATTGCTTTTGTTCTGGACCATATGATGTATTTTAAAATTTAAAGTTGAAACATAACATATAGTGCTTCTTTGCAAATATGAGTCCAAATAAGAACAGAAATCAGTCACTGTAGAAAAACATGTAGCCCAACAGAAATCTTGACTGGGCAAGGAAGCTTCACCTACTTCACCTAGGGACGAACCCGCGTCCCCTGCATCGGCAGGCAGACTCTCAACCACTGTGCCACCAGGGAAGCCCTGAAAGGAATTTTTTATCCAAAGTTTATAATGAGTGTCTACAAATCAGTGAGAAAATTACAAATGCCCAGTTTAAAACTGGGCAAAAGATAAAGACAAGTTATTCACAGAGCAAACTGTATAAATAATAAATCAACACATAAAAAATGTTCAACCTCACTAGAAATCAGGGAAAAGCCAATTTAAACATGAGATCATATTTTTAACTTCAAATTGGGGGGGAAAACCGAAAGAGGGAGTGTTGAGGAAGGATTTGGGAACCAGTTCTTTACATATAGTACTGATAAGGTTGTAAATTTCAGGGAAATTTGTGAAGGAACATTTCAAAAGTTTATACATCCAGCAGTTCTACTTCTATAAATCTTTCCTAGAGATATGTGTACCTGTGTGAAAATTTATATTTACAAAAAAATATTTTCTGCTGCGTTGTTGGCAATGACAAAAAATTAGAAGGAACCCAAATTCCCATCAATATGAGTGGTTAAATGACAGTAGAGCCATACTCTAGAATGCTCAGCTTCCAGTAACCAGAATAAGCTCGACCAATGTGCACTGATGTGAAAAATTTCCAAGATACATCTTAACCCCTTGGTAGTATTCTTTTATTTTTTTTTTAATTTAATTTATTTATTTTGGGCTGTGTTGGGTCTTCGTTTCTGTGCGTGGCTTCCTCTAGTTGCGGCGAGCGGGGGCCTCTCTTCATCACGGTGCGCGGGCCTCTCACTGTCGCGGCCTCTCTTGTTGTGGAACACAAGCTCCAGACGCGCAGGCTCAGTAGTTGTGGCCCACGGGCCTAGTTGCTCCACGGCATGTGGGATCTTCCCAGACCAGGGCTCGAACCCGTGTCCCCTGCATTGGCAGGCGGATTCTCAACCACTGCGCCACCAGGGAAGCCCCGGTAGTATTCTTCATATCTTAACATGTGCATACCTATGACACATAAATTCCATGTCTAATTTTCTGTCCTACAAACCTACGAAAAGCTACAGACTTCTGATCAATATCCCCCAAACTATTGTCAATTGTAAGAAGTATGTCCAAAAGAAAAAAAAAGAATCAGAAATCTGTTCAAAACCAGCAGATTTTAAAGAACTTATTATCCCCTCACCCACCTCTGTTCTGCTATAGCAACACTGGAAGACTGCAACTAGGAAAGAGAGCAAGCCTAACTCCCACCTCAAATCTTGTCTCTCAACTACAGGGTATGATGAAGTCATTTAAAAAATATATTTAAAGGAGACTGAACCCTTAGGTGAAAGACCCCAATAAGTTATTTCCCTAAAATAGACAGTAAATAAAGACTTTGGAATGCGTTGCAGTGGAAAGATGTGAAATCTCTTTCTTTGGGTCTTCTTAAAATTATCACATTCCCACATATGTCTGCAGTGTTTTAAATATTTTCCATTTATGTAGTAAACATTGAAAGACAGAAAGACAGAGGTTATTTCCAGCTAGATGTTATCCTTTCCCCCCAATGGAACTATGCTTTCCTTTCTAGACACATGAGCTCTCCTTTTTCGAGTCTGAGATTGGAAGTTCTCATGGTTGAATTGTTAACACATTTATCTTTATTTGGGTTGAGTTTGATCCAGCTACTCTGAAGACTATGGTTTCTTCACTAAAAATTGCTTCCATTGTAGATTTATCACCTGGTTGGCAAACGCTGGATAACTTCAGGCACAAGAACATTACTCTGAACCTGGGTGTGGTCAGTGAGATAGAAACCAACATTATTTTTTCCTTCATGATATGAAATATACTCTAACTTTACTCCCAGGGTTTTGTCCAAAAAGCTCATAAAACATAAATTGACTCTGCCCTTCAGACTCCCATGTTCTCCTCCAGTCTACACAGCAAAGTCTAAGTTCAATTACACCAAGACTGATGCCAAATTTCAAAAAACGAGAGCACCCTCCATTTCTGCTAGTGCCAGGTGTGTTGTTCCAGGTGCACAGAAGTATCTTAAAAAGTCTTAGTAAATCTCATTCTACAATAAATAATTACTCAACAAGTTCTCTCTGGACCAGGGTATACTAAGCCAGTGTCTGCTTTCTATTGCAGGCGAAGAAGTTTGTGGTCTTTCATGGAGCTTCCATTTACCAACCTGGAAATGGCATTCATTTTATTGGCTTTTGTTATCTTTTCCCTCTTTACTCTGGCTTCCATCTACACTGACCCGGATGAGAGGAATGAAGGTAAACAGAGAGAGCTCTTCATAAGAGTCCCCATTTCCTTTCCCCACCCAATCATCTTTCTTTGATTTGGTTTAGTTTCTATTCTGTATGTGAGAATGAGTTTGTTTTGGGGTGTGCTGTGTGTGTGTGTGTGTATGAGAGAAGGGAGACAGAGAGACAGAGAAAGAGAGTTTTATTAAATGGCCTGAAATATCTACTGTGGCATTTTACCATTATTTATTAAGAGAGGTTTGGAAATGGAAACGATTATTCACATGACTTTTAATCCCAGAATTTTGCAGGTCTTATGCCCTGAATTTTATATCTATATCTATATCTATATCTATATCTCTCTATATATGTATATGTATATATATAATTTTTCTTTCACCATCCTCCCATCACTGCCCCTCATCCCTGTCCCCCATCAGAAACTTAAAATGTGCAAAAAGCACAATATCTTTCAAAGTCATTAAAGGTAATTTTCACAGGCTAAATGCAAGTTCACAAGAAACAAATTCCATTATCGTATACATATATGGTGTGTGGAGGTGTGCGCTTTTGTTCAACTATAAATAAGAAGGAAAAGAATTAAAGGTTTTTTCCTAATGAGCTCTTGTCAAAGCCCAAACTTTCAAAAAAAATGTAGAAGCGTTTAAAAAACTCAACACCACATGTTTGCTTATTGCCAGTCATAACAATTATTAGCAATAATATGTAATTTAAATGGCAGTTCTTGGTATTTCACTGTAGTTCAGGTCCTACCAAATTTCACACAAAATTAATGGTGACTGACCATTTTTGAGGGCAAAAATTATATATATAAATATATATATATATATATATTTATATATATATATATGGCATATGGTAAGGAAATAATATATGTTTGTAGAGAATAAGATAAAATCATAAAAAGAAAACTGTGCTTCCTAAAATTGTGATACCTCTCCATGAATTTTTGGCTGTGAAAGAAGTGCTCTCTGTAAAAGACAATAGTATTCTCTGTCTTATAAACATACTACACTTACAGAAGTAGAAAACAAGAAGCCACAGTAAACAGACATTTAATTTCTGCTGACATGAAGATTGGGAAGCGTAACTGGAGTCCGTAAAGTCTTTTCCATGCTCCATATTGTTTTAGTTTAAAATGGGTTTGGCTGAAAGAAAGAGTAAGAGCAAAATTGCAGTTACTTTAACTAGATGATAATGTCTTTCTCTCACACATAAAGGAAGCCTGGGGGTAGAAGTTCCCTCCTGACACGACTCCCTGGTATCCTGGACCCAGGCCACACTGTCTTGGTTCCCTCCCATCTCCTATGGCAGCTCCCATGTCCGGCACTGACCCAGCTGGCCCATCTTCCACTATCATCTATGCATGCCTGTCAGCAAGAAGAAGCAAGAGGGCACACCTCTGTCTTTTAAGAGCGCTCCCAGAACCTACACTCACCACTTCCCTTTGGCCAGAATTTAGTCCACGGACATCCCGAAAGGAAAGCTGGGAAATGTCATAGTTATTCTGGGAGGCGTGTGTGGAGCAAAAACTTTGGGTTTTGTTCCTAAAGGAAGAGGGGTACAACCAGCAGTGTCTGCCAGACCCGTAGACTCCTAACCATGCATTCACTACAGGGCTGGTAGTCATGAAATTGGGGAATATTTGAGCTAGAAGGAATGTTAAGAGAGCATCTGATTTACTGATGCTTAACCAGAACTGAATATCAGAAAGGCACCTCATACTTGGGGCCCATCACAAACCCAGCAAATACGCATTTCTGGGTGTCCCACCTGGCCACGTGTCTTTAAACAAGACCCCCTACCCCCCCCCCATTTTTCTAGCTTTCTTCTCTGGTTAAGAAGCATTGACCAACTATTCATGTTTCAGATGTGACAACAGAGACCCACAAATGTTTAGTGAGTTTCTCAGGGGCTCAGTTAATTAGCAGAAGAGCCAAAACTAGAGCACAGACTCCCCGTTGCAGGTTCCTGCCCCCTCTCTGCACTCCCATGACTCCTGAGTTATGATCCATGGACACAGACAGCCAGAAGACTGGGCCAGTCATAGACATTGACCTTTCCTTTACACTTCTGTATTCCGTTTTTCATAAGTTCCTTTTTCTTCTGCTCTATTCCTCCTATATCTGAGGTCTACTTTCCAAGCTAAAGCAATTCCTCCATTTGAATACTGTTCACTAACAGAACTAGACCCAGCTGCCCAAGAATTCTCATCGAAGAACACCCTTGCTTCCCTTCGTGACCACCAGGTCGGTGCCAAGCACAATTTTGCATGAAAGTACAAAATGTATACACTTTCCTAAATGTGGTAAGACCCAGGAGTAAAACCCACCTTCATTAAAATTGCAGGGCTATTTTCATCTCCTTTCTGGCACAAGCAGAGAATTGCAGGAGCCACAAAAATAAACTTAAGAGAGGCAGATTTAATTTCACATGTGTATTTAAAATCTGATAGACTCAGCTATGGGCAATGGAGAATCTAAATCTGAATGGGACTCAGCTCCTATGTCAGGGAGCTGATTGTCTCATGGAGGATTCAGTTGTATAACCAGAGCCGACCCAGTGAATGCGCTACCAGAGTTTTCAACTAAGGAGGATGGGGTCAGAACGGAAGCTCTTCCTTGGGGGTATTGCGGTGGGCTTCACGGAAGAGGTGGCCACCCTGATGCAGGTGATATTGACAGAGTAGGGTGGGTGGGGTGCATTCTAACTAAGAATACAGCTTAAGGAAAATTACCTGACCGAAACAAAATGAAATGTATAAGAGGAAAAAGCAGCTATGGTTTGGAATGTACCTTAAGTCCAACAAGGAATTGAACAGAACTGATCATTGGCCAGAATCTTCTCAAGTCCTTCAGAGGTCAGAAGACGAACAAAGCATTTTAACAGGGAGTCTCTTAAACTTAAGAGATGGGTGCCTCTGACCTCAGCCTCCCACGTGAGAGCAAAGGCTCTCAAGCTCTAACTTGCACATAAGTCACCTAGAGATTTTATGAAAAAGTAGACTACTGTTCAGTAGGTCTGGGTGGGACCTGAGATTCTGCATTTCTAAGAAGCTTCCAGGTGACGACCATGGTCTAGAAGACGAGCCCAGCCACAGATGTGACGCTTGCAGGCCCCAGGGGGCCAAGCTCATCTGTGTGCAGCAGGGGAGGTGGGAGCTTGGCTACGTGGCTGGGCGTCCAGGTTCCGTCCCGTAAGCAAGGCCCTACAGGACACGGGGCAGACCCAGAGCTGGAGGGCAGGGCCTCAGCCTCCAGCACAGCGCAGTCTTGCCTCAGGTCCTAACGTGTCAGGAGTGGGTGGATTAAGGTTTAAGAAAATATTTTATATGTTTAGAAGAGTTGAGAGTCATTCTTATTTTTTTAGGGAAGAAATTGTATTTAATTAGATTAATTAATTCATCATTTTAAGTTGAAGTATAGTTGATTTACAATGTTGTGTTAGTTTTAGGTGTACAGCACAGTGATTCATATATATATATTCTTCTTCAGATTCTTTTCCATTATAGGTTATTACAAAATATTGAGTATAGTTCCCTGTGCTATAGAGTAGGTCCTTAGTGGTTATGAGAGTCACTCTTTAAACAGCAGAATCTTGGAGTGTACAGTGAAGGGAGGCCGAGCGGCTCCGCGAGCTCCTCTCTCTCCACTTTCCCATAGAGAAGCCCTGACTGGCCGCTGAGGGCGAGCCACACACACGCCCTCGCGCCCGGCGAACCCGCGCGGTCAGTATCATAGGACACAGGCTTTGCCGCAGTTCATCTTCCTCCCTGTGTACTTTCCGTTTGCCTTCCTGGAATTCTGCTGCATCACAGAAGCTGGAAGTTCTGATGTTCCATTGAACTCACGATGGAAAGTCTTGACTTGACCGGTCAGAGTAATGAAAGGCAGTCATAGAAATAAAGATTATTCCGCAGAAGGAGAAGGAGCTGGAAAACGACCAAAACGAAAGTGCCTTCAGTGGCATCCATTGCTAGCAAAGAAACTTCTTGACTTTTCAGAAGAGGAAGAAGAGGAAGACGAAGAGGAGGATATTGATAAGGTTCAACTTCTTGGGGCCGTTGGTCTAGAGCAAGATGGTGAAACTGAAGATGATGAATCACCAGAACAGCGAGCCCGGAGACCAATGAATGCATTTCTCTTATTTTGCAAACGTCATCGCTCTCTTGTACGTCAGGAACACAGGAACAGGCTTGATAACCGAGGTGCTACCAAGATACTAGCTGATTGGTGGGCTGTTCTCGATCCAAAGGAAAAGCAGAAATACACAGACATGGCCAAGGAGTATAAACATGCATTTATGAAAGCAAATCCTGGCTACAAATGGTGTGCTACCACAAACAAGCCTGTGAAATCCCCAACATCCACTGTCAATCCACGGGAGAAACTATGGGCCTTCCCATCTGACTCTTCAAGAGCCTTGCCAAGCCCCAAGAAAACAAAGCCTGAAGAAATGCCTCAGCTTAACTTTGGGATGGCTGATCCTACTCAAATGGGAGGCCTGAGCATGCTGCTTTTAGCTGGAGAACATGTTCTTGGTACACCAGAGATATCCTCTGGCACTTGCAGGCCTGATGTTTCAGAATCCTCTGAATTGCGTCAGGAGTCACCATTATTTCAGTTTGCCGAGATATCTTCAGGTACCTCCCACCCTGATGTTCCGTCAAAACAATGTCAAGCATCAGCCTTGTTTCAGTTTGCAGAGATCTGTTTGAAGACTTCACAGTTGGGCGGTGCTGAACCTGTAAAACGCTGTGGAGAGTCTGCACTCTTTCAACTGGCAGAGATGTGCCTGGCATCAGAGGGGGTGAAAATGGAAGAATCAAAGCTAATAAAAGCCAAAGAATCAGATGGCGGAAGAATTCAAGAACTGGAGAAGGGCAAGGAAGAAAGAGAAATGAAAATGGAGAAAATAGATGAAGCCAGGTTCCAGAAAGAAGCAGAATTTGAAAAATCAGCTAAGGAAAATGTAAGAGATTCTAAGGAATTAAGAAATTTTGAGGAGCTGCGAATGGATGATATAATGGGTATAAAAATGGAAGCTCCTAAAGCAATTAAAAAGGAAGAATTAGAGGAAGATCAAAAATGTAGTCACTTCCCTGATTTTTCTTACTCTGGCAGTAGCAAGATAATAATAAGCGATGTTCCCAGTAGGAAGGATCACATGTGCCATCCTCATGGCATTAGGATCATCGAGATTCCCACAGCGTTAAGCAAACCAGAAAAGCTAAAAAAGGAAAAGAAGAAAACCAAAATGGATCGACAGGGAAATGATAAATCCACACCCAAGAAGACTTGCAAAAAGAGGCAGTCCTCGGAATCTGATATCGAGAGTGTCATGTACACCATTGAAGCTGTTGCAAAGGGAGACTGGGGCATCGAGAAGCTTGGAGATACCCCTCGCAAGCAGGTGCATACATCCTCGAGTGGCAAGGGAAGCATTTTGGATGCCAAGCCACCAAAGAAGAAAGTGAAATCAAGAGAGAAGAAAATGTCAAAGGAGAGATCCTCAGACACCACCCAAGAGTCAAGACCTCAAGATTTTATCAGTATTTCTGCCAGCAAGAACATTTCTGGTGAGGTCCCAGAGGGTATAAAAGCAGAACCTTTGACCCCTACGGAGGATGCATTACCACCCAGTCTATCGGGACAGGCCAAGCCTGAGGACAGTGAGTGTCACAGAAAAATAGAGACTTGTGGCTCCCGGAAATCTGAGAGGTCTTGCAAAGGTGCTCTTTATAAAACCCTGGTGTCTGAGGGTATGCTCACCTCTCTGCGAGCTAATGTTGGCAGAGGGAAACGAAGGTCAGGAAAAGGAAAGTCCTCTGATCATGAAGAGTGTTGGCATGAAGAAAGCTGGACATTTCACCAGAGTGGGACCAGTGGAAGCAAGAAGTTCAAGAAGACAAAGCCAAAGGAAGACTCTCTCCTTGGCTCAGCAAAGCTGGATGAAGAATTTGAAAAGAAATTCAACAGCCTCCCTCAGTATAGTCCTGTTACATTTGACCAGAAATGTGTACCTGTCCCAAGAAAAAAGAAGAAGACCGGACATATGTCCTCAGAACCGACCCAAACCAGCAAAGGTCCTTTCCAGTCTCAGAAAAAGAACTTATTCCACAAAATTGTCAGCAAATACAAGCACAAAAAGGAGAAGCCTAATGTTCCGGAAAAAGGAAGTGGGGATAAATGGCCAAACAAGCAACTCTTCTTGGCTGCCATTCACCCTACAGAAGCCATATTTTCAGAAGACAGAAACACCACAGAGCCTGCTTATAAGGTTACAAATGCCCCATCCATTCCCAACACTCCAGAGCCAACAAGGGCGCAAGAACCCTTGGTGGGCAGTCAAAAGAGAAAAGCAAGGAAAACCAAGATCACACACCTTGTCAGGACAGCAGATGGCCGGGTATCACCAGCAGGAGGTACTTTGGATGACAAACCAAAGGAACACCTGCAGAGGAGTCTTGTTAAGGTGACCGAGACAGGCTGCAATGACGCATGCTCACACAACCGAGGGGCCACGGAGACGCGGAGCAGCACCCCGGAGATGCCCGCCGTGTCTGCGTTCTTCAGCCTCGCTGTGCCGGCCGAAGTGGCTGCCATGGAACATGCATAGAAGTCAGAGATCAACTCCGCTCCCCCATGATGGACAGCCAAAAGAAATGCCCCCGACTCCTGTACTTATTTCTTGCGCTGACCAGTGAAGCGCCCTTTAATTGTAAAACATTGTGCTTTACCTACTACCCTAGCCTTGTCTTTATTGAGAGATGCTAGTGAGTCCATGTGGTGGCAGATAGAGACAGCAAACAAGTGCTTGTTGCCCTACACGGCCCAGATTCACTTGAAGCAGAAGTTGGCACCCTGGGCCAGTTTGTTCTTTCAGAACCCAGAGTCTTTGAGGGTGATGTTGTCTGTCTGATAATGAGCAGAAATGGGATGATCCTAGAGCTTTGCTTTCTATGGAAGGCTTTTGATGGTAATAGGTGGTAACTTGGTAAAAGGCTGCCTTTACTGTAGCTCATCCAGCATCTCTTTTACCAACCAGAGAGTGTGAAACTAGTTTCATATATTACCTAGTTATTCTTTCAAAACAAAAACCAAAAGCAAAAAAACAAAAACTGACACACTGCACTAGTTATTATTAGATATTCTTAGTCTTTTTTGTACATGGAGGTTTATGTTCTAAGATGGTTTATATAATAGGCTATACCTACATTTACATTGTAGAATAATATTAAAAAGCCTCTTCCAGAGACTCCCAAACAGCACGGGCAGGCAGATGTACCGCTGTTAGCGGTGTATGCTCGGCCTTGTGGTCCATATATTCTGCACTTTTATATTTGCCACCAGAGTGGTAGTTTGCTGGCACAAAGAGAAAGAGAGAGAAGAAGAAAAATTACAGTTCTTACAAGCAGAATTTTTTTCTTAGCCTTGAGTGACCAAGAAGAATTTGCTTGGGTCCAATTGTGGCGAATATTTTCCCAGACAGGGGAAGAGTCCAGCAGATTACAGATTACTGATGTTTTCATGCCTTGAGGATTCTTTTATTTTTACACAAGGGTCTGAGTGACCAATGGATCGTTCATACAGACAAAAAAAGAAAAATAGTATTCAGAAGTGACCTTAGGATTACTTCACTATTCAGAACACATTGAAGACACACTCACTTTGTGTGGTCTTTGAGCTACAGCCCTTTTACATCCATCCCAGACAGACTGGACGGGTAGCAATTGCTATGCACAGCCTAATTGGCACTGCAGGTTTTTAGAGCCATTTTGAGTTTTTGTGGTTACGGAGGTATTGATGAGGGAGGTGTGCCTGACCAGAGTGGGACTCGCAGTTATAGATCCACCTGCAAGTTTCCTGTTTCCTTTTCATGTTTTGTTGCTTTTGAACATAAAACCAACCATACATATGCCAGTGCAACTGGATTAAGTGGCTTAGAACATTCAACATATTGACTCCATCACCTGACGTTCACAGTATCTTGTTTCTTAGCAACAGATGCAAAGTGATAAATCAAAATTAGTCTTCGGCTACAGATTTTACAGGGTATTTGTTCCATAGCACAAAGTATTTCCCCACTCTTGCATCACAGCACAAACTACCAACTTTTAAGTATTGGATTCCAGCAATAATTTTTACTGGTTTTCAAACTGGCGGAATTTTGATAGTGTTAGTTCAAGTTTGAAACTTTTGAATTAGATCTCTAAATGGTGACAGTTTACAAGGTTTTATCTAGCTATCTTATTTATACTTGACTGAATTGTAATGATGATTTTTTTTCTCATCGTAATTTGACCTAATAGCCATACCAAAAAATGACTCTATTAGTACTGACTAGGTTTAGCTTTTCACGGTTGTAGATGTTACTTCAGTTTCGGTGCTGGAAAATATGTACAACATACTAATAGAATTGAAAAAGAACAGAGAGATTTGGGCTTTTGTTTTTTTCAAAGCAGGTAAAGAGGGCATCAGGGCATTGGAACGGTGTCCTCAAAAATGCATATTCCTTGTGGGCATGGAGGAAGAAGGAATTAGTAAGCAAGGTTAATCAGAGGCAGAAGCTTAGCCCCATTCACACAGAAATAAATCAGGTGAGCAACCCCAGATTTTAGCATGATATTTTTACTACGATGCTGTTGTATTAATATTTTCTAAATTTCGAAACACAAAGTGAATGTTTGAAAATTGCTGGGTCCCAGTGTTGGTGGCTGTTGGAGTTTCTGGACCACTTGCTAGCAGTGATTTAAAAATTATAATTAGCTAAAATCCAAAAAAAAAAATAAAATCAACAACAAAAGTTGTTTGGTGCAGAACATGCACCTTGACAATGGCACTAACTTGTTATTCTCTAGAACATGTTAGAATAGGTCTATTTTTGCCAGTGCCCTCTCCTCCAGTCCTCTGATTACATTTCACTAGAGTTCCTTAACAGAGTGCTGTATATTCATGGGACCTTTCTTAAAAAGAAGCAAAACAAAAGATGACTTTTTTCTATGTGATTAATATATCTTACTTGATCTGCTTTTCCTAAACCTCAGTGGCTTTTCCCTTAGGCAGGGGTCGGGGTGGAGGGCGACCTACTGGATACGACTGTTTTCAGGTACTTCAGAAAAAAAAAAAAAACCCACCTTTTTGTAGACATGCTTAATTTTTAAGCGGTTAGGCACTGAGAGTAGCAGAAATCCTGCAAAGCTCTATAGTCTTTTAGACACTCACCTTGTCATTTCTCTGAGTAATGTCTTGATTTCAAAAATAGTGCTTTTCTCATGCCCTGAATCCACTGGAGAGGGGTGTTGGTATTTTCAGGTAACAACATTTGTGAGCACAAATATTGCAGACCAACATGTAGTACCCTCCCCCATTTATCATTTTCATTTCACTTCTCTCATTCTTTTTTATTTTAGAAAATCATATTGCTATGGTGTGTACCTTAATCTGCCAGCAAACACCATCTACACTAACATTTGTCCCACAAGCATCCTCAAGAGAAAAAGTTGTTGCACCTTATATATATTTCAAGCAAACCAAAATATGATGCTCTTCTGCCTTTGTTTTATTCTAAATTGTTGTATCATATCTTTCTGAAACCATTCTGAATCTAGTTGAAATTCTCAATATTTATGCTTTTACCTTAATTTCTAGATTCAAACCTGTATATAAATCTTTGGAACAAAATTGTCCTAGCCCTTCTCTGTGTTGCTGGAAGTGGATGATTTAGTCTCAGATGGAGACACAGTACTGTTCCAGTTTTCTTTAGCCTTTTATTTATTTAGTTATTCTGGGTATTTTCCTATGTAATTTTGAAGTGTGTAGAGTATACTATAGTTACTGAAGCTGCAGCTCCAAGAAGCTGAGTGAAAGAGAGAAAATACTGTAAGACGCCCTTCTTAAGTGTTTATTTGTTTGGATAACTGTAATGAGGCCAGGAAAAGGCAAAAGGTCCCACAGCCACTTTGAAGACACAGGTTCTTATCCCCAAACTAGGTTACGTCCCAGATTTTAGATGAAAATGGTGAATTCTTTAAAGCCCTCTTTTTTAAAAGGATATATCATACCATTGTAATTCTGACAGTCTTTTCCCCCCCGAAAATATATTTATTTAATTCCGTCAGATGAGCTTTCTACCAGTGCCCCCTCAAAGCCATGCTCAACTCATTCCCACGTTATCACTGTTATTATAGTTCCTGCCATTCAAACTGCTGCCGAGAAAAAAAGTGATCGAACACTGTGAACAAAATGGAGCATCTGAACGGGTCTGGTTATTTAGAATCCAACTTGTGTAATCCCTGTCACTCTCTTATCAAGTCAGATGCTACTCTGCCTGAGTCATAGAAAATTTTGTTTGCACTCTGTAGTCCTTGGCTCATCCTCTGGAAATGTTTGCACCTATGTAAAATCTCAAGCAGATTATAAATCGATACAGCACTAGGAGTAAGCTGAAAACTGAATGACATGTTTTGTCTATACAGTTCCGGGGGAGGGATGGGGAATATCAAGTAGCTCTGTTCCAAGTTTGGCATTTGGCATTAATGTGAAGCAGTGGGACCATGCTGCCTGTTAAACTACTGTATGAATCCTAAGTGTTCTGGAGACCAGCAGCTGGAGGCTGGAGGCCAGCATCCATACAGCAAAGGGGAAGCATCGCCGCTTCTTGGGGGAAAAGGAAGGAAGTCGTGCAAGGCCTGGAGTCATCATTTGTAAAGGGGAAGTCGGGGTGTACGTGATGCTGTGAGAAGGTTCACCTTTGATTGCACTGCTTCACAGAGCCCTCAGATAAGGCCAATCCTAATGGGCTACCTCGGCTTTAACGGTTAATTCCAGTAAGTCCTGTTTCAAAGGTTTGTCTTTTTTTGCTTCTACCGTCAGGGCCACTGTTTTCCACTGCAGTGTTTTGACTTCCCAAACCACCTTCTCCAGAGAGAACAATGTATTGCTGAAAATGGGCAGTAGAAGCAAATGCTCTTATTACATTTGACCTATAAAGTATTCAGAGTGACTGTTAGGTGGGAATTAAAATTTAGCTTTCCCCACATAGGATCTTGTTTTGCACCTTATAAAGAGTGTACTAATTGTTAATTAGGTGTTGCTTTTATTTAGACAAGCATTCCCAAAGAATTAGATTTGGATTTTGTGTTTCTTTGAGTTTGGGGATTTTTTATTTTACAGTTATCTTATTTAGATTGACTAACCTCATACTTACAATAAAAAAAGAAACAGTGGTTCAGTTCATCTTACCAGATATGTCTGGTGATGTATTCAGAGTCTGATGGACTGCTTTGCTTTTATATAGTTTGGAAGTGATAGTGAAGTTTATTATACCCCATATTAAATGACCTTGTCCTTTTCACTGGGGACATTATCTTACATTTTAGAAACAGAAGCAGCAAAAGAGTGAACAACAAGACAAGTACATTTGATTCCCCTCATACACGTCCATCTGTTTGTGCTACGCTTTCCTTAAAAATATCAATATACATTTTCTTCACACGTACAGAAAGTTTCCTCTCCTGGCCAAATTTTATTTGTGGTGGTATGATTTATAATAATAACAGAAAAGAGGAAACCTTGTACTTAGAAATTCGGTGGCCACTGTTTCCTTGTTGCAGTCAGTGGTCAAAATTGATCCTGCCCTGAAGTTGATCTTTTTTATTTATTTATTTATTTATTTATTTATTTATTTATTTATTTATTAGTTTCTGCTTAATAACAAAGTGAATCAGTCATACATATACATCTGTTCCCACATCCCTTCCCTCATGCATCTCCCTCCCTCCCACCCTCCCCATCCCACCCCTCCAGGCGGTCACAAAGCACCGAGCTGATCTCCCTGTGTTCTGCGGCTGCTTCCCACTATCTATCTACCTTACGTTTGGTAGTGTATATATGTCCATGCCTCTCTTTCGCTTTGTCACAGCTTACCCTTCCCCCTCCCCATATCCTCAAGTCCATTCTCAAGTTAGGTCTGTGTCTTTATGCCCGTTTTACCCCTAGGTTCTTCATGACATTTTTTAAAAAAATTCCATATATATGTGTTAGCATACGGTATTTGTCTGTCTCTTTCTGACTTACTTCACTCTGTATGACAGACTCTAGGTCTATCCACCTCATTACAAATAGCTCAGTTTTGTTTCTTTTTATGGCTGAGTAATATTCCATTGTATATATGTGCCACATCTTCTTTATCCATTCATCGGATGATGGACACTTAGGTTGTTTCTATCTCCGGGCTATTGTGAATAGAGCTGCAATGAACATTTTGGTACATGTCTCTTTTTGAATTATGGTTTTCTCAGGGTATATGCCTCGTAGTGGGATTGCTGGGTCATATGGTAGTTCTATTTTTAGTTTTTTAAGGAACCTCCATACTGTTCTCCATAGTGGCTGTACCAATTCACATTCCCACCAGCAGTGCAAGAGTGTTCCCTTTCTCCACACCCTCTCCAGCATTTATTGTTTCTAGATTTCTTGATGATGGCGATTCTGACTGGTGTGAGATGATATCTCATTGTAGTTTTGATTTGCATTTCTCTAATGATTAATGATGTTGAGCATCCTTTCATGTGTTTGTTGGCAGTCTGTATATCTTCTTTGGAGAAATGCCTATTTAAGTCTTCTGCCCATTTTTGGATTGGGTTGTTTGTTTTTTTGCTATTGAGCTGCATGAGCTGCTTATAAATTTTGGAGATTAATCCTTTGTCAGTTGCTTCATTTGCAAATATTTTCTCCCATGCTGAGGGTTGTCTTTTGGTCTTGTTTATGGTTTCCTTTGCTGTGCAAAAGCTTTGAAGTTTCATGAGGTCCCATTTGTTTATCTTTGTTTTTATTTCCATTTCTCTAGGAGGTGGGTCCAAAAGGATCTTGCTGTGATTTATGTCATAGAGTGTTCTGCCTATGTTTTCCTCTAAGAGTTTGATAGTTTCTGGCCTTACATTGAGGCCTTTAATCCATTTTGAGCTTATTTTTGTGTATGGTGTTAGGGAATGATCTAATCCTATACTTTTACATGTCCCTGTCCAGTTTTCCCAGCACCACTTATTGAAGAGGCTGTCCTTTCTCCACTGTACATTCCTGCCTCCTTTATCAAAGATAAGTTGACCATATGTGCATGGGTTGATCTCTGGGCTTTCTATCCCGTTCCATTGATCTATCTTTCTGTTTCTGTGCCAGTACCACACTGTCTTGATTACTGTAGCTTTGTAGTATAGTCTGAAGTCAGGGAGCCTGATTCCTCCAGCTCCGTTTTTCGTTCTCAAGATTGCTTTGGCTATTCGGGGTCTTTTTTTTTTCCAAACAAATTTTGAAATGTTTTGTTCTAGTTCTGTGAAAAATGCCACTGGTAGTTTGATAGGGATTGCATTGAATCTGTAGATTGCTTTGGGTAGTAGAGTCATTTTCACAATATTGATTCTTCCAATCCAGAAGCATGGTATATCTCTCCATCTATTTGTATCATCTTTAATCTCTTTCATCAGTGTCTTATAATTTTCTGCATACAGGTCTTTTGTCTCCTT
This sequence comes from Mesoplodon densirostris, assembly GCF_025265405.1. Taxonomy (NCBI): domain Eukaryota; kingdom Metazoa; phylum Chordata; class Mammalia; order Artiodactyla; family Ziphiidae; genus Mesoplodon; species Mesoplodon densirostris. The sequence continues at coordinate 209,988,971 of NC_082661.1, forward strand.
AGGTAGGTTTATTCCTAGATATTTTATTCTTTTTGTTGCAATGGTAAATGGGAGTGTTTTCTTGATTTCATTTTCAGATGTTTCATCATTAGTGTACAGGAATGCCAGAGATTTCTGTACATTAATTTTGTATCCTGCTACTTTACCAAATTCATTGATTAGCTCTAGTAGTTTTCTGGTAGCATCTTTAGGATTCTCTATGTATAGTATCACGTCATCTGCAAACAGTGACAGCTTTACTTCTTCTTTTCCGATTTGGATTCCTTTTATTTCCTTTTCTTCTCTGATTGCTGTGGCTAAAACTTCCAAAACTAGGTTGAATAAGAGTGGTGAGAGTGGGCAACCTTGTCTTGTTCTTGATCTTTGTGGAAATGGTTTCAGTTTTCCACCATTGAGGACAATGTTGGCTGTGGGTTTGTCATATATGGCCTTGATTAGGTTGAGGAAAGTTCCCTCTATGCCTACTTTCTGCAGTGTTTTTATCATAAATGGGTGTTGAATTTTGTCAAAAGCTTTCTCTGCATCTATTGAGAGGATCCTATGGTTTTTCTCCTTCAATTTGTTAATATGGTGTATCACATTGATTGATTTGCGTATATTGAGTAATCCTTGCATTCCTGGAATAAACCCCACTTGATCATGGTGTATGATCCTTTTAATGTGCTGTTGGATTCTGTTAGCTAGTCTTATGTTGAGGCTTTTTGCATCTATGTTCATCAGTGATATAGGCCTGTAGTTTTCTTTCTTTGGGACATCCTTGCCTGGTTTTGGTATCAAGGTGATGGTGACCTCGTAGAATGAGTTTGGGAGTGTTCCTCCCTCTGAAATTGTTTGGAAGAGTTTGAGAAGGATGGGTGTTAGCTCTTCTCTAAATGTTTGATCGAATTCGCCTGTGAAGCCATCTGGTCCTGGGCTTTTGTTTGTTGGAAGATTTTTAATCACAGTTTCAATTTCAGGGCTTGTGATTGGTCTATTCATATTTTCTATTTCTTCCTGATTCAGTCTTGGCAGGTTGTGCATTTCTAAGAATTTGTCCATTTCTTCCAGGTTGTCCATTTTATTGGCATAGAGTTGCTTGTAGTAATCTCTCATGATCTTTTGTATTTCTGCAGCATGAGTTGTTACTTCTCCTTTTTCATTTCTAATTCTATTGATTTGAGTCTTCTCCCTTTTTTTCTTGATGAGTCTGGCTAATGGTCTGTCAATTCCTTAAGTTGATCTTTATGCACAGAATTAGTTACTGTGAACATTACTACTCTTTCCAGAGATTTTCTAATAACTTGGGCCAGAACTGGTTACCGAGGAGCAAGGACCTAATTCCATGCCTCCACACCCTCCGACTGCACCGCACCACACGTCTTACCTCACAAGCTCTAACCTAAATCACAGAGGCACGCGTTTCGTGGACTAACCATCACATCCCCTGGCGGCCTCAGGGGAGTGCTCACGTCCACTGACACCTCCCTTTAGTGCGTCAGCTCGTAGCGGCAGAACTGGGGTGGGGGAGGTTTGTGATCTGGAGCTCAGCACATGCTCGGCAACATGTTTCTCATTTCCTTAGCATTCATGGCTTGCTCTCAGGAATCTGTCGAAAAGGAATAAAAACCACCTGCGAGTCCACATTACCAGATTATGAACTTTTCCCATAGGTTTGAATTGCTTACTTACCTATTATAAATTAACCACAGCTTCATTTGGCCACCAGGTCTTAAGTCTGTTGACAGTTTTCAGCATGACCGAATTGCTCATTTTTCTTGCTTTCAGAAATTGGCTTGGTTGTCTTTAGAGTTGGTGTAAACGTGCCATGTAATAAATGATTTCCACTTAATGGTACAACAGAATTATTGCTTTCTTAGATGTATGTGTAGTAAAAGTCAATATACACGTTTATATAATTTCTTTCCTCAAAATCTTATACTTAATTTAATTTCTAAAAATTGCACATGTAAGTCATGTGTATAACATGCTAAAGTACTTTAACTGTGATCTTAAAACTGAATAAAAAATATTTAATAGAAAATCAGAATATTGGGCTTCCCTGGTGGCGCAGTGTTTGAGAGTCCACCTGCCGATGCAGGGGACGCGGGTTCGTGCCCCGGTCCGGGAAGATCCTACATGCCGCGGAGTGGCTGGGCCCGTGAGCCCTGGCTGCTGAGCCTACGCGTCCGGAGCCCGTGCTCCACAACGGGAGAGGCCACAGCAGTGAGAGGCCCGCGTACCGCAAAAAAATAAAAAATAAAAAAAAACTCAGAATATTTTAGTATTGCAAGAGTTCTGCAGCTCTTAATAGTTTGTAAATCCACTATCTCATTTGTAATTAACATTCTCAATTCTCTTACTCTATGCCTTTTTATAAGGGAATAGTGAAGACAACTTTCTTTGTTGAAAAGGGTATAAGGTATGACAAAGCCCTGAGATATTTCAGGAAATTGTATTTATTGAGAAACTGACCAAGAACCCACATTTTTCCCTGTTACTGTAAGAAGTCTCCAGAGAAAGATTTTCAAAGACTGTCAGTTCAGTATTCACTGGAAGAAGTCTGGCTATTTTGATCCCTAACTGAATTTACATAGATCATCTACATTTGAACATTCAGAGGTACTTAAGAACATTGCTTTTGTTCTGGACCATATGATGTATTTTAAAATTTAAAGTTGAAACATAACATATAGTGCTTCTTTGCAAATATGAGTCCAAATAAGAACAGAAATCAGTCACTGTAGAAAAACATGTAGCCCAACAGAAATCTTGACTGGGCAAGGAAGCTTCACCTACTTCACCTAGGGACGAACCCGCGTCCCCTGCATCGGCAGGCGGACTCTCAACCACTGCGCCACCAGGGAAGCCCTGAAAGGAATTTTTTATCCAAAGTTTATAATGAGTGTCTACAAATCAGTGAGAAAATTACAAATGCCCAGTTTAAAACTGGGCAAAAGATAAAGACAAGTTATTCACAGAGCAAACTGTATAAATAATAAATCAACACATAAAAAATGTTCAACCTCACTAGAAATCAGGGAAAAGCCAATTTAAACATGAGATCGTATTTTTAACTTCAAATTGGGGGGGAAAACCGAAAGAGGGAGTGTTGAGGAAGGATTTGGGAACCAGTTCTTTACATATAGTACTGATAAGGTTGTAAATTTCAGGGAAATTTGTGAAGGAACATTTCAAAAGTTTATACATCCAGCAGTTCTACTTCTATAAATCTTTCCTAGAGATATGTGTACCTGTGTGAAAATTTATATTTACAAAAAAATATTTTCTGCTGCGTTGTTGGCAATGACAAAAAATTAGAAGGAACCCAAATTCCCATCAATATGAGTGGTTAAATGACAGTAGAGCCATACTCTAGAATGCTCAGCTTCCAGTAACCAGAATAAGCTCGACCAATGTGCACTGATGTGAAAAATTTCCAAGATACATCTTAACCCCCTTGGTAGTATTCTTTTATTTTTTTTTTAATTTAATTTATTTATTTTGGGCTGTGTTGGGTCTTCGTTTCTGTGCGTGGCTTCCTCTAGTTGCGGCGAGCGGGGGCCTCTCTTCATCACGGTGCGCGGGCCTCTCACTGTCGCGGCCTCTCTTGTTGTGGAACACAAGCTCCAGACGCGCAGGCTCAGTAGTTGTGGCCCACGGGCCTAGTTGCTCCACGGCATGTGGGATCTTCCCAGACCAGGGCTCGAACCCGTGTCCCCTGCATTGGCAGGTGGATTCTCAACCACTGCGCCACCAGGGAAGCCCCGGTAGTATTCTTCATATCTTAACATGTGCATACCTATGACACATAAATTCCATGTCTAATTTTCTGTCCTACAAACCTACGAAAAGCTACAGACTTCTGATCAATATCCCCCAAACTATTGTCAATTGTAAGAAGTATGTCCAAAAGAAAAAAAAAGAATCAGAAATCTGTTCAAAACCAGCAGATTTTAAAGAACTTATTATCCCCTCACCCACCTCTGTTCTGCTATAGCAACACTGGAAGACTGCAACTAGGAAAGAGAGCAAGCCTAACTCCCACCTCAAATCTTGTCTCTCAACTACAGGGTATGATGAAGTCATTTAAAAAATATATTTAAAGGAGACTGAACCCTTAGGTGAAAGACCCCAATAAGTTATTTCCCTAAAATAGACAGTAAATAAAGACTTTGGAATGCGTTGCAGTGGAAAGATGTGAAATCTCTTTCTTTGGGTCTTCTTAAAATTATCACATTCCCACATATGTCTGCAGTGTTTTAAATATTTTCCATTTATGTAGTAAACATTGAAAGACAGAAAGACAGAGGTTATTTCCAGCTAGATGTTATCCTTTCCCCCCAATGGAACTATGCTTTCCTTTCTAGACACATGAGCTCTCCTTTTTCGAGTCTGAGATTGGAAGTTCTCATGGTTGAATTGTTAACACATTTATCTTTATTTGGGTTGAGTTTGATCCAGCTACTCTGAAGACTATGGTTTCTTCACTAAAAATTGCTTCCATTGTAGATTTATCACCTGGTTGGCAAACGCTGGATAACTTCAGGCACAAGAACATTACTCTGAACCTGGGTGTGGTCAGTGAGATAGAAACCAACATTATTTTTTCCTTCATGATATGAAATATACTCTAACTTTACTCCCAGGGTTTTGTCCAAAAAGCTCATAAAACATAAATTGACTCTGCCCTTCAGACTCCCATGTTCTCCTCCAGTCTACACAGCAAAGTCTAAGTTCAATTACACCAAGACTGATGCCAAATTTCAAAAAACGAGAGCACCCTCCATTTCTGCTAGTGCCAGGTGTGTTGTTCCAGGTGCACAGAAGTATCTTAAAAAGTCTTAGTAAATCTCATTCTACAATAAATAATTACTCAACAAGTTCTCTCTGGACCAGGGTATACTAAGCCAGTGTCTGCTTTCTATTGCAGGCGAAGAAGTTTGTGGTCTTTCATGGAGCTTCCATTTACCAACCTGGAAATGGCATTCATTTTATTGGCTTTTGTTATCTTTTCCCTCTTTACTCTGGCTTCCATCTACACTGACCCGGATGAGAGGAATGAAGGTAAACAGAGAGAGCTCTTCATAAGAGTCCATTTCCTTTCCCCACCCAATCATCTTTCTTTGATTTGGTTTAGTTTCTATTCTGTATGTGAGAATGAGTTTGTTTTGGGGTGTGCTGTGTGTGTGTGTGTGTATGAGAGAAGGGAGACAGAGAGACAGAGAAAGAGAGTTTTATTAAATGGCCTGAAATATCTACTGTGGCATTTTACCATTATTTATTAAGAGAGGTTTGGAAATGGAAACGATTATTCACATGACTTTTAATCCCAGAATTTTGCAGGTCTTATGCCCTGAATTTTATATCTATATCTATATCTATATCTATATCTCTCTATATATGTATATGTATATATATAATTTTTCTTTCACCATCCTCCCATCACTGCCCCTCATCCCTGTCCCCCATCAGAAACTTAAAATGTGCAAAAAGCACAATATCTTTCAAAGTCATTAAAGGTAATTTTCACAGGCTAAATGCAAGTTCACAAGAAACAAATTCCATTATCGTATACATATATGGTGTGTGGAGGTGTGCGCTTTTGTTCAACTATAAATAAGAAGGAAAAGAATTAAAGGTTTTTTCCTAATGAGCTCTTGTCAAAGCCCAAACTTTCAAAAAAAATGTAGAAGCGTTTAAAAAACTCAACACCACATGTTTGCTTATTGCCAGTCATAACAATTATTAGCAATAATATGTAATTTAAATGGCAGTTCTTGGTATTTCACTGTAGTTCAGGTCCTACCAAATTTCACACAAAATTAATGGTGACTGACCATTTTTGAGGGCAAAAATTATATATATATATATATATATATATATATATATATATATATGGCATATGGTAAGGAAATAATATATGTTTGTAGAGAATAAGATAAAATCATAAAAAGAAAACTGTGCTTCCTAAAATTGTGATACCTCTCCATGAATTTTTGGCTGTGAAAGAAGTGCTCTCTGTAAAAGACAATAGTATTCTCTGTCTTATAAACATACTACACTTACAGAAGTAGAAAACAAGAAGCCACAGTAAACAGACATTTAATTTCTGCTGACATGAAGATTGGGAAGCGTAACTGGAGTCCGTAAAGTCTTTTCCATGCTCCATATTGTTTTAGTTTAAAATGGGTTTGGCTGAAAGAAAGAGTAAGAGCAAAATTGCAGTTACTTTAACTAGATGATAATGTCTTTCTCTCACACATAAAGGAAGCCTGGGGGTAGAAGTTCCCTCCTGACACGACTCCCTGGTATCCTGGACCCAGGCCACACTGTCTTGGTTCCCTCCCATCTCCTATGGCAGCTCCCATGTCCGGCACTGACCCAGCTGGCCCATCTTCCACTATCATCTATGCATGCCTGTCAGCAAGAAGAAGCAAGAGGGCACACCTCTGTCTTTTAAGAGCGCTCCCAGAACCTACACTCACCACTTCCCTTTGGCCAGAATTTAGTCCACGGACATACCGAAAGGAAAGCTGGGAAATGTCATAGTTATTCTGGGAGGCGTGTGTGGAGCAAAAACTTTGGGTTTTGTTCCTAAAGGAAGAGGGGTACAACCAGCAGTGTCTGCCAGACCCGTAGACTCCTAACCATGCATTCACTACGGGGCTGGTAGTCATGAAATTGGGGAATATTTGAGCTAGAAGGAATGTTAAGAGAGCATCTGATTTACTGATGCTTAACCAGAGCTGAATATCAGAAAGGCACCTCATACTTGGGGCCCATCACAAACCCAGCAAATACGCATTTCTGGGTGTCCCACCTGGCCACGTGTCTTTGCACAAGATCCCCTACCCCCCCCCCCCCATTTTTCTAGCTTTCTTCTCTGGTTAAGAAGCATTGACCAACTATTCATATTTCAGATGTGACAACAGAGACCCACAAATGTTTAGTGAGTTTCTCAGGGGCTCAGTTAATTAGCAGAAGAGCCAAAACTAGAGCACAGACTCCCCGTTGCAGGTTCCTGCCCCCTCTCTGCACTCCCATGACTCCTGAGTTATGATCCATGGACACAGACAGCCAGAAGACTGGGCCAGTCATAGACATTGACCTTTCCTTTACACTTCTGTATTCCGTTTTTCATAAGTTCCTTTTTCTTCTGCTCTATTCCTCCTATATCTGAGGTCTACTTTCCAAGCTAAAGCAATTCCTCCATTTGAATACTGTTCACTAACAGAACTAGACCCAGCTGCCCAAGAATTCTCATCGAAGAACACCCTTGCTTCCCTTCGTGACCACCAGGTCGGTGCCAAGCACAATTTTGCATGAAAGTACAAAATGTATACACTTTCCTAAATGTGGTAAGACCCAGGAGTAAAACCCACCTTCATTAAAATTGCAGGGCTATTTTCATCTCCTTTCTGGCACAAGCAGAGAATTGCAGGAGCCACAAAAATAAACTTAAGAGAGGCAGATTTAATTTCACATGTGTATTTAAAATCTGATAGACTCAGCTATGGGCAATGGAGAATCTAAATCTGAATGGGACTCAGCTCCTATGTCAGGGAGCTGATTGTCTCATGGAGGATTCAGTTGTATAACCAGAGCCGACCCAGTGAATGGGCTACCTGAGTTTCCAACTAAGGAGGATGGGGTCAGAACGGAAGCTCTTCCTTGGGGGTATTGCGGTGGGCTTCACGGAAGAGCTGGCTACCCTGATGCAGGTGATATTGACAGAGTAGGGTGGGTGGGGTGCATTCTAACTAAGAATACAGCTTAAGGAAAATTACCTGACCGAAAAAAATGAAATGTATAAGAGGAAAAATCAGCTATGGTTTGGAATGTACCTTAAGTCCAACAAGGAATTGAACAGAACTGATCATTGGCCAGAATCTTCTCAAGTCCTTCAGAGGTCAGAAGACGAACAAAGCATTTTAACAGGGAGTCTCTTAAACTTAAGAAACGGGTGCCTCTGACCTCAGCCTCCCACGTGAGAGCAAAGGCTCTCAAGCTCTAACTTGCACATAAGTCACCTAGAGATTTTATGAAAAAGTAGACTACTGTTCAGTAGGTCTGGGTGGGACCTGAGATTCTGCATTTCTAAGAAGCTTCCAGGTGACGACCATGGTCTAGAAGACGAGCCCAGCCACAGATGTGACGCTTGCAGGACCCAGGGGGCCAAGCTCATCTGTGTGCAGCAGGGGAGGCGGGAGCTTGGCTACGTGGCTGGGCGTCCACGTTCCGTCCCGTAAGCAAGGCCCTAGAGGACACGGGGCAGACCCAGAGCTGGAGGGCAGGGCCTCAGCCTCCAGCACAGCGCAGTCTTGCCTCAGGTCCTAACGTGTCAGGAGTGGGTGGATTAAGGTTTAAGAAAATATTTTATATGTTTAGAAGAGTTGAGAGTCATTCTTATTTTTTTAGGGAAGAAATTGTATTTAATTAGATTAATTAATTCATCATTTTAAGTTGAAGTATAGTTGATTTACAATGTTGTGTTAGTTTTAGGTGTACAGCACAGTGATTCATATATATATATTCTTCTTCAGATGCTTTTCCATTATAGGTTATTACAAAATATTGAGTATAGTTCCCTGTGCTATAGAGTAGGTCCTTAGTGGTTATGAGAGTCACTCTTTAAACAGCAGAATCTTGGAGTGTACAGTGAAGGGAGGCCGAGCGGCTCCGCGAGCTCCTCTCTCTCCACTTTCCCATAGAGAAGCCCTGACTGGCCGCTGAGGGCGAGCCACACACACGCCCTCGCGCCCGGCGAACCCGCGCGGTCACTATCATAGGACACAGGCTTTGCCGCAGTTCATCTTCCTCCCTGTGTACTTTCCGTTTGCCTTCCTGGAATTCTGCTGCATCACAGAAGCTGGAAGTTCTGATGTTCCATTGAACTCACGATGGAAAGTCTTGACTTGACCGGTCAGAGTAATGAAAGGCAGTCATAGAAATAAAGATTATTCCGCAGAAGGAGAAGGAGCTGGAAAACGACCAAAACGAAAGTGCCTTCAGTGGCATCCATTGCTAGCAAAGAAACTTCTTGACTTTTCAGAAGAGGAAGAAGAGGAAGACGAAGAGGAGGATATTGATAAGGTTCAACTTCTTGGGGCCACTGGTCTAGAGCAAGATGGTGAAACTGAAGATGATGAATCACCAGAACAGCGAGCCCGGAGACCAATGAATGCATTTCTCTTATTTTGCAAACGTCATCGCTCTCTTGTACGTCAGGAACACAGGAACAGGCTTGATAACCGAGGTGCTACCAAGATACTAGCTGATTGGTGGGCTGTTCTCGATCCAAAGGAAAAGCAGAAATACACAGACATGGCCAAGGAGTATAAACATGCATTTATGAAAGCAAATCCTGGCTACAAATGGTGTGCTACCACAAACAAGCCTGTGAAATCCCCAACATCCACTGTCAATCCACGGGAGAAACTATGGGCCTTCCCATCTGACTCTTCAAGAGCCTTGCCAAGCCCCAAGAAAACAAAGCCTGAAGAAATGCCTCAGCTTAACTTTGGGCTGGCTGATCCTACTCAAATGGGAGGCCTGAGCATGCTGCTTTTAGCTGGAGAACATGTTCTTGGTACACCAGAGATATCCTCTGGCACTTGCAGGCCTGATGTTTCAGAATCCTCTGAATTGCGTCAGGAGTCACCATTATTTCAGTTTGCCGAGATATCTTCAGGTACCTCCCACCCTGATGTTCCGTCAAAACAATGTCAAGCATCAGCCTTGTTTCAGTTTGCAGAGATCTGTTCGAAGACTTCACAGTTGGGCGGTGCTGAACCTGTAAAACGCTGTGGAGAGTCTGCACTCTTTCAACTGGCAGAGATGTGCCTGGCATCAGAGGGGGTGAAAATGGAAGAATCAAAGCTAATAAAAGCCAAAGAATCAGATGGCGGAAGAATTCAAGAACTGGAGAAGGGCAAGGAAGAAAGAGAAATGAAAATGGAGAAAATAGATGAAGCCAGGTTCCAGAAAGAAGCAGAATTTGAAAAATCAGCTAAGGAAAATGTAAGAGATTCTAAGGAATTAAGAAATTTTGAGGAGCTGCGAATGGATGATATAATGGGTATAAAAATGGAAGCTCCTAAAGCAATTAAAAAGGAAGAATTAGAGGAAGATCAAAAATGTAGTCACTTCCCTGATTTTTCTTACTCTGGCAGTAGCAAGATAATAATAAGCGATGTTCCCAGTAGGAAGGATCACATGTGCCATCCTCATGGCATTAGGATCATCGAGATTCCCACAGCGTTAAGCAAACCAGAAAAGCTAAAAAAGGAAAAGAAGAAAACCAAAATGGATCGACAGGGAAATGATAAATCCACACCCAAGAAGACTTGCAAAAAGAGGCAGTCCTCGGAATCTGATATCGAGAGTGTCATGTACACCATTGAAGCTGTTGCAAAGGGAGACTGGGGCATCGAGAAGCTTGGAGATACCCCTCGCAAGCAGGTGCATACATCCTCGAGTGGCAAGGGAAGCATTTTGGATGCCAAGCCACCAAAGAAGAAAGTGAAATCAAGAGAGAAGAAAATGTCAAAGGAGAGATCCTCAGACACCACCCAAGAGTCAAGACCTCAAGATTTTATCAGTATTTCTGCCAGCAAGAACATTTCTGGTGAGGTCCCAGAGGGTATAAAAGCAGAACCTTTGACCCCTACGGAGGATGCATTACCACCCAGTCTATCGGGACAGGCCAAGCCTGAGGACAGTGAGTGTCACAGAAAAATAGAGACTTGTGGCTCCCGGAAATCTGAGAGGTCTTGCAAAGGTGCTCTTTATAAAACCCTGGTGTCTGAGGGTATGCTCACCTCTCTGCGAGCTAATGTTGGCAGAGGGAAACGAAGGTCAGGAAAAGGAAAGTCCTCTGATCATGAAGAGTGTTGGCATGAAGAAAGCTGGACATTTCACCAGAGTGGGACCAGTGGAAGCAAGAAGTTCAAGAAGACAAAGCCAAAGGAAGACTCTCTCCTTGGCTCAGCAAAGCTGGATGAAGAATTTGAAAAGAAATTCAACAGCCTCCCTCAGTATAGTCCTGTTACATTGGACCAGAAATGTGTACCTGTCCCAAGAAAAAAGAAGAAGACCGGACATATGTCCTCAGAACCGACCCAAACCAGCAAAGGTCCTTTCCAGTCTCAGAAAAAGAACTTATTCCACAAAATTGTCAGCAAATACAAGCACAAAAAGGAGAAGCCTAATGTTCCGGAAAAAGGAAGTGGGGATAAATGGCCAAACAAGCAACTCTTCTTGGCTGCCATTCACCCTACAGAAGCCATATTTTCAGAAGACAGAAACACCACAGAGCCTGCTTATAAGGTTACAAATGCCCCATCCATTCCCAACACTCCAGAGCCAACAAGGGCGCAAGAACCCTTGGTGGGCAGTCAAAAGAGAAAAGCAAGGAAAACCAAGATCACACACCTTGTCAGGACAGCAGATGGCCGGGTATCACCAGCAGGAGGTACTTTGGATGACAAACCAAAGGAACACCTGCAGAGGAGTCTTGTTAAGGTGACCGAGACAGGCTGCAATGACGCATGCTCACACAACCGAGGGGCCACGGAGACGCGGAGCAGCACCCCGGAGATGCCCGCCGTGTCTGCGTTCTTCAGCCTCGCTGTGCCGGCCGAAGTGGCTGCCATGGAACATGCATAGAAGTCAGAGATCAACTCCGCTCCCCCATGATGGACAGCCAAAAGAAATGCCCCCGACTCCTGTACTTATTTCTTGCGCTGACCAGTGAAGCGCCCTTTAATTGTAAAACATTGTGCTTTACCTACTACCCTAGCCTTGTCTTTATTGAGAGATGCTAGTGAGTCCATGTGGTGGCAGATAGAGACAGCAAACAAGTGCTTGTTGCCCTACACGGCCCAGATTCACTTGAAGCAGAAGTTGGCACCCTGGGCCAGTTTGTTCTTTCAGAACCCAGAGTCTTTGAGGGTGATGTTGTCTGTCTGATAATGAGCAGAAATGGGATGATCCTAGAGCTTTGCTTTCTATGGAAGGCTTTTGATGGTAATAGGTGGTAACTTGGTAAAAGGCTGCCTTTACTGTAGCTCATCCAGCATCTCTTTTACCAACCAGAGAGTGTGAAACTAGTTTCATATATTACCTAGTTATTCTTTCAAAACAAAAACCAAAAGCAAAAAAACAAAAACTGACACACTGCACTAGTTATTATTAGATATTCTTAGTCTTTTTTGTACATGGAGGTTTATGTTCTAAGATGGTTTATATAATAGGCTATACCTACATTTACATTGTAGAATAATATTAAAAAGCCTCTTCCAGAGACTCCCAAACAGCACGGGCAGGCAGATGTACCGCTGTTAGCGGTGTATGCTCGGCCTTGTGGTCCATATATTCTGCACTTTTATATTTGCCACCAGAGTGGTAGTTTGCTGGCACAAAGAGAAAGAGAGAGAAGAAGAAAAATTACAGTTCTTACAAGCAGAATTTTTTTCTTAGCCTTGAGTGACCAAGAAGAATTTGCTTGGGTCCAATTGTGGCGAATATTTTCCCAGACAGGGGAAGAGTCCAGCAGATTACAGATTACTGATGTTTTCATGCCTTGAGGATTCTTTTATTTTTACACAAGGGTCTGAGTGACCAATGGATCGTTCATACAGACAAAAAAAGAAAAATAGTATTCAGAAGTGACCTTAGGATTACTTCACTATTCAGAACACATTGAAGACACACTCACTTTGTGTGGTCTTTGAGCTACAGCCCTTTTACATCCATCCCAGACAGACTGGACGGGTAGCAATTGCTATGCACAGCCTAATTGGCACTGCAGGTTTTTAGAGCCATTTTGAGTTTTTGTGGTTACGGAGGTATTGATGAGGGAGGTGTGCCTGACCAGAGTGGGACTCGCAGTTATAGATCCACCTGCAAGTTTCCTGTTTCCTTTTCATGTTTTGTTGCTTTTGAACATAAAACCAACCATACATATGCCAGTGCAACTGGATTAAGTGGCTTAGAACATTCAACATATTGACTCCATCACCTGACGTTCACAGTATCTTGTTTCTTAGCAACAGATGCAAAGTGATAAATCAAAATTAGTCTTCGGCTACAGATTTTACAGGGTATTTGTTCCATAGCACAAAGTATTTCCCCACTCTTGCATCACAGCACAAACTACCAACTTTTAAGTATTGGATTCCAGCAATAATTTTTACTGGTTTTCAAACTGGCGGAATTTTGATAGTGTTAGTTCAAGTTTGAAACTTTTGAATTAGATCTCTAAATGGTGACAGTTTACAAGGTTTTATCTAGCTATCTTATTTATACTTGACTGAATTGTAATGATGATTTTTTTTCTCATCGTAATTTGACCTAATAGCCATACCAAAAAATGACTCTATTAGTACTGACTAGGTTTAGCTTTTCACGGTTGTAGATGTTACTTCAGTTTCGGTGCTGGAAAATATGTACAACATACTAATAGAATTGAAAAAGAACAGAGAGATTTGGGCTTTTGTTTTTTTCAAAGCAGGTAAAGAGGGCATCAGGGCATTGGAACGGTGTCCTCAAAAATGCATATTCCTTGTGGGCATGGAGGAAGAAGGAATTAGTAAGCAAGGTTAATCAGAGGCAGAAGCTTAGCCCCATTCACACAGAAATAAATCAGGTGAGCAACCCCAGATTTTAGCATGATATTTTTACTACGATGCTGTTGTATTAATATTTTCTAAATTTCGAAACACAAAGTGAATGTTTGAAAATTGCTGGGTCCCAGTGTTGGTGGCTGTTGGAGTTTCTGGACCACTTGCTAGCAGTGATTTAAAAATTATAATTAGCTAAAATCCAAAAAAAAAAATAAAATCAACAACAAAAGTTGTTTGGTGCAGAACATGCACCTTGACAATGGCACTAACTTGTTATTCTCTAGAACATGTTAGAATAGGTCTATTTTTGCCAGTGCCCTCTCCTCCAGTCCTCTGATTACATTTCACTAGAGTTCCTTAACAGAGTGCTGTATATTCATGGGACCTTTCTTAAAAAGAAGCAAAACAAAAGATGACTTTTTTCTATGTGATTAATATATCTTACTTGATCTGCTTTTCCTAAACCTCAGTGGCTTTTCCCTTAGGCAGGGGTCGGGGTGGAGGGCGACCTACTGGATACGACTGTTTTCAGGTACTTCAGAAAAAAAAAAAAAACCCACCTTTTTGTAGACATGCTTAATTTTTAAGCGGTTAGGCACTGAGAGTAGCAGAAATCCTGCAAAGCTCTATAGTCTTTTAGACACTCACCTTGTCATTTCTCTGAGTAATGTCTTGATTTCAAAAATAGTGCTTTTCTCATGCCCTGAATCCACTGGAGAGGGGTGTTGGTATTTTCAGGTAACAACATTTGTGAGCACAAATATTGCAGACCAACATGTAGTACCCTCCCCCATTTATCATTTTCATTTCACTTCTCTCATTCTTTTTTATTTTAGAAAATCATATTGCTATGGTGTGTACCTTAATCTGCCAGCAAACACCATCTACACTAACATTTGTCCCACAAGCATCCTCAAGAGAAAAAGTTGTTGCACCTTATATATATTTCAAGCAAACCAAAATATGATGCTCTTCTGCCTTTGTTTTATTCTAAATTGTTGTATCATATCTTTCTGAAACCATTCTGAATCTAGTTGAAATTCTCAATATTTATGCTTTTACCTTAATTTCTAGATTCAAACCTGTATATAAATCTTTGGAACAAAATTGTCCTAGCCCTTCTCTGTGTTGCTGGAAGTGGATGATTTAGTCTCAGATGGAGACACAGTACTGTTCCAGTTTTCTTTAGCCTTTTATTTATTTAGTTATTCTGGGTATTTTCCTATGTAATTTTGAAGTGTGTAGAGTATACTATAGTTACTGAAGCTGCAGCTCCAAGAAGCTGAGTGAAAGAGAGAAAATACTGTAAGACGCCCTTCTTAAGTGTTTATTTGTTTGGATAACTGTAATGAGGCCAGGAAAAGGCAAAAGGTCCCACAGCCACTTTGAAGACACAGGTTCTTATCCCCAAACTAGGTTACGTCCCAGATTTTAGATGAAAATGGTGAATTCTTTAAAGCCCTCTTTTTTAAAAGGATATATCATACCATTGTAATTCTGACAGTCTTTTCCCCCCCGAAAATATATTTATTTAATTCCGTCAGATGAGCTTTCTACCAGTGCCCCCTCAAAGCCATGCTCAACTCATTCCCACGTTATCACTGTTATTATAGTTCCTGCCATTCAAACTGCTGCCGAGAAAAAAAGTGATCGAACACTGTGAACAAAATGGAGCATCTGAACGGGTCTGGTTATTTAGAATCCAACTTGTGTAATCCCTGTCACTCTCTTATCAAGTCAGATGCTACTCTGCCTGAGTCATAGAAAATTTTGTTTGCACTCTGTAGTCCTTGGCTCATCCTCTGGAAATGTTTGCACCTATGTAAAATCTCAAGCAGATTATAAATCGATACAGCACTAGGAGTAAGCTGAAAACTGAATGACATGTTTTGTCTATACAGTTCCGGGGGAGGGATGGGGAATATCAAGTAGCTCTGTTCCAAGTTTGGCATTTGGCATTAATGTGAAGCAGTGGGACCATGCTGCCTGTTAAACTACTGTATGAATCCTAAGTGTTCTGGAGACCAGCAGCTGGAGGCTGGAGGCCAGCATCCATACAGCAAAGGGGAAGCATCGCCGCTTCTTGGGGGAAAAGGAAGGAAGTCGTGCAAGGCCTGGAGTCATCATTTGTAAAGGGGAAGTCGGGGTGTACGTGATGCTGTGAGAAGGTTCACCTTTGATTGCACTGCTTCACAGAGCCCTCAGATAAGGCCAATCCTAATGGGCTACCTCGGCTTTAACGGTTAATTCCAGTAAGTCCTGTTTCAAAGGTTTGTCTTTTTTTGCTTCTACCGTCAGGGCCACTGTTTTCCACTGCAGTGTTTTGACTTCCCAAACCACCTTCTCCAGAGAGAACAATGTATTGCTGAAAATGGGCAGTAGAAGCAAATGCTCTTATTACATTTGACCTATAAAGTATTCAGAGTGACTGTTAGGTGGGAATTAAAATTTAGCTTTCCCCACATAGGATCTTGTTTTGCACCTTATAAAGAGTGTACTAATTGTTAATTAGGTGTTGCTTTTATTTAGACAAGCATTCCCAAAGAATTAGATTTGGATTTTGTGTTTCTTTGAGTTTGGGGATTTTTTATTTTACAGTTATCTTATTTAGATTGACTAACCTCATACTTACAATAAAAAAAGAAACAGTGGTTCAGTTCATCTTACCAGATATGTCTGGTGATGTATTCAGAGTCTGATGGACTGCTTTGCTTTTATATAGTTTGGAAGTGATAGTGAAGTTTATTATACCCCATATTAAATGACCTTGTCCTTTTCACTGGGGACATTATCTTACATTTTAGAAACAGAAGCAGCAAAAGAGTGAACAACAAGACAAGTACATTTGATTCCCCTCATACACGTCCATCTGTTTGTGCTACGCTTTCCTTAAAAATATCAATATACATTTTCTTCACACGTACAGAAAGTTTCCTCTCCTGGCCAAATTTTATTTGTGGTGGTATGATTTATAATAATAACAGAAAAGAGGAAACCTTGTACTTAGAAATTCGGTGGCCACTGTTTCCTTGTTGCAGTCAGTGGTCAAAATTGATCCTGCCCTGAAGTTGATCTTTTTTATTTATTTATTTATTTATTTATTTATTTATTTATTTATTTATTAGTTTCTGCTTAATAACAAAGTGAATCAGTCATACATATACATCTGTTCCCACATCCCTTCCCTCATGCATCTCCCTCCCTCCCACCCTCCCCATCCCACCCCTCCAGGCGGTCACAAAGCACCGAGCTGATCTCCCTGTGTTCTGCGGCTGCTTCCCACTATCTATCTACCTTACGTTTGGTAGTGTATATATGTCCATGCCTCTCTTTCGCTTTGTCACAGCTTACCCTTCCCCCTCCCCATATCCTCAAGTCCATTCTCAAGTTAGGTCTGTGTCTTTATGCCCGTTTTACCCCTAGGTTCTTCATGACATTTTTTAAAAAAATTCCATATATATGTGTTAGCATACGGTATTTGTCTGTCTCTTTCTGACTTACTTCACTCTGTATGACAGACTCTAGGTCTATCCACCTCATTACAAATAGCTCAGTTTTGTTTCTTTTTATGGCTGAGTAATATTCCATTGTATATATGTGCCACATCTTCTTTATCCATTCATCGGATGATGGACACTTAGGTTGTTTCTATCTCCGGGCTATTGTGAATAGAGCTGCAATGAACATTTTGGTACATGTCTCTTTTTGAATTATGGTTTTCTCAGGGTATATGCCTCGTAGTGGGATTGCTGGGTCATATGGTAGTTCTATTTTTAGTTTTTTAAGGAACCTCCATACTGTTCTCCATAGTGGCTGTACCAATTCACATTCCCACCAGCAGTGCAAGAGTGTTCCCTTTCTCCACACCCTCTCCAGCATTTATTGTTTCTAGATTTCTTGATGATGGCGATTCTGACTGGTGTGAGATGATATCTCATTGTAGTTTTGATTTGCATTTCTCTAATGATTAATGATGTTGAGCATCCTTTCATGTGTTTGTTGGCAGTCTGTATATCTTCTTTGGAGAAATGCCTATTTAAGTCTTCTGCCCATTTTTGGATTGGGTTGTTTGTTTTTTTGCTATTGAGCTGCATGAGCTGCTTATAAATTTTGGAGATTAATCCTTTGTCAGTTGCTTCATTTGCAAATATTTTCTCCCATGCTGAGGGTTGTCTTTTGGTCTTGTTTATGGTTTCCTTTGCTGTGCAAAAGCTTTGAAGTTTCATGAGGTCCCATTTGTTTATCTTTGTTTTTATTTCCATTTCTCTAGGAGGTGGGTCCAAAAGGATCTTGCTGTGATTTATGTCATAGAGTGTTCTGCCTATGTTTTCCTCTAAGAGTTTGATAGTTTCTGGCCTTACATTGAGGCCTTTAATCCATTTTGAGCTTATTTTTGTGTATGGTGTTAGGGAATGATCTAATCCTATACTTTTACATGTCCCTGTCCAGTTTTCCCAGCACCACTTATTGAAGAGGCTGTCCTTTCTCCACTGTACATTCCTGCCTCCTTTATCAAAGATAAGTTGACCATATGTGCATGGGTTGATCTCTGGGCTTTCTATCCCGTTCCATTGATCTATCTTTCTGTTTCTGTGCCAGTACCACACTGTCTTGATTACTGTAGCTTTGTAGTATAGTCTGAAGTCAGGGAGCCTGATTCCTCCAGCTCCGTTTTTCGTTCTCAAGATTGCTTTGGCTATTCGGGGTCTTTTTTTTTTCCAAACAAATTTTGAAATGTTTTGTTCTAGTTCTGTGAAAAATGCCACTGGTAGTTTGATAGGGATTGCATTGAATCTGTAGATTGCTTTGGGTAGTAGAGTCATTTTCACAATATTGATTCTTCCAATCCAGAAGCATGGTATATCTCTCCATCTATTTGTATCATCTTTAATCTCTTTCATCAGTGTCTTATAATTTTCTGCATACAGGTCTTTTGTCTCCTTAGGTAGGTTTATTCCTAGATATTTTATTCTTTTTGTTGCAATGGTAAATGGGAGTGTTTTCTTGATTTCATTTTCAGATGTTTCATCATTAGTGTACAGGAATGCCAGAGATTTCTGTACATTAATTTTGTATCCTGCTACTTTACCAAATTCATTGATTAGCTCTAGTAGTTTTCTGGTAGCATCTTTAGGATTCTCTATGTATAGTATCACGTCATCTGCAAACAGTGACAGCTTTACTTCTTCTTTTCCGATTTGGATTCCTTTTATTTCCTTTTCTTCTCTGATTGCTGTGGCTAAAACTTCCAAAACTAGGTTGAATAAGAGTGGTGAGAGTGGGCAACCTTGTCTTGTTCTTGATCTTTGTGGAAATGGTTTCAGTTTTCCACCATTGAGGACAATGTTGGCTGTGGGTTTGTCATATATGGCCTTGATTAGGTTGAGGAAAGTTCCCTCTATGCCTACTTTCTGCAGTGTTTTTATCATAAATGGGTGTTGAATTTTGTCAAAAGCTTTCTCTGCATCTATTGAGAGGATCCTATGGTTTTTCTCCTTCAATTTGTTAATATGGTGTATCACATTGATTGATTTGCGTATATTGAGTAATCCTTGCATTCCTGGAATAAACCCCACTTGATCATGGTGTATGATCCTTTTAATGTGCTGTTGGATTCTGTTAGCTAGTCTTATGTTGAGGCTTTTTGCATCTATGTTCATCAGTGATATAGGCCTGTAGTTTTCTTTCTTTGGGACATCCTTGCCTGGTTTTGGTATCAAGGTGATGGTGACCTCGTAGAATGAGTTTGGGAGTGTTCCTCCCTCTGAAATTGTTTGGAAGAGTTTGAGAAGGATGGGTGTTAGCTCTTCTCTAAATGTTTGATCGAATTCGCCTGTGAAGCCATCTGGTCCTGGGCTTTTGTTTGTTGGAAGATTTTTAATCACAGTTTCAATTTCAGGGCTTGTGATTGGTCTATTCATATTTTCTATTTCTTCCTGATTCAGTCTTGGCAGGTTGTGCATTTCTAAGAATTTGTCCATTTCTTCCAGGTTGTCCATTTTATTGGCATAGAGTTGCTTGTAGTAATCTCTCATGATCTTTTGTATTTCTGCAGCATGAGTTGTTACTTCTCCTTTTTCATTTCTAATTCTATTGATTTGAGTCTTCTCCCTTTTTTTCTTGATGAGTCTGGCTAATGGTCTGTCAATTCCTTAAGTTGATCTTTATGCACAGAATTAGTTACTGTGAACATTACTACTCTTTCCAGAGATTTTCTAATAACTTGGGCCAGAACTGGTTACCGAGGAGCAAGGACCTAATTCCATGCCTCCACACCCTCCGACTGCACCGCACCACACGTCTTACCTCACAAGCTCTAACCTAAATCACAGAGGCACGCGTTTCGTGGACTAACCATCACATCCCCTGGCGGCCTCAGGGGAGTGCTCACGTCCACTGACACCTCCCTTTAGTGCGTCAGCTCGTAGCGGCAGAACTGGGGTGGGGGAGGTTTGTGATCTGGAGCTCAGCACATGCTCGGCAACATGTTTCTCATTTCCTTAGCATTCATGGCTTGCTCTCAGGAATCTGTCGAAAAGGAATAAAAACCACCTGAGTGTCCACATTACCAGATTATGAACTTTTCCCATAGGTTTGAATTGCTTACTTACCTATTATAAATTAACCACAGCTTCATTTGGCCACCAGGTCTTAAGTCTGTTGACAGTTTTCAGCATGACCGAATTGCTCATTTTTCTTGCTTTCAGAAATTGGCTTGGTTGTCTTTAGAGTTGGTGTAAACGTGCCATGTAATAAATGATTTCCACTTAATGGTACAACAGAATTATTGCTTTCTTAGATGTATGTGTAGTAAAAGTCAATATACACGTTTATATAATTTCTTTCCTCAAAATCTTATACTTAATTTAATTTCTAAAAATTGCACATGTAAGTCATGTGTATAACATGCTAAAGTACTTTAACTGTGATCTTAAAACTGAATAAAAAATATTTAATAGAAAATCAGAATATTGGGCTTCCCTGGTGGCGCAGTGTTTGAGAGTCCACCTGCCGATGCAGGGGACGCGGGTTCGTGCCCCGGTCCGGGAAGATCCTACATGCCGCGGAGTGGCTGGGCCCGTGAGCCCTGGCTGCTGAGCCTACGCGTCCGGAGCCCGTGCTCCACAACGGGAGAGGCCACAGCAGTGAGAGGCCCGCGTACCGCAAAAAAATAAAAAATAAAAAAAAACTCAGAATATTTTAGTATTGCAAGAGTTCTGCAGCTCTTAATAGTTTGTAAATCCACTATCTCATTTGTAATTAACATTCTCAATTCTCTTACTCTATGCCTTTTTATAAGGGAATAGTGAAGACAACTTTCTTTGTTGAAAAGGGTATAAGGTATGACAAAGCCCTGAGATATTTCAGGAAATTGTATTTATTGAGAAACTGACCAAGAACCCACATTTTTCCCTGTTACTGTAAGAAGTCTCCAGAGAAAGATTTTCAAAGACTGTCAGTTCAGTATTCACTGGAAGAAGTCTGGCTATTTTGATCCCTAACTGAATTTACATAGATCATCTACATTTGAACATTCAGAGGTACTTAAGAACATTGCTTTTGTTCTGGACCATATGATGTATTTTAAAATTTAAAGTTGAAACATAACATATAGTGCTTCTTTGCAAATATGAGTCCAAATAAGAACAGAAATCAGTCACTGTAGAAAAACATGTAGCCCAACAGAAATCTTGACTGGGCAAGGAAGCTTCACCTACTTCACCTAGGGACGAACCCGCGTCCCCTGCATCGGCAGGCGGACTCTCAACCACTGCGCCACCAGGGAAGCCCTGAAAGGAATTTTTTATCCAAAGTTTATAATGAGTGTCTACAAATCAGTGAGAAAATTACAAATGCCCAGTTTAAAACTGGGCAAAAGATAAAGACAAGTTATTCACAGAGCAAACTGTATAAATAATAAATCAACACATAAAAAATGTTCAACCTCACTAGAAATCAGGGAAAAGCCAATTTAAACATGAGATCGTATTTTTAACTTCAAATTGGGGGGGAAAACCGAAAGAGGGAGTGTTGAGGAAGGATTTGGGAACCAGTTCTTTACATATAGTACTGATAAGGTTGTAAATTTCAGGGAAATTTGTGAAGGAACATTTCAAAAGTTTATACATCCAGCAGTTCTACTTCTATAAATCTTTCCTAGAGATATGTGTACCTGTGTGAAAATTTATATTTACAAAAAAATATTTTCTGCTGCGTTGTTGGCAATGACAAAAAATTAGAAGGAACCCAAATTCCCATCAATATGAGTGGTTAAATGACAGTAGAGCCATACTCTAGAATGCTCAGCTTCCAGTAACCAGAATAAGCTCGACCAATGTGCACTGATGTGAAAAATTTCCAAGATACATCTTAACCCCCTTGGTAGTATTCTTTTATTTTTTTTTTAATTTAATTTATTTATTTTGGGCTGTGTTGGGTCTTCGTTTCTGTGCGTGGCTTCCTCTAGTTGCGGCGAGCGGGGGCCTCTCTTCATCACGGTGCGCGGGCCTCTCACTGTCGCGGCCTCTCTTGTTGTGGAACACAAGCTCCAGACGCGCAGGCTCAGTAGTTGTGGCCCACGGGCCTAGTTGCTCCACGGCATGTGGGATCTTCCCAGACCAGGGCTCGAACCCGTGTCCCCTGCATTGGCAGGTGGATTCTCAACCACTGCGCCACCAGGGAAGCCCCGGTAGTATTCTTCATATCTTAACATGTGCATACCTATGACACATAAATTCCATGTCTAATTTTCTGTCCTACAAACCTACGAAAAGCTACAGACTTCTGATCAATATCCCCCAAACTATTGTCAATTGTAAGAAGTATGTCCAAAAGAAAAAAAAAGAATCAGAAATCTGTTCAAAACCAGCAGATTTTAAAGAACTTATTATCCCCTCACCCACCTCTGTTCTGCTATAGCAACACTGGAAGACTGCAACTAGGAAAGAGAGCAAGCCTAACTCCCACCTCAAATCTTGTCTCTCAACTACAGGGTATGATGAAGTCATTTAAAAAATATATTTAAAGGAGACTGAACCCTTAGGTGAAAGACCCCAATAAGTTATTTCCCTAAAATAGACAGTAAATAAAGACTTTGGAATGCGTTGCAGTGGAAAGATGTGAAATCTCTTTCTTTGGGTCTTCTTAAAATTATCACATTCCCACATATGTCTGCAGTGTTTTAAATATTTTCCATTTATGTAGTAAACATTGAAAGACAGAAAGACAGAGGTTATTTCCAGCTAGATGTTATCCTTTCCCCCCAATGGAACTATGCTTTCCTTTCTAGACACATGAGCTCTCCTTTTTCGAGTCTGAGATTGGAAGTTCTCATGGTTGAATTGTTAACACATTTATCTTTATTTGGGTTGAGTTTGATCCAGCTACTCTGAAGACTATGGTTTCTTCACTAAAAATTGCTTCCATTGTAGATTTATCACCTGGTTGGCAAACGCTGGATAACTTCAGGCACAAGAACATTACTCTGAACCTGGGTGTGGTCAGTGAGATAGAAACCAACATTATTTTTTCCTTCATGATATGAAATATACTCTAACTTTACTCCCAGGGTTTTGTCCAAAAAGCTCATAAAACATAAATTGACTCTGCCCTTCAGACTCCCATGTTCTCCTCCAGTCTACACAGCAAAGTCTAAGTTCAATTACACCAAGACTGATGCCAAATTTCAAAAAACGAGAGCACCCTCCATTTCTGCTAGTGCCAGGTGTGTTGTTCCAGGTGCACAGAAGTATCTTAAAAAGTCTTAGTAAATCTCATTCTACAATAAATAATTACTCAACAAGTTCTCTCTGGACCAGGGTATACTAAGCCAGTGTCTGCTTTCTATTGCAGGCGAAGAAGTTTGTGGTCTTTCATGGAGCTTCCATTTACCAACCTGGAAATGGCATTCATTTTATTGGCTTTTGTTATCTTTTCCCTCTTTACTCTGGCTTCCATCTACACTGACCCGGATGAGAGGAATGAAGGTAAACAGAGAGAGCTCTTCATAAGAGTCCCCATTTCCTTTCCCCACCCAATCATCTTTCTTTGATTTGGTTTAGTTTCTATTCTGTATGTGAGAATGAGTTTGTTTTGGGGTGTGCTGTGTGTGTGTGTGTGTATGAGAGAAGGGAGACAGAGAGACAGAGAAAGAGAGTTTTATTAAATGGCCTGAAATATCTACTGTGGCATTTTACCATTATTTATTAAGAGAGGTTTGGAAATGGAAACGATTATTCACATGACTTTTAATCCCAGAATTTTGCAGGTCTTATGCCCTGAATTTTATATCTATATCTATATCTATATCTATATCTCTCTATATATGTATATGTATATATATAATTTTTCTTTCACCATCCTCCCATCACTGCCCCTCATCCCTGTCCCCCATCAGAAACTTAAAATGTGCAAAAAGCACAATATCTTTCAAAGTCATTAAAGGTAATTTTCACAGGCTAAATGCAAGTTCACAAGAAACAAATTCCATTATCGTATACATATATGGTGTGTGGAGGTGTGCGCTTTTGTTCAACTATAAATAAGAAGGAAAAGAATTAAAGGTTTTTTCCTAATGAGCTCTTGTCAAAGCCCAAACTTTCAAAAAAAATGTAGAAGCGTTTAAAAAACTCAACACCACATGTTTGCTTATTGCCAGTCATAACAATTATTAGCAATAATATGTAATTTAAATGGCAGTTCTTGGTATTTCACTGTAGTTCAGGTCCTACCAAATTTCACACAAAATTAATGGTGACTGACCATTTTTGAGGGCAAAAATTATATATATATATATATATATATATATATATATATATATGGCATATGGTAAGGAAATAATATATGTTTGTAGAGAATAAGATAAAATCATAAAAAGAAAACTGTGCTTCCTAAAATTGTGATACCTCTCCATGAATTTTTGGCTGTGAAAGAAGTGCTCTCTGTAAAAGACAATAGTATTCTCTGTCTTATAAACATACTACACTTACAGAAGTAGAAAACAAGAAGCCACAGTAAACAGACATTTAATTTCTGCTGACATGAAGATTGGGAAGCGTAACTGGAGTCCGTAAAGTCTTTTCCATGCTCCATATTGTTTTAGTTTAAAATGGGTTTGGCTGAAAGAAAGAGTAAGAGCAAAATTGCAGTTACTTTAACTAGATGATAATGTCTTTCTCTCACACATAAAGGAAGCCTGGGGGTAGAAGTTCCCTCCTGACACGACTCCCTGGTATCCTGGACCCAGGCCACACTGTCTTGGTTCCCTCCCATCTCCTATGGCAGCTCCCATGTCCGGCACTGACCCAGCTGGCCCATCTTCCACTATCATCTATGCATGCCTGTCAGCAAGAAGAAGCAAGAGGGCACACCTCTGTCTTTTAAGAGCGCTCCCAGAACCTACACTCACCACTTCCCTTTGGCCAGAATTTAGTCCACGGACATACCGAAAGGAAAGCTGGGAAATGTCATAGTTATTCTGGGAGGCGTGTGTGGAGCAAAAACTTTGGGTTTTGTTCCTAAAGGAAGAGGGGTACAACCAGCAGTGTCTGCCAGACCCGTAGACTCCTAACCATGCATTCACTACGGGGCTGGTAGTCATGAAATTGGGGAATATTTGAGCTAGAAGGAATGTTAAGAGAGCATCTGATTTACTGATGCTTAACCAGAGCTGAATATCAGAAAGGCACCTCATACTTGGGGCCCATCACAAACCCAGCAAATACGCATTTCTGGGTGTCCCACCTGGCCACGTGTCTTTGCACAAGATCCCCTACCCCCCCCCCCCATTTTTCTAGCTTTCTTCTCTGGTTAAGAAGCATTGACCAACTATTCATATTTCAGATGTGACAACAGAGACCCACAAATGTTTAGTGAGTTTCTCAGGGGCTCAGTTAATTAGCAGAAGAGCCAAAACTAGAGCACAGACTCCCCGTTGCAGGTTCCTGCCCCCTCTCTGCACTCCCATGACTCCTGAGTTATGATCCATGGACACAGACAGCCAGAAGACTGGGCCAGTCATAGACATTGACCTTTCCTTTACACTTCTGTATTCCGTTTTTCATAAGTTCCTTTTTCTTCTGCTCTATTCCTCCTATATCTGAGGTCTACTTTCCAAGCTAAAGCAATTCCTCCATTTGAATACTGTTCACTAACAGAACTAGACCCAGCTGCCCAAGAATTCTCATCGAAGAACACCCTTGCTTCCCTTCGTGACCACCAGGTCGGTGCCAAGCACAATTTTGCATGAAAGTACAAAATGTAT
Source organism: Mesoplodon densirostris (assembly GCF_025265405.1). Classification (NCBI taxonomy): domain Eukaryota; kingdom Metazoa; phylum Chordata; class Mammalia; order Artiodactyla; family Ziphiidae; genus Mesoplodon; species Mesoplodon densirostris. The sequence continues at coordinate 210,014,837 of NC_082661.1, forward strand.
ACACTTTCCTAAATGTGGTAAGACCCAGGAGTAAAACCCACCTTCATTAAAATTGCAGGGCTATTTTCATCTCCTTTCTGGCACAAGCAGAGAATTGCAGGAGCCACAAAAATAAACTTAAGAGAGGCAGATTTAATTTCACATGTGTATTTAAAATCTGATAGACTCAGCTATGGGCAATGGAGAATCTAAATCTGAATGGGACTCAGCTCCTATGTCAGGGAGCTGATTGTCTCATGGAGGATTCAGTTGTATAACCAGAGCCGACCCAGTGAATGGGCTACCTGAGTTTCCAACTAAGGAGGATGGGGTCAGAACGGAAGCTCTTCCTTGGGGGTATTGCGGTGGGCTTCACGGAAGAGCTGGCTACCCTGATGCAGGTGATATTGACAGAGTAGGGTGGGTGGGGTGCATTCTAACTAAGAATACAGCTTAAGGAAAATTACCTGACCGAAAAAAATGAAATGTATAAGAGGAAAAATCAGCTATGGTTTGGAATGTACCTTAAGTCCAACAAGGAATTGAACAGAACTGATCATTGGCCAGAATCTTCTCAAGTCCTTCAGAGGTCAGAAGACGAACAAAGCATTTTAACAGGGAGTCTCTTAAACTTAAGAAACGGGTGCCTCTGACCTCAGCCTCCCACGTGAGAGCAAAGGCTCTCAAGCTCTAACTTGCACATAAGTCACCTAGAGATTTTATGAAAAAGTAGACTACTGTTCAGTAGGTCTGGGTGGGACCTGAGATTCTGCATTTCTAAGAAGCTTCCAGGTGACGACCATGGTCTAGAAGACGAGCCCAGCCACAGATGTGACGCTTGCAGGACCCAGGGGGCCAAGCTCATCTGTGTGCAGCAGGGGAGGCGGGAGCTTGGCTACGTGGCTGGGCGTCCACGTTCCGTCCCGTAAGCAAGGCCCTAGAGGACACGGGGCAGACCCAGAGCTGGAGGGCAGGGCCTCAGCCTCCAGCACAGCGCAGTCTTGCCTCAGGTCCTAACGTGTCAGGAGTGGGTGGATTAAGGTTTAAGAAAATATTTTATATGTTTAGAAGAGTTGAGAGTCATTCTTATTTTTTTAGGGAAGAAATTGTATTTAATTAGATTAATTAATTCATCATTTTAAGTTGAAGTATAGTTGATTTACAATGTTGTGTTAGTTTTAGGTGTACAGCACAGTGATTCATATATATATATTCTTCTTCAGATGCTTTTCCATTATAGGTTATTACAAAATATTGAGTATAGTTCCCTGTGCTATAGAGTAGGTCCTTAGTGGTTATGAGAGTCACTCTTTAAACATCAGAATCTTGGAGTGTACAGTGAAGGGAGGCCGAGCGGCTCCGCGAGCTCCTCTCTCTCCACTTTCCCATAGAGAAGCCCTGACTGGCCGCTGAGGGCGAGCCACACACACGCCCTCGCGCCCGGCGAACCCGCGCGGTCACTATCATATGACACAGGCTTTGCCGCAGTTCATCTTCCTCCCTGTGTACTTTCCGTTTGCCTTCCTGGAATTCTGCTGCATCACAGAAGCTGGAAGTTCTGATGTTCCATTGAACTCACGATGGAAAGTCTTGACTTGACCGGTCAGAGTAATGAAAGGCAGTCATAGAAATAAAGATTATTCCGCAGAAGGAGAAGGAGCTGGAAAACGACCAAAACGAAAGTGCCTTCAGTGGCATCCATTGCTAGCAAAGAAACTTCTTGACTTTTCAGAAGAGGAAGAAGAGGAAGACGAAGAGGAGGATATTGATAAGGTTCAACTTCTTGGGGCCACTGGTCTAGAGCAAGATGGTGAAACTGAAGATGATGAATCACCAGAACAGCGAGCCCGGAGACCAATGAATGCATTTCTCTTATTTTGCAAACGTCATCGCTCTCTTGTACGTCAGGAACACAGGAACAGGCTTGATAACCGAGGTGCTACCAAGATACTAGCTGATTGGTGGGCTGTTCTCGATCCAAAGGAAAAGCAGAAATACACAGACATGGCCAAGGAGTATAAACATGCATTTATGAAAGCAAATCCTGGCTACAAATGGTGTGCTACCACAAACAAGCCTGTGAAATCCCCAACATCCACTGTCAATCCACGGGAGAAACTATGGGCCTTCCCATCTGACTCTTCAAGAGCCTTGCCAAGCCCCAAGAAAACAAAGCCTGAAGAAATGCCTCAGCTTAACTTTGGGCTGGCTGATCCTACTCAAATGGGAGGCCTGAGCATGCTGCTTTTAGCTGGAGAACATGTTCTTGGTACACCAGAGATATCCTCTGGCACTTGCAGGCCTGATGTTTCAGAATCCTCTGAATTGCGTCAGGAGTCACCATTATTTCAGTTTGCCGAGATATCTTCAGGTACCTCCCACCCTGATGTTCCGTCAAAACAATGTCAAGCATCAGCCTTGTTTCAGTTTGCAGAGATCTGTTCGAAGACTTCACAGTTGGGCGGTGCTGAACCTGTAAAACGCTGTGGAGAGTCTGCACTCTTTCAACTGGCAGAGATGTGCCTGGCATCAGAGGGGGTGAAAATGGAAGAATCAAAGCTAATAAAAGCCAAAGAATCAGATGGCGGAAGAATTCAAGAACTGGAGAAGGGCAAGGAAGAAAGAGAAATGAAAATGGAGAAAATAGATGAAGCCAGGTTCCAGAAAGAAGCAGAATTTGAAAAATCAGCTAAGGAAAATGTAAGAGATTCTAAGGAATTAAGAAATTTTGAGGAGCTGCGAATGGATGATATAATGGGTATAAAAATGGAAGCTCCTAAAGCAATTAAAAAGGAAGAATTAGAGGAAGATCAAAAATGTAGTCACTTCCCTGATTTTTCTTACTCTGGCAGTAGCAAGATAATAATAAGCGATGTTCCCAGTAGGAAGGATCACATGTGCCATCCTCATGGCATTAGGATCATCGAGATTCCCACAGCGTTAAGCAAACCAGAAAAGCTAAAAAAGGAAAAGAAGAAAACCAAAATGGATCGACAGGGAAATGATAAATCCACACCCAAGAAGACTTGCAAAAAGAGGCAGTCCTCGGAATCTGATATCGAGAGTGTCATGTACACCATTGAAGCTGTTGCAAAGGGAGACTGGGGCATCGAGAAGCTTGGAGATACCCCTCGCAAGCAGGTGCATACATCCTCGAGTGGCAAGGGAAGCATTTTGGATGCCAAGCCACCAAAGAAGAAAGTGAAATCAAGAGAGAAGAAAATGTCAAAGGAGAGATCCTCAGACACCACCCAAGAGTCAAGACCTCAAGATTTTATCAGTATTTCTGCCAGCAAGAACATTTCTGGTGAGGTCCCAGAGGGTATAAAAGCAGAACCTTTGACCCCTACGGAGGATGCATTACCACCCAGTCTATCGGGACAGGCCAAGCCTGAGGACAGTGAGTGTCACAGAAAAATAGAGACTTGTGGCTCCCGGAAATCTGAGAGGTCTTGCAAAGGTGCTCTTTATAAAACCCTGGTGTCTGAGGGTATGCTCACCTCTCTGCGAGCTAATGTTGGCAGAGGGAAACGAAGGTCAGGAAAAGGAAAGTCCTCTGATCATGAAGAGTGTTGGCATGAAGAAAGCTGGACATTTCACCAGAGTGGGACCAGTGGAAGCAAGAAGTTCAAGAAGACAAAGCCAAAGGAAGACTCTCTCCTTGGCTCAGCAAAGCTGGATGAAGAATTTGAAAAGAAATTCAACAGCCTCCCTCAGTATAGTCCTGTTACATTGGACCAGAAATGTGTACCTGTCCCAAGAAAAAAGAAGAAGACCGGACATATGTCCCCAGAACCGACCCAAACCAGCAAAGGTCCTTTCCAGTCTCAGAAAATGAACTTATTCCACAAAATTGTCAGCAAATACAAGCACAAAAAGGAGAAGCCTAATGTTCCGGAAAAAGGAAGTGGGGATAAATGGTCAAACAAGCAACTCTTCTTGGCTGCCATTCACCCTACAGAAGCCATATTTTCAGAAGACAGAAACACCACAGAGCCTGCTTATAAGGTTACAAATGCCCCATCCATTCCCAACACTCCAGAGCCAACAAGGGCACAAGAACCCTTGGTGGGCAGTCAAAAGAGAAAAGCAAGGAAAACCAAGATCACACACCTTGTCAGGACAGCAGATGGCCGGGTATCACCAGCAGGAGGTACTTTGGATGACAAACCAAAGGAACACCTGCAGAGGAGTCTTGTTAAGGTGACCGAGACAAGCTGCAATGACGAATGCTCACACAACCGAGAGGCCACGGAGACGCGGAGCAGCACCCCGGAGATGCCCGCCGTGTCTGCGTTCTTCAGCCTCGCTGTGCCGGCCGAAGTGGCTGCCATGGAACATGCATAGAAGTCAGAGATCAACTCCGCTCCCCCATGATGGACAGCCAAAAGAAATGCCCCCGACTCCTGTACTTATTTCTTGCGCTGACCAGTGAAGCGCCCTTTAATTGTAAAACATTGTGCTTTACCTACTACCCTAGCCTTGTCTTTATTGAGAGATGCTAGTGAGTCCATGTGGTGGCAGATAGAGACAGCAAACAAGTGCTTGTTGCCCTACACGGCCCAGATTCACTTGAAGCAGAAGTTGGCACCCTGGGCCAGTTTGTTCTTTCAGAACCCAGAGTCTTTGAGGGTGATGTTGTCTGTCTGATAATGAGCAGAAATGGGATGATCCTAGAGCTTTGCTTTCTATGGAAGGCTTTTGATGGTAATAGGTGGTAACTTGGTAAAAGGCTGCCTTTACTGTAGCTCATCCAGCATCTCTTTTACCAACCAGAGAGTGTGAAACTAGTTTCACATATTACCTAGTTATTCTTTCAAAACAAAAACCAAAAGCAAAAAAACAAAAACTGACACACTGCACTAGTTATTATTAGATATTCTTAGTCTTTTTTGTACATGGAGGTTTATGTTCTAAGATGGTTTATATAATAGGTTATACCTACATTTACATTGTAGAATAATATTAAAAAGCCTCTTCCAGAGACTCCCAAACAGCACGGGCAGGCAGATGTACCGCTGTTAGCGGTGTATGCTCGGCCTTGTGGTCCATATATTCTGCACTTTTATATTTGCCACCAGAGTGGTAGTTTGCTGGCACAAAGAGAAAGAGAGAGAAGAAGAAAAATTACAGTTCTTACAAGCAGAATTTTTTTCTTAGCCTTGAGTGACCAAGAAGAATTTGCTTGGGTCCAATTGTGGCGAATATTTTCCCAGACAGGGGAAGAGTCCAGCAGATTACAGATTACTGATGTTTTCATGCCTTGAGGATTCTTTTATTTTTACACAAGGGTCTGAGTGACCAATGGATCGTTCATACAGACAAAAAAAAGTAAAATAGTATTCAGAAGTGAACTTAGGATTACTTCACTATTCAGAACACATTGAAGACACACTCACTTTGTGTGGTCTTTGAGCTACAGCCCTTTTACATCCATCCCAGACAGACTGGACGGGTAGCAATTGCTATGCACAGCCTAATTGGCACTGCAGGTTTTTAGAGCCATTTTGAGTTTTTGTGGTTACGGAGGTATTGATGAGGGAGGTGTGCCTGACCAGAGTGGGACTCGCAGTTATAGATCCACCTGCAAGTTTCCTGTTTCCTTTTCATGTTTTGTTGCTTTTGAACATAAAACCAACCATACATATGCCAGTGCAACTGGATTAAGTGGCTTAGAACATTCAACATATTGACTCCATCACCTGACGTTCACAGTATCTTGTTTCTTAGCAACAGATGCAAAGTGATAAATCAAAATTAGTCTTCGGCTACAGATTTTACAGGGTATTTGTTCCATAGCACAAAGTATTTCCCCACTCTTGCATCACAGCACAAACTACCAACTTTTAAGTATTGGATTCCAGCAATAATTTTTACTGGTTTTCAAACTGGTGGAATTTTGATAGTGTTAGTTCAAGTTTGAAACTTTTGAATTAGATCTCTAAATGGTGACAGTTTACAAGGTTTTATCTAGCTATCTTATTTATACTTGACTGAATTGTAATGATGATTTTTTTTTCTCATCGTAATTTGACCTAATAGCCATACCAAAAAATGACTCTATTAGTACTGACTAGGTTTAGCTTTTCACGGTTGTGGATGTTACTTCAGTTTCGGTGCTGGAAAATATGTACAACATACTAACAGAATTGAAAAAGAACAGAGAGATTTGGGCTTTTTTTTTTTTTTTTCAAAGCAGGTAAAGAGGGCATCAGGGCATTGGAACGGTGTCCTCAAAAATGCATATTCCTTGTGGGCATGGAGGAAGAAGGAATTAGTAAGCAAGGTTAATCAGAGGCAGAAGCTTAGCCCCATTCACACAGAAATAAATCAGGTGAGCAACCCCAGATTTTAGCATGATATTTTTACTACGATGCTGTTGTATTAATATTTTCTAAATTTCGAAACACAAAGTGAATGTTTGAAAATTGCTGGGTCCCAGTGTTGGTGGCTGTTGGAGTTTCTGGACCACTTGCTAGCAGTGATTTAAAAATTATAATTAGCTAAAATCCAAAAAAAAAAATAAAATCAACAACAAAAGTTGTTTGGTGCAGAACATGCACCTTGACAATGGCACTAACTTGTTATTCTCTAGAACATGTTAGAATAGGTCTATTTTTGCCAGTGCCCTCTCCTCCAGTCCTCTGATTACATTTCACTAGAGTTCCTTAACAGAGTGCTGTATATTCATGGGACCTTTCTTAAAAAGAAGCAAAACAAAAGATGACTTTTTTCTATGTGATTAATATATCTTACTTGATCTGCTTTTTCTAAACCTCAGTGGCTTTTCCCTTAGGCAGGGGTCGGGGTGGAGGGCGACCTACTGGATACGACTGTTTTCAGGTACTTTAGAAAAAAAAAAAAACCCACCTTTTTGTAGACATGCTTAATTTTTAAGCGGTTAGGCACTGAGAGTAGCAGAAATCCTGCAAAGCTCTATAGTCTTTTAGACACTCACCTTGTCATTTCTCTGAGTAATGTCTTGATTTCAAAAATAGTGCTTTTCTCATGCCCTGAATCCACTGGAGAGGGGTGTTGGTATTTTCAGGTAACAACATTTGTGAGCACACATATTGCAGACCAACATGTAGTACCCTCCCCCATTTATCATTTTCATTTCACTTCTCTCATTCTTTTTTATTTTGGAAAATCATATTGCTATGGTGTGTACCTTAATCTGCCAGCAAACACCATCTACACTAACATTTGTCCCACAAGCATCCTCAAGAGAAAAAGTTGTTGCACCTTATATATATTTCAAGCAAACCAAAATATGATGCTCTTCTGCCTTTGTTTTATTCTAAATTGTTGTATCATATCTTTCTGAAACCATTCTGAATCTAGTTGAAATTCTCAATATTTATGCTTTTACCTTAATTTCTAGATTCAAACCTGTATATAAATCTTTGGAACAAAATTGTCCTAGCCCTTCTCTGTGTTGCTGGAAGTGGATGATTTAGTCTCAGATGGAGACACAGTACTGTTCCAGTTTTCTTTAGCCTTTTATTTATTTAGTTATTCTGGGTATTTTCCTATGTAATTTTGAAGTGTGTAGAGTATACTATAGTTACTGAAGCTGCAGCTCCAAGAAGCTGAGTGAAAGAGAGAAAATACTGTAAGACGCCCTTCTTAAGTGTTTATTTGTTTGGATAACTGTAATGAGGCCAGGAAAAGGCAAAAGGTCCCACAGCCACTTTGAAGACACAGGTTCTTATCCCCAAACTAGGTTAGGTCCCAGATTTTAGATGAAAATGGTGAATTCTTTAAAGCCCTCTTTTTTAAAAGGATATATCATACCACTGTAATTCTGACAGTCTTTTCCCCCCCGAAAATATATTTATTTAATTCCGTCTGATGAGCTTTCTACCAGTGCCCCCTCAAAGCCATGCTCAACTCATTCCCACGTTATCACTGTTATTATAGTTCCTGCCATTCAAACTGCTGCCGAGAAAAAAAGTGATCGAACACTGTGAACAAAATGAAGCATCTGAACGGGTCTGGTTATTTAGAATCCAACTTGTGTAATCCCTGTCACTCTCTTATCAAGTCAGATGCTACTCTGCCTGAGTCATAGAAAATTTTGTTTGCACTCTGTAGTCCTTGGCTCATCCTCTGGAAATGTTTGCACCTATGTAAAATCTCAAGCAGATTATAAATCGATACAGCACTAGGAGTAAGCTGAAAACTGAATGACATGTTTTGTCTATACAGTTCCGGGGGAGGGATGGGGAATATCAAGTAGCTCTGTTCCAAGTTTGGCATTTGGCATTAATGTGAAGCAGTGGGACCATGCTGCCTGTTAAACTACTGTATGAATCCTAAGTGTTCTGGAGACCAGCAGCTGGAGGCTGGAGGCCAGCATCCATACAGCAAAGGGGAAGCATCGCCGCTTCTTGGGGGAAAAGGAAGGAAGTCGTGCAAGGCCTGGAGTCATCATTTGTAAAGGGGAAGTCGGGGTGTACGTGATGCTGTGAGAAGGTTCACCTTTGATTGCACTGCTTCACAGAGCCCTCAGATAAGGCCAATCCTAATGGGCTACCTCGGCTTTAACGGTTAATTCCAGTAAGTCCTGTTTCAAAGGTTTGTCTTTTTTTGCTTCTACCGTCAGGGCCACTGTTTTCCACTGCAGTGTTTTGACTTCCCAAACCACCTTCCCCAGAGAGAACAATGTATTGCTGAAAATGGGCAGTAGAAGCAAATGCTCTTATTACATTTGACCTATAAAGTATTCAGAGTGACTGTTAGGTGGGAATTAAAATTTAGCTTTCCCCACATAGGATCTTGTTTTGCACCTTATAAAGAGTGTACTAATTGTTAATTAGGTGTTGCTTTTATTTAGACAAGCATTCCCAAAAATTAGATTTGGATTTTGTGTTTCTTTGAGTTTGGGGATTTTTTATTTTACAGTTATCTTATTTAGATTGACTAACCTCATACTTACAATAAAAAAAGAAACAGTGGTTCAGTTCATCTTACCAGATATGTCTGGTGATGTATTCAGAGTCTGATGGACTGCTTTGCTTTTATATAGTTTGGAAGTGATAGTGAAGTTTATTATACCCCATATTAAATGACCTTGTCCTTTTCACTGGGGACATTATCTTACATTTTAGAAACAGAAGCAGCAAAAGAGTGAACAACAAGACAAGTACATTTGATTCCCCTCATACACGTCCATCTGTTTGTGCTACGCTTTCCTTAAAAATATCAATATACATTTTCTTCACACATACAAAAAGTTTCCTCTCCTGGCCAAATTTTATTTGTGGTGGTATGAGTTATAATAATAACAGAAAAGAGGAAACCTTGTACTTAGAAGTTCGGTGGCCACTGTTTCCTTGTTGCAGTCAGTGGTCAAAATTGATCCTGCCCTGAAGTTGATCTTATTTATTTATTTATTTATTTATTTATTTATTTATTTATTTATTAGTTTCTGCTTAATAACAAAGTGAATCAGTCATACATATACATCTGTTCCCACATCCCTTCCCTCATGCATCTCCCTCCCTCCCACCCTCCCGATCCCACCCCTCCAGGTGGTCACAAAGCACCGAGCTGATCTCCCTGTGCTCTGCGGCTGCTTCCCACCATCTATCTACCTTACGTTTGGTAGTGTATATATGGCCATGCCTCTCTTTCGCTTTGTCACAGCTTACCCTTCCCCCTCCCCATATCCTCAAGTCCATTCTCAAGTTAGGTCTGTGTCTTTATGCCCGTTTTACCCCTAGGTTCTTCATGACATTTAAAAAAAAAATTCCATATATATGTGTTAGCATTCGGTATTTGTCTGTCTCTTTCTGACTTACTTCACTCTGTATGACAGACTCTAGGTCTATCCACCTCATTACAAATAGCTCAGTTTCGTTTCTTTTTATGGCTGAGTAATATTCCATTGTATACATGTGCCACATCTTCTTTATCCATTCATCGGATGATGGACACTTAGGTTGTTTCTATCTCCGGGCTATTGTGAATAGAGCTGCAATGAACATTTTGGTACATGTTTCTTTTTGAATTATGGTTTTCTCAGGGTATATGCCTCGTAGTGGGATTGCTGGGTCATATGGTAGTTCTATTTTTAGTTTTTTAAGGAACCTCCATACTGTTCTCCATAGTGGCTGTACCAATTCACATTCCCACCAGCGGTGCAAGAGTTTTCCCTTTCTCCACACCCTCTCCAGCATTTATTGTTTCTAGATTTCTTGATGATGGCCATTCTGACTGGTGTGAGATGATATCTCATTGTAGTTTTGATTTGCATTTCTCTAATGATTAATGATGTTGAGCATCCTTTCATGTGTTTGTTGGCAGTCTGTATATCTTCTTTGGAGAAATGCCTATTTAAGTCTTCTGCCCATTTTTGGATTGGGTTGTTTGTTTTTTTGCATTGAGCTGCATGAGCTGCTTATAAATTTTGGAGATTAATCCTTTGTCAGTTGCTTCATTTGCAAATATTTTCTCCCATGCTGAGGGTTGTCTTTTGGTCTTGTTTATGGTTTCCTTTGCTGTGCAAAAGCTTTGAAGTTTCATGAGGTCCCATTTGTTTATCTTTGTTTTTATTTCCATTTCTCTAGGAGGTGGGTCCAAAAGGATCTTGCTGTGATTTATGTCATAGAGTGTTCTGCCTATGTTTTCCTCTAAGAGTTTGATAGTTTCTGGCCTTACATTGAGGCCTTTAATCCATTTTGATCTTATTTTTGTGTATGGTGTTAGGGAATGATCTAATCTCATACTTTTACATGTCCCTGTCCAGTTTTCCCAGCACCACTTATTGAAGAGGCTGTCCTTTCTCCACTGTACATTCCTGCCTCCTTTATCAAAGATAAGTTGACCATATGTGCATGGGTTGATCTCTGGGCTTTCTATCCTATTCCATTGATCTATCTTTCTGTTTCTGTGCCAGTACCACACTGTCTTGATTACTGTAGCTTTGTAGTATAGTCTGAAGTCAGGGAGCCTGATTCCTCCAGCTCCGTTTTTCGTTCTCAAGATTGCTTTGGCTATTCGGGGTCTTTTTTTTTTCCAAATTTTGAAATGTTTTGTTCTAGTTCTGTGAAAAATGCCACTGGTAGTTTGATAGGGATTGCATTGAATCTGTAGATTGCTTTGGGTAGTAGAGTCATTTTCACAATATTGATTCTTCCAATCCAGAAGCATGGTATATCTCTCCATCTATTTGTATCATCTTTAATCTCTTTCATCAGTGTCTTATAATTTTCTGCATACAGGTCTTTTGTCTCCTTAGGTAGGTTTATTCCTAGATATTTTATTCTTTTTGTTGCAATGGTAAATGGGAGTGTTTTCTTGATTTCATTTTCAGATGTTTCATCATTAGTGTACAGGAATGCCAGAGATTCCTGTGCATTAATTTTGTATCCTGCTACTTTACCAAATTCATTGATTAGCTCTAGTAGTTTTCTGGTAGCATCTTTAGGATTCTCTATGTACAGTATCATGTCGTCTGCAAACAGTGACAGCTTTACTTCTTCTTTTCCGATTTGGATTCCTTTTATTTCCTTTTCTTCTCTGATTGCTGTGGCTAAAACTTCCAAAACTAGGTTGAATAAGAGTGGTGAGCGTGGGCAACCTTGTCTTGTTCTTGATCTTTGTGGAAATGGTTTCAGTTTTCCACCATTGAGGACAATGTTGGCTGTGGGTTTGTCATATATGGCCTTGATTAGGTTGAGGAAAGTTCCCTCTATGCCTACTTTCTGCAGTGTTTTTATCATAAATGGGTGTTGAATTTTGTCAAAAGCTTTCTCTGCATCTATTGAGAGGATCCTATGGTTTTTCTCCTTCAATTTGTTAATATGGTGTATCACATTGATTGATTTGCGTATATTGAGTAATCCTTGCATTCCTGGAATAAACCCCACTTGATCATGGTGTATGATCCTTTTAATGTGCTGTTGGATTCTGTTAGCTAGTCTTATG